>NC_053492.1:245325601-245681101 GCF_905171775.1 Rana temporaria
ACGTGGCCAGTGGACAATCCACAACTTGTGGCAGGTGACGTGGCAGGTGATGTGGCCAGGTGACGTGGCAGGTGACGTGGCCAGGTGACGTGGCAAGTGGACAATCCACAACTTGTGGCAGGTAACATGGCCAGGTGACATGGCAGGTGACATGACCAGGTGACGTGGCCAGTGGACAATCCACAACTTGTGGCAGGTGACGTGGCCAGGTGATGTGGCAGGTGACGTGGCCAGGTGATGTGGCAGGTGACGTGGCAGGTGACGTGGCCAGGTGACATGGCAAGTGGACAATCCACAACTTGTGGCAGGTGACGTGGCCAGGTGACGTGGCCAGTGGACAATCCACAACTTGTGGCAGGTGGCGTGGTCAGGTGACATGGCAGATGACGTGGCAAGTGGACAATACACAACTTGAGGCAGGTGACGTTTCAAGTGGACAATCCACAACTTGTGGCAGGTGACGTGGCCAGTTGACGTGGCAGGTGACGTGGCCAGTGGACAATCCACAACTTGTGGCAGGTGACGTGGCCAGGTGATGTGGCAGGTGACGTGGCCAGGTGACGTGGCAGGTGACGTGGCCAGGTGACGTGGCAGGTGGACAATCCACAACTTGTGGCAGGTGACGTGGCCAGGTGATGTGGCCAGTGGACAACCCACAACTTGTGGCAGGTGGCGTGGCCAGGTGACATGGCAGATGACATGGCAAGTGGAAAATACACAACTTGAAGCAGGTGACGTGGCAAGTGGAAAATCCACAACTTGTGGTAGGTGACGTGGCCAGGTGATGTGGCAGGTGACGTGGCCAGGTCACGTGGCCAGTGGACAATCCACAACTTGTGGCAATTGACGTGGCCAGTTGACGTGGCAGGTGACGTGGCCAGTGGACAATCCACAACTTGTGCCAGGTGACGTGGCCAGGTGACGCGGCAGGTGATGTGGCCAGGTGACGTGGCAGGTGATGTGGCCAGGTGACATGGCAAGTGGACAATCCACAACTTGTGGCAGGTAACGTGGCCAGGTGACATGGCAGGTGACGTGGCCAGGTGACGTGGCCAGTGGACAATCCACAACTTGTGGCAGGTGACGTGGCAAGTGGACAATCCACAACTTGTGGCAGGTGACGTGGCCAGGTGACGTGGCCAGTGGACAATCCACAACTTGTGGCAGGTGACGTGGCCAGTTGACGTGGCAGGTGACGTGGCAGGTGACGTGGCCAGGTGACATGGAAGGTGACGTGGCCAGGTGACATGGCAAGTGGACAATCCACAACTTGTGGCAGGTGTCGTGGTCAGGTGACATGGCAAGTGGACAATCCACAACTTGTGGCAGGTGACGTGGCCAGTTGACGTGGCAGGTGACGTGGCCAGGTGACGTGGCAGGTGACGTGGCCAGGTGACATGGCAGGTGACGTGGCCAGGTGACATGGCAAGTGGACAATCCACAACTTGTGGCAGGTGACGTGGTCAGTGGACAATCCACAACTTGTAGCAGGTGGCGCACTCGGCCAGCTCAGTGGCCTTTTTGAAGGACATTAGAGCAGCCCAGGGGGCAAATGCATTCTTGCAACCCAGCCCAGTCTGCCCCAAGGGCCTTGGTACACCTCTGGGTAGAAGTGACATGCGGGCCGCCGAGGGCCGTTCGCGGGCCGCCGAGGGCCGTTCGCGGGCCGTGATCGGCCCGCGGGCCGCCAAGGGCCATTCGCGGGCCACTACCGGCCCGCGGGCCGCCGCGGCCCACCGGGCATATGCCCGGTATGCCCTATGGCCAGTCCGGGCCTGGTCACAGGAGTGCAAAACAAATTGCACTCCTGTGATCCATAGGAGAAGTACAGACAAACAAGCTTTGGCTATACGTTTCCTTAAAGGGTCACTAAAGGAAAAAATTTGTTTTGCTGAAATGACTGTTTATTGGGTATAGAGACATAAAAGTTAACTGATTCCTTTTAAAAATGATTAAAAATTTAATTTAATCTATCATATAATGTGCCTCTTTCGGTTTTAAAAGGTACATACATGAAGTTCCAGGTGAGAGGGGAGTCGGGAAGACACACAGAACAAAAACAAACAAATCCAGGGCAGTGTTTTGTTTTTAAAATGAATCTGATTGGTTCTGAGGAGTTTTAGACACACAGTAATGACAGCTTAGACCACCGTGAAAATCTCCCAGTATGATGGTTATAAGGAAACAGGGGCCAGATCCACAAAAGAGATACGACGGAGTAACTGCTGTTACTCCATCGTATCCCTTGTCCTAACTTTGGAACTGATCCACAGAAGCAGTTTTCCAAAGTTAGGCAGAAGATCCAGCATGTGTAATTGAATTACACTGCCGGATCTTAGGATGCAGTACCGCATCCGCCGCTGGGGGCATTTCGAGTCGAAATATGCATATTAGCACTTAGGGCGATCCACAAAGCTTTTCAGCTTCGTTTTTTCGCCGTAAGTTTTAGTTTGCAAGTGTAAAACTAGGGCTGGTTTTACAAAGTGGAAAGTTAGTCACACCATGTAAAAGCCCATTCAAGCGACGGCATTTGTTATGCATTCCCGAGGGAGAACTCCACGGCAATTTGTAAAATCAAAACCGGCATGGGTTCCCCCCCCAGGAGCATACCAGGCCATTAGGTCTGGTATGGGTTGTAAGGAGACCCCCCCTACGCCGAAAATTCGACGTAGGGGGTCCCCCTACAATCCATACCAGACCCGTATCCAAAGCACGCTACCCGGCCGGCCAGGAATGGGAGTGGGGACGAGCGAGCGCCCCCCCTCCTGAGCCGTGCCAGGCCGCATGCCCTCAACATGGGGGGGTTGGGTGCTCTGGGGCAGGGGGGCGCACTGCGGGCCCCCCCACCCCAGAGCACCCTGTCCCCATGTTGATGAGGACAGGACCTCTTCCCGACAACCCTTGCCGTTGGTTGTCGGGGTCTGCGGGCGGGGGCTTATCGGAATCTGGGAGTCCCCTCAAATAAGGGGGCCCCCAGATACCGGCCCCCCACCCTAAGTGAATGGATATGGGGTACATCGTACCCCTACCCATTCACCTGGAGGCAAAAAGTTAAAGTTATTAAACACACAACACAAGGGTTTTTAAAATAATTTATTAGTCTGCTCCGGAGGCCCCCCCTGTCTTCTTTATTAGCTCTAATACCATGGGGGGGCTTCTTCTTCCACTCTCCGGGGGTCTTCTCCGCTCTCCTGGGGGGGTTTCTTCTTCCGCTCTCCGGTGGGGGGTCTTCTCCGCTCTCCGGGGGTCTTCTCCGCTCTCCGGGGGTCTTCTTCTATCTTCGCCGCTCTCCGCTGTTGACTCGGCGCACCCCGGTTCTTCTGCAGCTGTCCGGTGCCTTCTTCTTCAGCGCTGGCTGCCTGCTATCTTCGTGTGTTAGCTCAATTACTAACAGGCAGCCAGCGCGGTCTTCTGTGACGTCATGTTCTTCTTCTCCCTTCTTCCGATGTTGACACGTCGCCTCTTCTCACTGCAATGATGGAAGCGCGCCTTGCATCCCATTTATATAGGCATCACCGTCCCATCATGCTCCGGTAGGTACCCACGTGTTGGGTGCCTACCCACGTGCACCCACCACGTGGGTACCTACCGGAGCATGATGGGACGGTAGGTACCTGGCCGGCCGGGTAGCGTGCTTTGGATACGGGTCTGGTATGGATTGTAGGGGGACCCCCTACGTCGAATTTTCGGCGTAGGGGGGGTCTCCTTACAACCCATACCAGACCTAAGGGCCTGGTATGCTCCTGGGGGGGGAACCCATGCCGGTTTTTTATTTGAAAATTGGCATGGAGTTCTCCCTCAGGAATGCATGCCGAGCGACGCTGTCAATTTTTTTTTTTTTCCCGACGCAACTTTTTTAAGCCGGCGCGATCCACAAAACTCGGCGTAACGTAACTTTGCGCATGCGCAGTACGGCCGGCGCGGGAGCGCGCCTCATTTAAATGGGACTCGCCCCATTTGAATAGGAACGCCTTGCGCCGGCCGGATTTAAGTTACACAGCCTGAAATTTCTAGGTAAGTGCTTTGTGGATCGGGCACTTAGGTAGAAATTTTAAGGCAGTGTAACTTAAATGGGATTTTTTAAGTTGCGCCAGGTTTTTGTGGATCTGGCCCCAGGCAACCAGGAAGTGTGGAGATCACAGCAGAATTACAGCTACTTCAAAGCAAAAATGAACAATGAGGACATGAAACTAGTACTGCAGTAAGGTAAAGGAAGCTATTTAGCTAAAAAAAAAAAATTCCTTTAGTGACCCTTTAAGGGTTTAACCTCAGGTTTTGAAATGGATATCTGATTTGCCCAAAATCTCTCACTTTACGCTGTGTATTAAATATTTGCTTTTAAGAATGTTGAAAATTACATCTTAATTTTTCTCTGCTTCCCACTCTTGCAATGTAAAAAATCACTGTATTCTTATGTATGGTATTAACATATTTGTTTTGTATATTTTGTAAAATGTTTGCATTTTGTATATCCTACAATGTTTGATTTTTTTGTTTCTTTTGCACATTTTGCAGGCTGTGGTCTGCTATTTCCCCACTGGGTGGTGCTGGTGGGGGCATCTGTTGTAATACAACCCACTACTTAGCATGCACAGGTTGACGCACATGCAGCTCTCCTTCCTGCCCACACCCTTCCTCCTGGGGTGATGTAGCCACACTGCGTGTTTCCAGTATATAACGTCATCCTGCCCTCATGAGGGACCTCTGAGCCGACGTATTGGGACGTCATATGTGTGTGGGCAGCCATCTGTCATCATATATCCAGGTGTCAAGGGCAACTTGCTGAGATGGGGGGTGGTGCCCACAAGTATTGATGTGTGGCAAGGGATAGATGCAGCCCTTTTTGCTGATCGTTTATGGGAGACACATTACACATATCTCTATTGCTGGTAAGCATTTGCATCCATCTACTTCCTTTGTATACCAAGATGGACTGCTTTGCACTATGGTCCAACTATGCCCCCTCCGCCCCATCTCTACTGCTTTATTACTCTTCTTGCCTGTTTTTTTTATGTCACTTTGGCGATATATTTATCCTCGTGTCTTGTTTTCTCTTTTCCCCTCTCCCCCCTTTTTTTCCCCTCCTCTGCCTTTTTTTGATGGGGGGGGGGGGTATATATTACTCATAAGTACCTTTATAAAATTGAGACAGTGTATTTAAATGTGTTATGCTCTATCTGTAAAGAGCAGTGCTGCTGATCTTCTAAATGGGGTGTCAGCAACCTGTCTTTTGCAATCTACCTGTCGATCATGAGCGGCTGATAGATAAATTGCATGTCCCCAACAGATCCACTGCGTACAGATGTCTGTACATCGCTGCTGCACTGGCTCAAGTGATTCACCCCTCACATCCATCCCGCCCACTTTGTACATCATATTTAGGCACTTAGAATAGATGTATGGCGAGGATTAGTGGGAAAGCAGCACTCCAGGTCAGGTAAATGAAAGTTATATTAAAGCCTTGTTTTTTTTGTTTACAAATAACCAACATGTTATACTTACCTGCTCTCTCCAGGGGTTTTGCACAGAGCTGCCCAGATCCTCTCTCCTCTGGTCCCTCTTCTGTGCTTCTGGCCCCTCTCTCCTGCCGAGTGCCCCCACAGCAAGCAGCTTGCTATGGGGGCACCTGAGCCGAGCCACTACTCTGTGTGTCCATTCAGACATGAAGCAGTGGTTAGGCCTCACCCTCTCTCTCTCTCTCTCTCTCTCTCTCTCACTGACTTTGATTGACTTTGGCACCATCTGCTGTGTCTCAGCCAATCAGGAGGGAGAGTCCCAGACACCTGAGTCTCTTGTACAACATCGCTGGATCAACATGGGGCTCAGGCAGGGCCATCTTTAATATGGTTTGGGCCCTGGGCAAATATTTTGTTTGGGCCCCCCTCCAGCTTATTTTGGGCCTGGCTGGTTCACATGTATGTTTTGGCGGTCCTCATTTGTGCAGGTACAGCAGCCCATTGATTTGAATGGGCTGCCATGCCTTTGTTTCCTGCAGAAAAAAGGTGCATTCAGCATTTTAAAAATACAGTTGCCTTGAAATCCATTCTGCTTTTGCACCATGCTACTTACCTGCAGTTCTTGCACACACAAACACACTGTGTTTTTAAAAGCGTGACCTAAACATCTTAAAATGCAGCAAGTTTGACAGTGCGGGAACTGCAGATAAGTCACAGCAGACAGCAGAATGGACAGACAGTGCTGTATTTCAGTGCTTGATGGGCATAGGCGTGCGGTGTGCGCAGCCTATTACATGAGGCATGCGCTTTTCTTTGCAGGAAACGCAGGCATGGCGGCCCATTCAAATGAATGGGCTGCTGTGCCTGCGCAAATGTGGGCCGCCAAAATACATACATGTGAACCAACCAGGCCCAAAATAAGCCCATAAAGCAGTTAAATACAGACAGTAATGCCATGTGCTCTGAGGCCTTACTCAGCCTGGACTGCAGGTCTGGTCTGTGATTTAAAGAGTTCCTCTATTTTACACATGGCATGGCATGGGGTCCCATGGTGCTAAAGCAGAATGGACAGACGGTGCTGTGACCCCCATGCCATGCCATGTGTAAAATAGAGGAACTTTTTAAAACACTGACCAGACCTGCAGTGAATCATAAAATATTATAAAGACTTTGGGCACACTCTACAGAAAACTTCTATTTACAATATAGATTAGCAAACAGTGACATACCTTGAGGAGCAGGACATGAAGAAGTCAGCCTCGGGAAGAGCAAACTGGGGATGTTATAAAATCACATTCTAATTCACTTTTATATACAAGCAGCACCCAGTGGCAGGAAGGGAGAAGTGCACTTCTAAAGGGAAGCCAGGGGTGCTGTACATTTTAAAACACTGGGAAGGGAAGCAGTACTGTCACTGGCTGCGTGCCGCTGATGATTTTCAGCCTGATTTGTGGGCAGCACAGGGGCTTAACGGGCGGCAGGGCCGCCATCAGGAATTGTGGGGCCACTTACACAGCTTCAGGCATTCCTGGAGCAGAGAACCGGGATGGGGGGGTGCTGCCGCCTGAAATTGAGAAGCAGGGAGGGGGGGCTGCCGCGAATTTAGAAGCGGGGGGCCCTTTAAAAAAAAAGAAATAAAGAAAGAAATAAAGAAAAATATATATAAAAAAAAGGGGTGTAGCCATCCGGGGCCCTGGGGACCTCTGGGCCCTTTAATAAAAAGAAAAAAATAAATAAAATATATATATAAAAAATATATTTTAAAAAGGTGGTTGCCATCTGGGGCCCTGGGGACCTCTGGGCCCTTTAATAATTTTTTTTTAATAAAAATATATTACAAAAAAAAGGGGGTTGCCATCCGGGACCTCTGAGCCCTTTAATAAAAAATAAAAAAAATATATATAAAAAATAAACATTTATAAAAAAAAGGGGGAGTTGCCATCCAGGGCCCTGGGGACCTCTGGGCCCTTTAATAAAAAATATATATATAAACAAAAATAAAAAAATAAACATTTATAAAAAAAAATAAAGGGTGTTTGCCACATGGGGCCCTGGGGACCTCTGAGCCCTTTAATAAAAAAAAAAAATATATATATATATATATATATATATATATAAAAAGAAATAAAACGAAAAAAAGAAATAAAATAATATATAAAAAAATGTTTTTTATAAAAAAAGGGGGTTGCCATCCGGGGCCCTGGGGACCTCTGGGTCCTTTAATAATAATAATAATAATAATAATAATAATAATAATAATAATAATAAAATTTATATTATATAATATATATATATATATATATATATATATATATATATATATATATATATATATATATATATATATATATATATATATATATATATATAATATATATATATATATATATATATATATATATAAAAATAAAATAAATAAAGAAATATATAAAAAAATATTTTTTTTATAAAAAAAAGGGGGGTTTTCATCCGGGGCCCTGGAGAACTACGGGCCCCTGGGGACCCCCAGACCTCTAAAAAAAAATTGGTCCTTTAATAAAAAATAAAATAAAAATATATTAACCTCTTGACCACGGGGCACTTAAACCCCCTTCCTAACCAGACCAATTTTCAGCTTTCGGTGCTCTCACAATTTGAATGACAATTACTCAGTCATACAACATTGTGCCCATCTGAAATTTTTGTCCTTTTCCCTCCACAAATAGAGCTTTCTTTTGGTGGTATTTGATCACCTCTGGGTTTTTTATTTTTTGCGCTATAAAAGAAAAAACACTGACAATTCTGTAAAAAATAAATAAAAAAATCTTGTTTCTGTCATATTAGCGGGTATTGCGGAGTATTGGGGGTATTGCGGAGTATTGGGGTTATTGCAGAGTATGGGGGGTTATTGCAGAGTATGGGGGGGTTATTGCAGAGTATGGGGGGGTTATTGCAGAGTATGGGGGGGGGTTATTGCAGCGTAGGGGGGGGTTATTGCAGCGTATGGGGGGGTTATTGCAGAGTATGGGGGGGTTATTGCAGAGTATGGGGGGGTTATTGCAGAGTATGGGGGGGTTATTGCAGAGTATGGGGGGTATGGGGGTATTGCAGAGTATGGGGGGTTATTGCAGAGTATTGATTTTATTGCAGAGTATTGCGCAGGGAAGGATGGCTGGATCTGTGACTGCATTTGTCACAGATCCAGCCACAGCAGCTGCTCCGCTCTCCCCCCTCTCCTCTCACACTGTACCGATCGGTACAGAGAGGAGAGGGAGGAACCGGCGTCATGACATGACGCCGGTTTGTTTACAAGTGATCGCTCCGTCATTTGACGGAGCGATCACGTGGTAAACCGCTGCTATCAGCGGCGATTTACCGCGATCTGTGATGCGCCGGGTCTTCTAGACCCGGCGCTCACAGATGATTCCGGGTGCTCGCCCCAGGGGGCGCGCGAGTGAAGGATTCTGGGAGGACGTCCCAGGGACGTCCTCCCAGAATAACTCCACAGCGCTGTAGATGTCTTTTGTCTATAGCGCTGTGGTAAAGAGGTTACATTTTTTTTATTTTTTTAAATAAATAAAAAAAGGGGGGTTGCCATCTGGGGCCCTGGGGGCCTCCGGGCCCCTGGGGACCCCTAAAAAAAATTGTCCCTTTAATAAAAAATAAAAATATATATAAACATTTTTTTTATTTAAAAATAAATAAAAAAAGGGGGGTTGACATCTGGGGCCCCCAAAAGGGGGTTGCTTTGGGCCCCCAACAGTGACAGGGCCCAGGGCACCTGCCCCATTTGCCCTGCGGTAAAGACGGCCCTGGGCTCAGGCAAGTTTTAGGGAGCTGAGGGGAGCTCCTGCACACGGAAGGTTTTTTATCTCAATGCATAGAATATATTAAGATAAAAAACTTTCTGCCTCTACATCCACTTTAACTACAAGGACCACTAAAGAAGGGAAAAAGAGCTGTTAAAGAAAAGATGTTATTATACAACACCAGCATATAAAACATGCAGTTTTAAGAGGGATGCTGGCAGCTGGACACAGGGGACATGTCAGAGTCATGCATGTTAGCAGCTGAACTTTACACTACTTACTCATTATTATTATTTAGGTACCTATATAGCGCTGTCAATTTACACAGCGCTTTACATATACATTGTACATTCACATCGGTCCCTACCCTCAAGGAGCTTACAATCTAATGTCCCTAACTCACATTCATATACTAGGGCCAATTTTAGACAGAAGCCAATTAACCAATCAGCATGTCTCATGATCTGTGAACTTTGCTGTACTTACTCATGACCTGTGAACTCTTCTTTAGAGCTCATTCAGATAGGTGCTGAGCCTCCTCCTCCATGCACAGCTGATTTTTGCTGCGTCCATATCCATCTCAGAGCTGCATGCAAGCAGTCTATAGAAGTGGATGCAGGCACAGCAGCTGCACAGAGACAGTTGCACTTCAAAACTTGACATTCGTGCAGGAGTGGGTGCACAGATCTGAACACAGACACACACAGTTAAAATCCATGGACCCACTCCTGAATGCATGTTAAATTGTGATATGCGACTGTGTCCGTGCAGCCGCTGCATCTGTATCTGCTTCTATAGGCTGCCTGCATGCAGCTCTGAGGTGGATGGGGATGCAGCAAAAAGTGATTGTGTATAAAGGACAGGACTTAGTGCTTATCTGGATGAGGCCTTAATTACTCCTGACCTATGAACTCTGAGTCAGTTACTCCGGACCTCTGAACTTTGTGTGACTCCTAACCATTACACTTTGCATTACATTTAAATCTGAACTATGCATTACTTACACATCACCCCTGCACTTTACTACCCATAGGCCCGTCTTTATTATTGATTGGATCCTGGGCAAATATTTTTGTGTTTCCGGGTGAGAGGTGAACGGGCGGCACGTTTCTCGGTACAGAAAGAAGTAAAACATCATTGAAAGTTCCACCGCTGAGTTCCAGGAATCTATGTTTGTTGAGACATCTCTCCCTTTGGTCCATTGACCATACAAGCTTGATTGACCTAGTGAGCGCATGCTTATCTAGGTTCAACCCTTTCGGTAAGCCTTATGACATATGGTGGTGGATCTTCTATCAAATTTTCTACTAGTCACGAATAGACTGCATTTATTTATTCACTATTTGGAACTTTGTCACTTGATTTTGAATTTAATCATCAATTTTTTTGAAGGACATTGGAATTTGAATTTTCTCCTCAAAAGACCATTACATTATATTTTGTTGCATTTGAATTATCTTTTCACAGTTCAGTTTGGTGCACATATGTGATGTTTTTGTTTTATATATTTTGTTTCAATTTAGATGTATTTATGTTATCAATCACTTGATAATACTTCATTTTAGCGCTGCACTTTTATTTTCAAAATCCATGTACCCATTCCTGAATGCATGTCAAATTGTGATATGCGACTGTTTCTGTGTAGCCGCTGCATCTGCATCTACTTCTATAGGCTGCCTGCATGCAGCTCTGAGGTGGATGGGGATGCAGAAAAAATGATTGTGTATGGAGGACAGGACTTAGGCCCCATGCACATGGGACGCCGGTGCAAACTCTGCTGAACACACGTTTTTAAAGTGGAGGTTCACCCTCCAAAAAAATTCTGACATCGCACGGAGTCGCGCCATCCTACCGACAGAATGCCGGTGTTTTTTTTTTTCTCAGCACATACCTCTTAATCCCGATTTTCACCTCACGGCAATCCCGCGGGAGTGGGCGTTCCCAAGCACTGCCTGTGATTGACAGGCTTCCGAACGGCGCATACTGCGCATCACAAGTTGGCAAAAAAAAACGAACGTCGGTGCGGCGCTATACGGCCCCTGCGCACCGACGTTTGGGTTCTGTCGGCAACCTGTGACGTGCAGTATGCGCCGTTCGGAAGCCTGTCAATCACAGGAAGTGCTTGGGAACGCCCACTCCCGCGGGATTGCCGTGAGGTGAAAATCGGGATTAAGAGGTATGTGCTAAGAAAAAAAAAAAACTGGCATTCTGTCGGTAGGATGGCGCGACTCCGTGTGATGTCAGAATTTTTTTTAAAGGGTGAACCTCCACTTTAAAGGCCAAAACCGGCATTTAGAAACGCCCGTTTCCCACGATTTTTGCAGCATTTTACCTCGTTTGCGTTTATAAGCGTTTAGTTAAGAAACATCATAAGACCCTCCCTAAGTTCAAAAACCATTTCAGACATTTTTTGAGACCAGAGTGAGTAGCAGCTGAGAGAGCAGCAGTGTACTTATATTTAGCGTGTCACTTGCCACATCACCTGCCACAAGCTGCGGATTGTCCACTTGCCACTTCACCTGCCACAAGTTGTGAATTGCCCACTTGTCATGTCACCTGGCCACATCACCTGCCACAAGTTGTGAATTGTCCACTTGCCACATCACCTGCCTCGTCAGCTGGCCACACCACCTGCCACAAGTTGTGGATTGTCCACTTGCCACGTCACCTGGCCACATCACCTGCCACGTCACCTAGCCACGTCACCTGCCATGTCACCTGGCCACGTCACCTGCCACAAGTTGTGTATTGTCCACTGGCCACATCACCTGGCCACGTTACCTGCCACGTCAACTGGCCACATCACCTGCCACAAGTTGTGGATTTCCACTTGCCACATCACCTGACCACATCACCTGCCACAAGTTGTGGATGTCCACTTGCCACGTTACCTGGCCATGTCACCTGGCCATGTCACCTGCCACAAATTGTGGATTGTCCACTTGCCAAATCACCTGGCCACGTCACCTGCCATGTCACCTGCCACAAGTTGTGGATTGTCCACTTGCAACGTCACCTGGCCACATCACCTGCCACGTCACCTGCCACGTCACCTGCTACAAGTTGTGGATTTCCACTTGCTACGTCATCTGGCCACGTCACTTGCCACGTCAACTGGCCACGTCACCTGCCACATGTTGTGGATTTCCACTTGCCACGTCACCTGACCATGTCACCTGACACAAGTTGTGGATTTTACACTTTCCACATCGCCTGTCCATGTCACCTGGTCACGTCACCTGCCACAAGTTGTGGATTTTCCACTGGCCATGTCACCTGCCACATCACCTTGTCACGTCACCTTCCACAAGCTGTGGATTGTCCACTGGCCACATCACCTGGCCATGTCACCTGCCACGTCATCTGGCCACATCATCTGCCACAATTGTGGATTTAGGAAAAAAGAAAAAGAAACTGTGCTAAGAATGTGAAAAAAATCCCACAGTGAATGGGTGGAAGCAATGGTAGTGAAACAGCTGCAAAACCTGCTGCAAAACAAAACAGTGAACAAATATGAAAAATTATAGGTTGTGCTAACTACATAAAGGTAGCACAAAAAGTGCATGAACCCAAAGTGACAAATAATCAATTATGAGTAAATTAATAACCCAGTAAATATATGAGATATGATAAAAAATAAAATAGATGAAAAATAGTTTTAAATAAAAGGGAAAAATGTAATTCACCTATTACCTATTACCACATAAACTCTTTATGCTCATTATTACGATAAGGATGTGAGAGTTCTGGGAGACCAGCAGGAGTTTTTTTTGTTTATTTTCCATTTCACAATACTTGTTTTGATATCTTCTTCTATGGACTAACTCCAAGGCTACCATCATTGGAACATCTGGTCTTTGAGATAGTCATCCTTGTTACATAAGCACATTTAGGTGGACTTTATTTGCACTTGAGTGATTGTATTACACATGCACTTTGATGAAATATTGCTTATCCACATATTTATTTATTTATTTATGGTTTTGTGTGACATTTGCATCACTTATATATACCTTTAGTGTATATTCCTATTTAAGTTTCCAGTTTCACACTATTTTCATATAATGCTTGTATGCTCATATCTTTCTTGTTATTATTATTATTTTTATTGAGCGCGATATCACTTCCTTTATCATTTTTACTATTTGTGTACAATGAACACTTTATAGATATTGCTGCTCTGTTATTTTCACCTAGTATACCAGTCACTATCTACTCACAGTAGCGCGAGAGATCACCACACATTTTGTATTTGTTATTGCTACTGAAATTTTTTGGTTCATGTGGTAATAGGTGGAATTAATTTTTCACTTTTATTTAAAACTATTTTTCATCTATTTTATTTTTTATCATATCTCATATATTTAATGGGTTATTAATTTACTCATAATTGATTATTTGTCACTTTGGGTTCATGCACTTTTATGTAGTTAGCACAACCTATAATTTTCCACAATTGTGGATTGTCCACTTGCCATGTCACCTGACCATGTCACCTGGCCACATCACCTGCCACAAGTTGTGGATTGTCCACTTGCCACGTCACCTAGCCACATCACCTGCCACAAGTTGTGGCGTGTCCACTTGCCACGACACCTGCCACAAGTTGTGGATTGTCCACTTGCCACAAGTTGTGAATTGTCCACTTGTCACGTCACCTGCCACAAGTTGTGGATTGTCCACAATGAAATGCAAGCAATTACAGTTTGTTTTTATATTTTTTTAATGGTTTTTCATCATTTACCATCATTTTTGAGATTTCTAATGTAAAAAAAGGTCACATTTAAAAATGCTTATAAACTAAATTGCGGCAAATAGGAAATGCGCAATAGGAAAGGCTTCACTGGCCATTTCCCATAGTCAGGATGGAGGCGCCAGGTCCGAGCGTTCGCCGTCGGGAGCCCACCATGACTGGCACCTAGGACCAGTAAGTGTCCATATTAAAAGTCAGCAGCTACACTGTTTGTATAGGAAGAAAACAAAGCTGCGCCACATTAAACTAAAATAAACAGTATTAAAGTGAATTAATCAGTCCATAGATAAATAACTTCAGCATAAAACGGTCGGTATGGATCCTCTAGTACAGTGGTTCTCAACCTGGGGGATCGGGACCCCCTGGGGGGTCAAATGATGATTTGCCAGGGGTCACCAAATCCTGGGCTGTTCCTGAAGCCCGCACCCCTCTCCCAGCCTTCTTGCGTCTGCCCAGTTCCTGGAGCCCACGGCTGCCCACTCAGACTAGAGGTCCACTGACTGGTGAGAATTGTGAGGTGGGAGGGGCTGGAGGAGACCCCATCTCCTGATTTCTGCATAGGTGTCACTGCTACGAGAAACCACAAAGTTGGAGACAGTGGGTAACACTACCTGTGATTCTAGTTGCCATTAAAAGGCCCCACTACAGTTCTCGGATCAGCAGATGACCATGTTTAAGACCACCTAAGGGTGATCCAAACAACCCCCAAGCATTGCCACTCAATCCATCCCCCACCCCCACACACCAAGGAGTAAGAGAAGGAATAAAAATAGAGAATACATGGAAGGGAGAGGAAAAGAGGGGGAGGAAGAAAGAAAAAGGGAGAGAAAGAATAAGAGTGAAAAAAAAAAAGATGGCTAGAGAGAGATGGGGGAAAGACAAGAAATTTGGATAGCGAGAGATAAAAGGCAAAGAAGAACAAGGAGATAAAGTGGTGCATCCTAAAATGTACCATATGAGGTTTTAATAGTGTACATGTGGAGGGGCTCAGGACCGCTACATTTCCATGGGTTAGGGGCGCAAATTACTTGTCTTGCCTTGGGTGCTGACAACCCACGCTACGGAAATAATTTTACTGTTAGGGGTCCCTACAACTTGGGTAATTTTATCAAGGGGTCACGGCACTAAAAGGTTGAGAACCACTGCTCTAGTAGATACACTCATGCAGATAACCCATGAAAAGCCACACCACCAAAGTGACAGATAAAAATATATCTGAAGTGATCCCTTCACCAATAAATGAGGCCGCTTACCAGAGGGCAAGCAAACTGTGCGTTTGGCTATAACCCAGCCACGGCCTTTGATTCACAGTATCCCGGGGGAGAAGCAGCTCTCAGGAACTCGGTATGCAACACTCTCCAAATTGCCCAGTAATAAAATGAGAAAAGAGGTGCACCATAGCGTAATTCCGTTACATAAAATACATTTATTAAAAGTACGAGGGAAATGTACTCACAAACATAGCAGTACAATCAGCGTGTAAAATCAGAGAAATGCCGGCCGGCAAGTACAAGGAGCCCTTCCTCCTTAACGTGGTGACGTCACTGCGCGTCACCACGTTAAAGAGGAAGGGCTCCTTGTGATCCTGTGAATCAAAGGCCGTGGCTGGGTTATAGCCAAATGCACAGTTTGCTTGCCCTCTGGTAAGCGGCCTCATTTATTGGTGAAGGGATCACTTCAGATATATTTTTATCTGTCACTTTGGTGGTGTGGCTTTTCATGGATTATCTGCATGAGTGTATCTACTAGAGGATCCATACCGACCGTTTTATGCTGAAGTTATTTATCTATGGACTGATTAATTCACTTTTATACTGTTTATTTTAGTTTAATGTGGCGCAGCTTTGTTTTCTTCCTTTGCTTTGTTTGTGTATCGCACACTTGCTGCAGCCTCTAGTTTTTAGTCTGTAATTGTAGGATTAGCGCAGATTTTTGTTTTTCCTTTGTATTACACTGTTTGTATACCCTGCTGACTTTGCAAAAAAAAATTGCAGGTGGAATCCCGCTTTAAAATATCACACATTAATTGCTATTTGATATCTCCTTTTACATTAATTGTGTGGACTGTTTCCATCTTTAATAGGACATATTGCAACTGAAATAAACTTTGTGTTGTACTGTGCAATAGCTTCTATGCTTGCTTCTTTGCTATAATGTCAAGATTATGAAAAAAAAAACAAATCATGAACATGTACAGTACATGTTTTTGCAATGTTTTGATTCGTTTTTCCTCTATTTAAGCCCATTTAATTTTAAATTGTATCCCTGTACTGGCCATGATGATGACACAGGGCAAACGTGTTTTATACTGGCTTCCCTTTTTTGCTTTACTATCACAGTTCACAACATAATGTTAATACTTCAACAAAATGAATGTCTTTATTGCTTGTGTACTGTTTGTTTTTACTGTTTTATCACTACTATGCATTATAAAGTGAAATTATTTCATTGGATCAAACTGACAAACTAGACACCTATGAAAAGAAAGAAGAATGCACATTCTAACATAATATAAAATCAACAGTAGGTCAAGGTGACTTTTGATACAGTGAAGATAAACTGTGTGGGAGGTAAGCACTGTCCAGTATTGGTAACAACTTTCTTCACACAATTGAATCTCTCAGCATGTGGGATGATGTTGTAAAGGCTTTCTATGTTGAAATTTGCTGGATTAAGGTCAGTTGAAACTTAAGGGAGAGAAAAACAGAATATCAATAGCTAAAATGTTATTTCTAACATGAGACAGTCTCTAATTTATGAACCAAAACCCAAAACATTTTTTTGACAGAAGGACTTTCTTATTCTTTGTAAATACTGCAAATATTTACAAGTACATATAAGTACATGTGCAAATCTTGACCCTGATATTTGATGTGTACGTTTTAGTTTTTCACATTAAAAAGCATCACATTGTCAGACTTATCATGTGCTATAATTTGATTAATCTACTTTAATAATGAGCGCATCTGGTATACACTGATATTTACACTTTAAAGATAGCGTGAAATGTCATTTGTGTTTTATTGCTGTAATATCTCTCCCATTTTGCTTTCTTGCTTGGCTGAACAGAAGTATCAGCCTTCTCATGTTTAAAATGTCATACAGATAAGAGGCTAACCTCTGCCTTGTGGTATAGCTAGAATAATGTTTCCTTGTTGATTCCTTTAATTCTCATTTGAGGATTTGTGCTTCTGCATGAGAAAGTTCAATCTTAATCTTGAGTGTTGATATCCTGCTCTTTATCTTCAAACTGTACATTGTAGATTTGACAGTAGCATTTGTGACTTAAAATGAACACAACTGTAATATTCATTTTCAAAGACTGTATGAAAAAAATTCAAAAAGTCAAATATCAAAAGCTTAAAGTTATCAAAAGCTAGTCATTTGAACTTAACCCAACAAATATTATTTATAGGGATCTATTTATCAAAGATTTATTTGTCATTTTGGCCAACATTTGCCCATGATTCATTCAAGTTTAATTTTGTAACATTTATCACAATGGACTTTGCCAGCCTTCAAAGGGTTTTCACTCAGCATTCGAAGGGTGAAAATAACATTCTGAAACATTCGCCCGCATTCATCTGCATCTGTTTTTATTTATTTTACTTATTTATTTAGAAGAAAGGTGCCTTATTGTTCTATGTATCATATTTATTACTTAGAGAATAGTGATATAATTGAAATGTGTTTGACATTTGCTTAGCACATCACGCTGTAATCAGTTGATTCTCTTATATCTTTTGTGTAGGTTGTCTATCTTTTGAGGTTCTTGACAAATGGCATACTTTCTTCCTTGAACCAATGCAATTTCTGCATTGCTGCTCCTGGTGGACAACAGAAGACTTCAGCTGATGGGCAGCTGGTGTGTTCCCTAAAACTAAGACAACTGTGCCACCTTTAGGGTTAAATTTATCCTCAGGGGGCCTGAGAATCCTGTAGGTTGGCTAAAAATAAGGAGTGTTTAACTCACTAGCAGACTCTCATGAGAGAGAGTGTCAGGCAGGGCCATCTTTAAGGCAGGGCAAAAGGGGAAGCTGCCTTGGGCACTGTCATTGTTGTGGGGCCCAAAGCTGCTGCATTATATTTGCCAACTATCCTGGTTTAAATTCCCTTGTCCCTTGAAGTTTTAGTCCTGTGCTGTGTCCCGATATCTGTATGAAGTGCTGCTACTAATGCTGCCCAGCTCTGCCCTATTGTTATGTACAGATAACTCACCTGCAGACCCTGTGTTTACCTGTAAATAACCTTTGATATGTAAATAAAGGTGGCATTTATATGTATATCATGCCCCTCTGAGGTAATATAAAACATCACCTATACTGAATGCTGCCCACTGGGGAGATAAGTGGGCATTATTGAAAGTCCTGCCTGCAACTGTGGTCATTCAGCCTAACATCAGCATGTGCTGCAAAGGTAAGCAAATTGGTGAGGGGAGGGTAGTGTGGGGTGTGTGGAGGTATGCAGAGAAGGAATTACAATTTGGGTGCAGAGGTAAGCAAGGGGTGGATGTATAGAGGTAAGTAAGGTGGGTACAAAGATGAGCAGAGGAAGCAGGTAGAGTTAAAGAGGGGGAGGGTTGGAATGGAGAGGGTGGGAGAGGTTTGGGGTGCAGAGGTTAGCAGGGGTTTTAGGATGCAAAGGTGTACTCACAGGGTGGATAAAGATGTAGGTCGCACATTAATTTCAATGGGTTGCTTTATGTGCTAGAAATGCGTAAGAAAGTCCCTAACCCTTTTTCAAACTCACACGGTGCCACAGCACATGTCAGCAGATGCCTGAGGGTGTCATTAACAATTGATGGCACTGCTGTGTATCTGCTAAAGGGCAGCACGTTTCTGTGGTGTCAGAAAAGCGACTTTGCATGCATTCCGGACACACACAAATGTGAACCCAGGCTAAATGTCTCAGTTACAATGGTGAACAGTGTAAATCTTCTCATTACATTTGGACTTGGTGTAGAATCCTTTCATTCACACTAGTGGCCAGTGTGAATGTTCCCCTTATATTGGTGATCAGTGTAAATCCCTCCTTACATTGGTGGTTACTGTGAATGCTGTGGTTAGTGTAAACCCCTATTACATTAGTGGTCAGTGTAAACCCATATTACATTAGTGGTAAGTGTAAACCCCTATTACATTGGTGGCCAGTGTTGAAACTCCTCTTTATATTGGTATTCTGTAAAAAAAAAAATCAACATTGCATTGATCACACCCTCCCCTGCCTCCAGCACTGCCACTGATCCCAGGAGTTCTAGGACCCCTAGGAGTTTTTTTGTATATTGATGTGTATGCTCACCACCCCAGTCCATGGTGTACAAGCAGTGAGGAGATGATGTGCAACCAATCAATGAGCAGTAATGATGTACAGTAATCTCTACCAACAAACCAATAAGCAGAAATCATGTGCTGTAACCTTTAGCAACTAATAAGTGAGCCATAATGTGTGCTGTAGCCTCTAGAAACCAGTCTGTAAGCAGTAATTATATGCTGTGACCTCTGGCAACCAATCGCAGTCGCTGCTTGATCTGATTCAGTGAACAGATTTTGAGTCTTGCTGCTATTTATTGTCTGTCTCAGAGCAAGTAGAAAGCAAAAGAAAATGTTTGCACCGGGGGGCAATCAATATTAATCAACATTTTTCCTCAGAACAACTTCTTTAGACTTCTAACATGTACAGTCCGCAATTTTTTTTTTTTTTTACGCTGTACATACCTTATAATCTATCTTTTCATTCCGTCTTCTGGGTACTTCTCCCCACGGGTGTAGGCGTTTCCAAGCTGAGGAGGCATGTCATCTGGGAGGTCGCCCAGATGATTGACGTCTTTTCAGCAAAAGCTCCCCCCGGCCGATAAGTCCCCGCCCCCCGTATTACGTTGGTGCGTCCGAGTCACGGCGTTTCCGAAAGAAGCTGAACATGCAGATCTGCTAGTCGGCTCTATATGGCGCAGGAAGTACCCGGAAGCTGGAATGAAAAGATAGATTATAAGGTATGTACAGCGTAAAAAAAAAAAAAATGCAGACTGTACATGTTAGAAGTCCAAAGAAGTTGTTCTGAGAAAAATTTTATTTGGGTGAACCTCCGCTTTAAAGACGACCGTGGTGTCAGATTGAGCATTATCTGTACTATAAAAAGATCTAGGGACCTATAGTTAAGTGCACACAGAAAGACCAATTTGAAATGCGCTTTGAAGTTAGAAAAAAAAAAAATGAATAAGGTGGCCGGTATATTCTTGGATCACATGTACTGTCAAGACATTAATATTAAACTAATAATGTACTATATCAATAACAAACCATTGATTATGACAAAAAGAAGAGCACCGAATCTATAAAAACCTTAATGCCATAGCCACTTCTTAGGTATGTGAAAGAAGGACAATGATGGTAATTCATTATGAGGAAGTCAACTATGAGGTGCATGCTTGCTTTGCAAATATACAGTCCTGATCAAAAGTTTAAGACCACTTGAAAAATGGCAAAAAATCATATTTTACATTGTTGGATCTTAACAAGGTTCCAAGTAGCGCTTCAACATGCAACAAGAAGAAATGAGAGTGAGACAAAACATTTTTTGAGCATCCAATTAATTGAAAATAACGAATAGACTGAAACAGGCTGTTTTTCAGCTGATCAAAAGTTTAGGACCACATGCCTTTAAAATGCCAAATCTGTGCAAAGATGTGGATTCATTGTCATTTTCTGTCAGGTAGTCACACGTTGTGGTGGCAAACTCAAAAAAACTCTCCCTTTTTGAACCTGGTCGGATTGCTAAACTGCATAAGCAGGGTCTCTCATCAAGACACTGGACGATCCTCGACCCAATTTAAGGCCCTTACTGGTGCTGACTGCAGCCCCATAACCATCAGACGGCATCTGAGACTAAAGGGCTTCAAAAACAAAAAACGTCTTCAAAAACCTCGTCTCCTTGAACGCCAAAGAACTGCTCGTTTGGACTTTGCAAGAGAGCACCAAACATGGGACTTTCAAAGGTGGAAGAAAGTTTTATTCTCTGATGAGAAAAAATGTAACCTTGATGGTCCTGATGGTTTCCAACATTACTGGCATGACAAGCAGATCCCACCTGAGATGTTTTCTACGTGCCACAGTGGAGGGGGCGCCAAAATGTTCTGGGGTGCTTTTTCCTTCAGTGGAACAATGGAACTTCAGGAAGTGCAGGGGTGTCAAACGGCCGCTGGCTATGTCCAGATGTTGCAGAGAGCATTCCTCATGACTGAGGGCCCTCGCCTGTGTGGTAACGACTGGGTTTTTCAACAGGACAACGCTACAGTACACAATGCCCGCAGGACAAGGGACTTCTTCCAGGAGAATAACATCACTCTTTTTGCCCATCCTGCGTGTTCCCCTGATCTAAATCCAATTGAGAACCTTTGGGGATGGATGGCAAGGGAAGTTTACAAAAATGGACAACAGTTCTAGACAGTAGATGGCCTTCGTGCGGCTGTCTTCACCACTTGGAGAAATGTTCCCACTCACCTCATGGAAACACTTGCATCAAGCATGCCGAAACAAATTTTTGAAGTGATCAACAATAACGGCGGAGCTACTCATTATTGAGTTCATGTTTGGAAGTTGGATTTCTGTTTTGGGGGGGGGTTTAGTTTTTTTTGGAGGTGTGGTCCTAAATTTTTGATCAGCTGAAAAACAGCCTGTTTCAGTTTATTCATTATTTTCAAATAATTGAATGCTCAAAAAAATGTTTTGTCTCACTCTCATTTCTTTTTGTTGCATGTTGAAGCACTACTTGGAACCTTGTTAAGATCCAACAATGTAAAATATGATTTTTTGCCATTTTTCAAGTGGTCTTAAACTTTTGATCAGCACTGTATGAGACCTGTATACCAGGTAGTGGATAGCAACTCCACAAGCTCAGCTCCCCCCTGGTTCTCAATTCGTGGCAGCACCCCCCCTGGTTCTCAATTTGCGGCAGCACCCCCGGTTCTCAATTCGTGGCAGCACCCCCTGGTTCTCAATTCATGGCAGCTCCCCCCGGTTCTTAATTTGCGGCCCCACCCCCCCCCCGGTTCTCTGCTCCAGGGGGCTCATGCCTGAAGCTGTGTGAGGGGCCCCAAAATTTCTGATGGCTGCCCTGTCCATGGTGCAGAATAACTATTGCAAAGAACAGAATAAACTATAACAGCCAAATGTATATAGGGCAGAGAGCTGCTGTGCAGTCACATGACTGCCCAACGCTCTCCTCCTCTCCTCCTGGCTGGTGTGTGAAGGGAATCTCAGCCCCTCCCGCTGTAGACCTCAGATCGGGGAAGGAGAGTGGCGGGCGGTTTCGTGACTGCACAGCGATGCTCTAAAACAACATTAAGCACTGCATAATTTTTATAAAACAAAGACACTGTGCAACATAGATGCATACAACAGAGGTGATTATAATAATTACACAGAATTACTTTACAACCACTTTAAGTTGTGTGGAATATAAAAAGACAACAAGGTTTATAGTCTCAGGAAGCATGAAATAGGGAACATACAACATGACATATTGACTAAGCTGGAGCAGAATTGGAAACATACAACATAGCCAATGGAATTAGGTGATGTGGAATAGGGAATGCACAGCTTGGCATATGGAATGAGGCAGTGTGCAATAGGGAACATACAGCATGGCATATGTAATGAATTGGTGCACAAAAGGAAACGTACTGGATAGTATACATTACATAGTTACTTTGTTTATAATGTTGAAAAAAGACACAGTTTATTACAGTTACTGGAGTCACCTTTGATATATTTGTACATTGTGATTGTATCCTTTCAAGTGTACCTTTCAAGTGTCTCATCTCTAGAGTGAATAACTGTCAATTATATAACCAATCCTCATAGGTGAGGACCTCCGAGTAAACAGTTTATCACAGTTACTGAAGTCACCTTTAATATATTTGTACAATGTAATCAATTCCCTCTAAAGCACCTCTTCTCCAGAGTAAAAAACTGTCAATTATATAATCTATCCTCATAGCGGAGGTCCTCCATCCTCCTTGTTCATTTTGTTGCCCTTCTCTGAACTCTCTATAATTCAACAATGTCTTTCCTGAAGATTGGTGACCAAAATGAAACAGGATATTTAAGATCAGGCTGAACCTCTCTTTTTTGTAAAGGGTAGAATTGGTGACACCTATCCTTTTTAATACATGACAGTATTTTGCTAGCTTTATTAGCTGTTGCTTGTAGGGATGAGCCGAACACCCCCCGGTTCGCAGCAGAATATGCGAACAGGCAAAAAATTAGTTTGAACACGCAAACACCGTTAAAGTCTATGGGACACGAATGTGAAAAATCAATAGTGATAATTTTAAAGGTTAATATGCAAGTTATTGTCATAAAAAGTGTTTGGGGACCTGGGTCGACCTGTCCCAGGGGACATGTATCAATGCAAAAAAAGTTTTAAAAACAAAAGTTTTTTCGGGAGCAGTGATTTTAATACTGTAATGCTTAAAGTGAAACAATAAAAGTGAAATTTTCCTTTAAATTTTGTGCCCGGGGGTTGTCTATGTTGTCTATGTCTAGTATGCCTGTAAAGTGGCACGTTTTTCTGGTGTTTAGAACAGTCCCTGCGCAAAATTACATTTCTAAAGGAAAAAAAGTAATTTAAAACTACTCGCGGCTATAATGAATTGTCAGGTCCCGGCAATACAGATAAAAGAATTTTAAAAAAATGGCATGGGTTCCCCCAGTCCATTACCAGGCCCTTTGGGTCTGGTATGGATATTAAGGGGAACCCTGTGCCAATTTTTTTTAATTGCCATTTGGTGGTGTAACAGGCGCTCCAGCCTGTCACTTGTAATGCGTTCCACACTGGAATGCATTACGATGACCGCGCGATGACGTCATCGCCCGGCGCAGCATGCGTTCCAGCTTGGAACGCGGAAGTGCGCCGTACATCACGTCTGCACTGGATTCGACACACCTGTCTCCTGCCTATAAAGGCATTCAATGGAGATAAAAACTTCATTCTATTATTGTCGGCCCGCTTGGCTGCTATAGGACCACAGGTACCAGCCACCCCCAAGCTGCAGACCAAGCCATCCTGGATGCCTGCTCTATACTACGGAATCTCAGCCTTGCTGCTCCCACCCTACACTACAGGATCCCATGGCCTGGAGCCCTGCAAACGGATAAGTAGCTATTGTGTCACTTGTAGTGCTATAAGAAGATCTGCTGCATACTTTCTATCTAAAACAATTGCTGTTATTTATCATGGCTTGTGGCTATTAACATACTACTTGGAAAAGACTGTTGTGCCTATGACTGTTTGCTAAGGAATATCTTAAAGGGACATCTACTCACAAATTACTCGAGCTATGTTGCCTCTAATATGCAACTATTAGTTGTCTCTACAACTCCTATTTACTACGAGCTATATTGCCTGTCATATGCAACTATTAGTTGTCTCTACAACTCCTATTTACTACAAGCTTTATAGCCTGTCATATGCAACTATTAGTTGTCTTAAGAACTCCTATTTACTACGTGCTTGACATAAGTGTTATGTACTTATAGGCCTTGCCCTAACTCGCGGAACATGTTTGCTCTAACTTTTAAGGATAAGGGTTGAGGTACTACATTATCTGTACCCCCGACTTCTCATGTGACTCCTCTGAATTGCTGTGACATTAGGCTCACCCAATGCTACAGGCTCCTAAAATACTCACAGCATATAGATGCCTATAATTGCACAACTGGGATATCTGTCAAATCACCATAGGTAACGTTAGAGTCATAATAAATGTCTGATGTCCAGGTTAGGAAATCAGTAATTAAAAACATTAAAGCGTAACTTACCTTTTTTTGAAAAAAAAAAAATATTCCCCTCCGGGTGATCTATGTACATTACAAGGATTTCTGACTTGTATCTTAGTCAAGACTTAGTCCAAAATCTATAAGCAAATCACACAAGCAGGAAATTATTATTAAGCGAATAGGGAAGCACCGCAAACTGTCCGCAATTGCATGCAATGCTTGTGGTTGTGGGGCATTTTTTCAGAAAAAATGGGGTTAAAATAGGCAAGGAGGAGGCGTCGCATCCTCAAAGCCTGTCAATTACCTCTGAAAAGTGATCTGAACATGAATCCCTTTTTTAAGAGGAGTGGTAGGTTTTGTCTAAATGTAGCCTAATGCTGCTTACACACGGTCAGAATTTTCGACAAAAAAACTTTGATGTGAGCTTTTGAAGGTAAATTCGAACAATGTAGCGCTAATAAATGTGTAAAGATATGGAAAGAACCCACATCTAAAGATAACAAACCAAATCTACATATATTAATACATGACTAAATCTTAAAGTGTCACCACGTGACCTTACTAAACATATTAGTGTGCCAACATAGAGTAAAGGCTTGCAAATAATAACAATGAATTGAGAAAGTGCATAAAGTGACTGGAATCCAAATGAATGGAAATAAGGGTGACTTCACCACAGGAAAGTGCATGAAGTGAGTCCAAATAAATGTGGATAAAGATGGCTTCACCATAAGGAGATCTTGAAGATGGAACAACAGCTTGACAGAAGTGCCACCACCAATGGTAGAAAAGGGGGATTACCAAATATAAATGACTAGGGAAAGTATATACCGCTCAAGTCACCAAAGGCTTGTATCGATCAACACTGATCTAAACAGCTGGTCCTGGATCCAAACGGCTAATCGACTTGATGATCCCAAATCACGGTGTTAATGATAACTTCATAGAGGCTCGGTAACCACATGCCATGCAAGAAATATTGAAAAGAACTCACATAGCGTGATACTGTATGAACAGTGTTGTTTATTAAAAGTAGGATAAAACTTAGTAGGTTAAACGCTCCTCATAGGCTTGTCAAATGTTATGGTACCAAAAGTGATGTTGTGGATGGGTCCAGCCGACGCGTTTCCACTAGAAACTAGAAGCTTTTGGTCGGAAATTCTGACCGTGTGTAGGCTCTTTCTGTTGGACTTTTTCTGTCGGAATTTCTGACAACAAAAATTTGAGAGCCGGTTCTCAATTTTTCAGACAGGAAATCTTCTTATCAGAAATTCTGAATCGTCTGTATGCAATTCCGACGCACAAAAAAACACGCATGCTCGTCGACACATGCTCGGAAGCATTGAACTTAATTTTTCTCGGCTCATCGTAGTATGTCACCGCGTTCTTGACGGGTGGAATTTTGTGTGACCGTGTGTATGCAACACAAGTTTGAGCCAATATTCCGTCTGCAAAAAATCCACGGTTTTCTTGTTGGAATTTTCGATCGTGTGTACGTGGCATAATAGTTCAAACCACCAGCCATTTTTTTTTAAATAATAACAGAACAAAGAACAAAAATTCATAACAAACATCTAGACTTTGATATACCTTTGTCACACTGGCATCAACATATCATTTCTGATTTGTTTGCTATGTGTTACTATCACTATACGCATTGTTCCTGATTTATGCAGGGCGACATTGGATTTGTCTGACTGTAAATATCTTTGCAGAGTTAGGTCATATCATATATCTAACAAGCTTGTCTCAAATTTTTGACTTGAGGTACACTGTTAGGTGAACTAGAAAAAACAACATAACAAGTATAACAAGAAGTGACCTGTATTAAAAAATAAAACAGACACTAAGCATCTGATTTTATATTTCTGTTGTGGCTCTGTATCCAACTACAGTATGTCTAGCTGTGCAGTTTTGGAATACAGTGCGCTGTAATGTATCATTGACTTGCCTGATCTTTTCTCTTAACATTATCCTCAATCTCTGTCTAAAATATTTGGGACAATGTCAGCCATTAAATGCTAATTACGCTAATGTTCTCTGTGCTTATTATTCCCTGGGTAGCAGCCAAAGAGAATACCGACAACCTTTTCTTTCAAAAATGAAGATGGTGAAATGATTGTTTATACCAGCATCTGTGCTATGGTAGCCATTTCTGTCTAAACAACTATGTTATATGCTCCATCTGATGAGTGTGATGAATTGCAAATGATTTTGATTATTCCAACAGGGACCCATGTAAGCGAGTTTTAATTTTGTCTCTGCCTCTGCAAAGTCACAGATTCACTGTATGACATCGAAAATACCATTTCTTGAGAACTTAAGTCATTTAGACCCAGATGCTGGCCCAGCTAGATCAGATGTGAATTGGCTAGGTGATTAGTCTATGTCACACAGTTTACCAATGTGATAGATCGCTATAAGTTGTATACACTATTTTACCGAGCTTATGAAAAGTATGATAGAACAAAATCACAGTACAAAATTATGGCAAAATATTTAGAACACGCACTAGTATTTTGATCTGCTTTACAAATCATGCAAAAATAAAATTATTTAAAGGGAAAGTTTGGTGTATTTTCAGTGAGTGTATATTGTTACAGCCCAGCTCTAGGAAACATAATAACAATTGCTTGCAATGGGGTTGCACCTGGACTGCAAGGGTTAACTGCTTGTTTAGTTTAGTGGAGAGTTTTTGCACTTTAGCTTACCTGACCCTCTGCTCCCCTGGAGCATGGTGCTCCCCCACATTCCAGTGTTGGACTGTCCTTTAGTGTTAACACCTCTGGATCCTGAATTGGTCTTCATGATGTCAGACTTGCCAGACCATAGATTGCTGGAGTACAGAGGAGAAGAAGCTGTGGGAATATGTATAGCAACATGGAAAAGCAGAGAATCAGGTAAGTAGATATTATTTTCTATGTTCACTAGACCTATGGTAATAGTTAATTGTTTGTTCAGTCTAGTGGGCAGGAAATCAATATTTAAACCCACCTAAACTAAGGGGTTGATTTACTAAAAAGGCAACAAAAAGAGGATGCACCAGCCTAGAGCATTACCATTATAACACTTTATTGTATATATAAAAGCAAGTCATATACAGAAACCCATGACAAAGTCAGGCATATGATATAATATGGGTATGACTGCTGCCAGATCCATACTGCTCTGCCTATATTGCAGGAAGGCCATTCAATGTCCAATATGGCTTATGCGTTTCGAGGGACAGCCAATCTTCTTCACAGCCAAAACCATGTACTACTGAGGACTGATAAATATACTACACAATCAACTAAAGTGATAAGCCCCACATTCTCCTATTGGGAGTTGGGTCAAAGGTCACATGATCTCGTTGATATAAACAGTATGAACCTTCTCATATTCACAAATGGGATCATAGTAAAATGAGATCTGACTAGAACATAAATAAACATTATTAAAACACTAGAAAAAGCAAATAATAGAGAAGCTATATCTAGCCCATCACTCAACAGAGCAAAGCACACCTATGTACCCATTTTATAAATATGTAAATATTTAATGTGTCATACACTTACCCCAGATTAAAGTACCTAATGCACAATACATACTAAGGGGTACATTAGGAATATGTTACTGTGTTATTCTCAATGTCCCAATTATCCTCTTTTAAATTTATCTGGTCGTAGTGTTAGCATGAAGTGGTTGTGTGTCAGGAATGGCCATATTGATCTGTAATCCTCCATAGTGTATTGCAAGATGGTTGTGCCATTCTTAGCAAGAACGCACGAACGCACGCCAAGCCAAAAGCAGAAGTGCAGCACCCAATTATGTTCCAGCCACAAATTTTGGTTCTCGCACTTGTGTGATCTCCAGTCCCATGTTGCACTATTTCAGTACACTGTCACTGTTAGAGATCAATGCTTGCTGGATATGGTCCTCGAATATGACTTCCAGAATACTGGGATGCAAATGGGTGCCGCCCTTCTGGTTGCGGCTTGGTGTGCATTCCAGCTAAGAATAGTACAGCCATCTTGGATTACACTATGAAGGATTACAGCTCAATATGGCCATTACTAACACAAAACCACTTTATAGTGGACCAAAAGGTTAACACTACAGTCAGATAAAGTTAAAAGGGGAATAGTGGGGCTCTAAAAATTACACAAGAGCAACATATTCCTAATGCATACCTCGGTGTGATTTGTGCATTAAGCCCTTCAATTGGCATCTGGGGTAAGTGGGTAATATATTATATACAGATTTATAAAATGGGTACATAGGTAACTGTGGAGGGATGGGCTATATGGAACGTCCCTGAAGATTGGTTTTACCAATGTTTTATGAATGTTTTATTGGTTTTATGCTCCGCCACATTTTGCACTCTATAGTTTTTAGTAAATCAATCCCTAAATGAGCAGTTAACCCTTGATGTATGGGGGTGGAATGTTAGCTAGTAGTTTTGTTTGCTAGTAGAGCTTAGTTAAATTTTACATTTTTCTAAATTGTGCTTTCTTTTTTGTTATTTTATTGAATTGAGAGATGTACTGAGCTTGTAAAAATGTCAAGGTCATATAAAAACTCTTAATCATTGCAATAATAGCACAAATTATGCACTAACTGTCAATGTATGCAAAGTCTGCCTTTAAAGGGGTTGTAAAGGCAGAAGTTTTCTTTTAATCTTAATGCATTATATGCATTAAGATAAAACACCTTCTGTGTGCATCAGCCCCATGAACCCCCATTATACTTACCTGAGCCCCATCCTTATCCAGTGATGTCCATGAGTCCCTCAGCCATCTAGGATTCTCCCTCCTGATTGGCTGAAAAATAGCAGTGGCGTCATTGGCTCCTGCTGCTGTCAATCAAAGTCAGTCAGCCAATCAGAGAGAGGAGGTGGGGCAGAACTTCAGCTCCGTGTCTGAATGAACACACAGAGCTGCAGCTCGGCTCGGTTGCTCCACAGCAACCTGCTTTCTGTGGGGTGACTCAACAGGAGGAAGGGGCCAGGAGCAGTCGAGAGGGACCCGAGAAGATGAGGAAGGTAAGTATGACATGTTTGTTATTTTTTATAATTTTTTTAAACAGACTTTACATTTACTTTAAGTCCTTAGATTAGAGCTACCAAGCTCTACCAAGCGCTACCAAGCTCTACCAAGAGCTACCAAGAAGACTGATGCACATAAATATCTGAATACTAGATATGTGCAAATAGTAATTAGAATAAGGTGTGCTGTCTCTTTAAATGAATAAAAGTGTATTTTCAAAAAACAGTTCTAAGGGGTTGGTATAAAAATTGTATTTACCATGAAATTTTAAAATAACACAGTTCCTTAAATAATTTCACAATATGACCTGGGCCTTCATTTCTACAATACAAAGCTTTATCTGAAAAATGTGTGTTCGAAAATGATGACACCCTATCAAAATGCTTGATGAAAGCAATCTGTCTCTTACATATTTTGCCAACACTAACTTGTAATGAGAACCATTTCCTGACAATGAATGGGATATATATATCACTCAAACAGCTGTACTGGAGCATTGCTGCCAGTCGTATGTTATATTCTGCCAGTGTTTGTTGTCACCATTCTGTAATATAGCAGAGTGAAATGAATATGATTCATGCATGTTGCCTACATAACTCACATGCACAACCTAGTGCAGCTTTCCAAACAACTAGAAGAGCTAAATTGGTTTGTTAAATTCCCTTTTTTCTTGTGACAAGCAGCAGCATGAAAGTAGACACATTAGTAAATGAAATGCTGTTTAATTGGCTGATATAGACAATGAAATACGGAGATACAATAAAAGTAACAGCAAAGATGGGACATGGAGGAACAATAAACTGTGGTAACGTTGCTCAATAAAATAATTAATGCTATTTGGTCTGTGATTTGTCTTGTCTTGTAATCTATGGGGTCATTAACTTTTACAATATCAATGTGTTTCCATTATCTAGTTCAAGTCATTTATTGTTAAAATAATTGGCTGGGGTATCCTCCAATGAATTTGGTGAAAAGAATGTTCACCATTATACACGTACAAAAAATGTATTGAAAGCAGCTTAAAGGGTGTTGCAAGGAAAGTTAACAAGTGATGGCAGAACATTTGGGGTAAACAATGCACAAACACACACATTTGCAACAGGGTTGCAGGCTAAACTCTTTTAGGCATAGTACAGTAGATTTCTTTGTGAGCATGCAAGACACTATTAAAGCAGTATTTGCAAGGAAATATTATAATCTGCTAGTATGCATCACATACTAGCGCATTATGCAAAGCTTACAGATGAACGAAGCCCCCCAGAGGCACGCTGTCACCACTGAAGGTATTTCTAGATATATCCTTATATATCCAGGTATATCTTTACCTGGTCTTCCTACCTGGTTTGCGCACTTTAGCTGTGTGAGTGGCCAGAGCCACAATGACATCACGCCCGCACATGCGCGCTGGAGCCGCTGTTTACAGGACTCTGAAGTAACGGCACGGGTATGCCGTTCCTTCAGAGCGGATGCACGGTTGATGTTACTGGCTGCATCTACAGTAAATGTCTCCTAAATTATACACATTTAGGAGATATTTACAGTGTCTATAGGTAAGCCTTATTATAGGCTCTCTGATAGGTACAAATCATGCATGGGAGTTTACTAAAAAAAAAAAAAAAACTTGCTTATATACAGTATCTCACAAAAGTGAGTACACCCCTAACATTTTTGTGAACATTTTATTATATCTTTTCATATGACAACACTGGAGAAACTACACTGCTACAATGTAAAGTAGTGAGTGTACAGCTTGTATAACAGTGTAAATTGGCGGTCCCCTTAAAATAACTCAGCACACAGCCATTAATGTCTAAACTGCTGGCAAAAAAAGTGAGTACACCCCTAAGTGAAAATGTCAATATTTTGTGTTGCCACCATTATTTTCCAGCAGTGCCGTAACCCTCTTAGACATGGAGATCACCAGAGCTCCACAGATTGCCACTGGAGTCTCCTTCCACTCCTTCATGACAACATCACAGAGCTGGTGGATGTTATATACCTTGCGCTCCTTCACCTTCAGTTTGAGGATGCCCCACAGATGCGCGATAGGGTTAAGGTCTGAAGACATGTTTAGCCAGGCCATCACCTTTACCCTCAGCTTCTTTAGCAAGGCAGTGGTCGTCTTGGAGGTGTGTTTGGAGCCGTTATCATGTTGGAACACTGCCCTGTGGCCCAGTTTCAGAAGAGAGGGGATCATGCTCTGCTTCAGTATATCACAGTACGTATTGGCATTCATGGTTCCCTCAATGAACTGTAGCACCCCAGTGCCAACAACACTCATGCAGGCCCAGACCATGACACTCCCACCACCATGCTTGTCTTCGTACTCCTTACCTGGTTGCCACTACACACGCTTGACACCACCTGAACCCAATATGTTTATTTTGCTCTTATCACACAACAGGACATGGTTCCAGTAATTCATATCCCTAGTCTTCCTGTCTTCAGCGAACTGTTTGTGGGCTTTCTTTAGAAGAGGCTTCCTTCTGGGATGGCAGCCATGCAGACCAATTTGATGCAGTGTGCGGCGCATAGTCTGAGCACTGACAGGCTGACCCCCCACCTCTTCAACCTCTGCAGCAATGCTGGCAGTACTCATATGTCTATTTCCCAAATACAACCTTTGGATATGACGTTGAGCACGTGCACTCAAATTCTTTGGTCACCCATGGCGAGACCTGTTCTGGGTGGAACCTGTCCTGTTAAACCGCTGTATGGTCTGTATGATCTTGGCAATCTTCTTAGGCCATCTTTATGTAGAGCAACAATTCCTTTTTTCAGATCCTTTAGAGAGTTCTTTGCAATGGGGTGCCGTGTTGAACTTCCAATGACCAGTATGAGAGAGTGAGAGCGATTACACCAAATTTAACACACCTGCTACCCATTCACACCTGAGACACTGGGAGGGAAAATAGCTAATTGGGCCCAATTTAGACATTTTCACTTAGTGCTGTTCTCAGCTTTGTTGCCAGAGGTGTGGACATTAATAGGTTCAAAGCACATAACAGCGATGTTAGGTTTCTGCAGGCAACCTGTCACTTCAAAGGGTAAAATGTGGTCAAATCGACTACAAATTTGACATTTGAAGAGAGTCACTGCTTCCCAGCAAACTCTGGCTTGGAGCCATTTCCGACTTGTATTTATAGGTTTACTCTTCTATAATGGTATGATATAATATATAAATATAATTTCAGATATAAAGAAAGAAAAAAAAAATCATGCAGCTAGACAAATCTAAATCTATTGAACCGTTGAATTTTTGCAGCTTACAAAAAATAAATAAAAATACCTGGAAGAAGCATGAACAATTGTGATTTAGCCTTTTAGGACATTCATAGCTGCTTGCTTGTTCTAGATAAGTGGTGCATAAGGTGTTGCAAGGATCAGAACAGCCTGATCCTTGCAACATGTAGCTTCAAAAAAGTTAACAATAGCAGTTCCCTTTTTTCTAACCTTACAGTTTGACTTTTAAGGTTTTGATCACATGCTGACTAGAACTGGGGTATTTAGTGGATGCATGCAGTGTAACTAGCAGAACTGAAATGTGAAAAAGAACATCAGATTTACTCACATCAATCTCTGCCTTTGTTGCCCAGTTCATTTAATTTCGTAATGTAAAACGTAACAAAAATAAATAAATTGATGGGATGAATAAATTATTTGTAGGTAAATTTCATATATTTAAACATATGTATTTGAAATAAAAAAAATAACACAGATTTTTAAATATTTGTTTTAGGTCAGCTAAATTAGAATGATTATTGTTTTGTGGACAACAGGTGACAGGCATGTCTGGTAATGCAGGATTTATGATTACTGCTTTAAACTGGTCAAACTTTGACAAACAAATTATTCCCCCAGCTGGGTATTGTGTGACAGCAGCAGCTGTCAGAGTGTCTGAATAGTGGCTGCATCAGAGTACAAGCAGTAGCAGTTTGTCTGTAAATTTTCTAGCAGACTTCTTCAACAAAAGTCAATCAAATGATCGACTTTCTTAAAATGCAGCAGGGTTTGCAGGGTCACCCACTGAGCAAATATTGGACATTCAATTGACTTTTGTTGAAGGAGCCTGCTGAAAATGTCTCTCCTGAACAGCTGCTGCATCCAATCAGATGCAGCCACTGTGTGTGTGTTCTGACAGCTGCTGGTTAGAATACAATTGTCCATCAGGGAGATTATTCCATCCCCAATTTCTTGAATTTAGCTCACCAGTATAGCCAGCTTATGGCCTTGTTTACACTTGCGGTTGGGAGATAGTAAACACATATAGGTGAGCCACTTTTTTACCAGTCCCTAACTCTTCCACTGTAAATTCAGCAGATGTGGGTGTATATATGCCATAACTATAATGATGTATTTTGCACCGAGAATTGCTTGGTTTTGGAAACGTTTGGCAGGCTGTACTGTCCGATGAACACTGCACGCAGTCCATCATGGTGGTGCAGGTTTTTACAAATTAAAACTGGTGGTGGGGAGAGGACTTGATGTTTCAACACTGCCTGACAAATCTTGCATGGATCACTTTTCAGAGGGCATTTGACAAGCGGCGGTGAGGCATAATTGTCACTACCTATTTTAGGCTGTGAAAGCTAGCACCACTACATTTACCAGTGTAAATAACATTTACGACAAGCCCTTACTGTTGAACTGTGACTAACCTGTTATTTGGAGATTTATAGCTACATTTATACTCACATATGAATAAGACAGTTGCATGAATCAGAGGAGGTGCATACTTCCTCTACTATAGACATAGTGAGATTGATTTACTAAAAGTGGCGAGTGAAAAATCTGGTGCAGCTGTGCATGGTAGCCAATCAGCTTCTAACTTCAGCTTGTTCAATTAGGTTTGAGAAGAAAAATTGAAGCTGATTGGTTTCTATGCAGCACTGCACCAGATTTTGCACTTTCCACTTTTAGTAAATCAAACCAATGCTTCTAGATGTTCAGGCTACTACAGTGGTCAACACATGCACAACCAATTCTGAGCTCTCTTATTAAAAGTGCACTGCAGACACATTATAATATATTTTTATTTATAATACTCGTGTGCTATTATTTGTAAAAAAAGAGTATTACCAATAAAAAAAATATTATAGTGTGATTCCACACCAGAGTGTGTGCAGTGCACCTTTGATAAGAGAGCTCAGAATCGGTTGTGCATGTGTTGACCACTGTAGTAGACTGAATTTCTAGAAGCACGGTAGTTGATTTACTAAAAGTGGAGAGTGCAGAGCTGCATAGAAACCAATCAAATTCCATTTTTCTTCAAGTTAGACCGCGTACACACGATCGGTTAAACCGATGGACCATTTTCATCGGTCCAAACCGATCGTGTGTGGGCGCCATCGGTTATTTATCCATCGGTTAAAAAAAAAAGCCAACTTGTTTTAAATTTAACTGATGGATTCCTAACCGATAGAAAAAAAACGATCGTTAGTAGCACAACCATCGGTTAAAAATCCACACATGCTCAGAATCAAGTCGACGCATGCTTGGAAGCATTGAACTTAATTTTTTTCAGCACGTCGTTGTGTTTTACATGACCGCGTTCTGACATGATCGGTTTTTTAACTGATGGTGTGTAGGCACGACTGATCATCAGTCAGCTTCATCGGATAACTGATGGAAAAATCCATCAGACCGTTTTCATCAGACTAACCTATCGTGTGTACAGGGGGCATAAGATGTTGATTGGCTACCATGCACAGCTGCACCAGATTTTGCACTCTCCACTTTTAGTACATTTTTGTAAAGTATAAAAGGTGATATTACGCTAAGTATATTATGCCAAAATGTCACGCTCTAAATTGCAAACTACAATACCTAAAAATCTCCATAGGTGACACTTTAAAAGCCTTTGCAGTTTATCAGTTTAGAGTTCAAATGCCTGTGGGACCGACATGCGTTTGCATTTGCATTTGTACTATTATTTATTTTGTTTAAAAAAATTACACTGTCTCTCTAATTGTTCTTAATCAACTTTATTGCTATCCCAAGGAATAAATAACATCCCTTGAGAAAGCATGGACCATGATAGGTCCTCTTTATGGAAAGACCTAGGGTCTATTAAACCCCAGATCTCTCAACGACAGCTCCCTGACGACCCAGCCTTCTATCTACTACACGCTACTGACATCCCGACCCGTGTGTATAAGAAGTCGATTCTCAGACACCTCTTTGACGCCGCCAAAGCCTGCATTCCACTTTGCTGGAAGTCCCCCGATCCACCGACCGTGGCAATGTGGCTACGTAAGGTGGACGACATTGGAAGATTGGAAGACCTGACCCTATCAAACCAGGACAGACAGGAATCCTACAAAAATACATGGCAACTGTGGAACGTACACAAATACTCAGACGAGGGACAGTCCCTCAGAGGCCCACCGCCCTAGGGCTGAACGCGGCTAACAGCAGCCCCAGCCTGAATGGAGCGGAGGACGAGGACCCAAACCCAATATAGATGAATCTGCAAGACAAGCGGGCCCGGAGATGCGGGTGTCCATGCCCGCGGGCCCCCCCCCTTTTTTTTCTTTCTTTTTCTACTCTTATTCCCATACTTCCCTCGGGCACTGGTGCTGTCCACCAACCCCCTTTCTACCTCTAACTACTATTTCTTAGAAAACAGGAAAATATGGGCGTATCGGCGGGTCATGTTTATAGGACTTAGAGGAATATGACTGTATAACTGATATGCACTTAACTTGCGAGTTTATGCTCACCTCTGTATGCTGCACTTTTGCTGTGATCTGTGCGAGATCGCCCGTTGTATCGTATAAATAAAGAATTTTGAAAAAAAAAAAACAGATCTCGCCTCTGGCCTCCAATGCACCCGATCAGACACAGATTGATCTGATAAGCTGCTTCACTGGCTGATAATCAGTTCCTCTTATTGTGTCCTAGGAACCAGATGCCACTGGTCGAATCCTTATAGGGCTCCTGATTGCTTGAGAGAGCCCTGTAAAGGCCCTATAAAGGCAGTGGTGGTGGCAGGAGGGGGTGGGACTCTCTTCCTCTACCTGTAAAAATAATCCAGTGACTTCATAGCCCCTAGGATTACTTTTACTTTGTAGGGAATTTCCAACTGCCGGCTGCTGGCTGCAGCTGCAGCGATGACCAAGATTTTACCCTTTCTATCCAGCTACGTACTGCTCCGTTGCTGGACGGGACGCTGTTACTAGTGAAGTAATTTACTCATTTGTGAATACTGATTTCTTTAAATTTGTAATAATATATCTTGCAAAAAACAGCTTAGACTTTTTTTAATGCTAGAAAAAAAAAGATCTTAAAGTGGTTGTTAAGCCACTCTGACTTGTATACAGTACTGCCTCCTATTGTAGTATCCCCGTTTGTGTATGATTTAAAACAAAAATTCTGCAAATACCTAATTTCACTGCCAAGATTGCGATCACATGACCGGTTAGCTTTTTCCTTTCCTCCTCTGACAGATGTAGCGGGCGGGGGTGAGATTCCTCTGCTGATGTCAGTCTGGAAGGGGGAGAAGAGAGCTGGCTGGTCATGTGATCGCAATCTCGGCTCTTAAATTAGGTATTTACAGCATTTATATTTATAAATCATTCACAGAGGTGGACAATGCAATAGGAGGCAGTGCTGATGGTGTATACAGGTTAGTGTTATGAGAGTAACACGAGGGGGGAGGGGACGTCTCACACACAGACAGAGAGGGGAGGGAGGAGGAGGACACAGGAGCAGAGAGGAGAGCAGATAGCAGGCTGCTGATGACAGAGGCACGTGAACTGACCACGGTGTCTGGTATCAGCAGCCATGATACACCATGGTCAGTTTACAGAGAGGTGGGAAGAAACTGGCAGGAACAACCAGTTTTTTTAGGTGTTACAGGGGGCCAGATTACACAGGGCAAGCACTGTGTCATATAACATGCTTTAAAGGAGCAAGATACATTTTTTTTTATTGGGTTAACAAACACTTTAATAGGCAACATATGTACTGCATTACGGCATTATTAGAGAAAACTGTGGTATACACCTGCGTTTTGAAATTTTAGTATTTTTATTTTCCCAAGATTTACATTTTCAAATGTAATGTTTCAGTTTACAATAATTTATATATTACATTTTCAGGAAAAAAATCCTAATGGAGTCAGAGGCCTCTGTATGCTATTTCCACAGTGGGTAGCATTTTATAATTAAACAATTTGTTTTTGCACATGAGCCAGCTACTATTTTCTGCTATGCAATTGTTGAAGCTTTCCCTTGCTGATCTCAACTAAAAGACCTTTTGCACTCTGTCCTGCTAAATATTGGATTAGTACAACATTTTCAAGTTAAAAGAGCAGATTTGTATTCTATATTCATCTATTGCATGTGTGTTTTTTATTCTGCATTTCTTCTTAAATCTGAAAATACATTCAGTGTTTAGGATATGAAAAATATTTCTAAAGTAAAGGAAAAAAAAACATATCTATTGTGGACATATCCAAACATAAGCAGTAATCTAATTTTAATCCTGTATTTGAGATACGATTCAAAAAATTGTAGGGAAATCTTTTTAATTTATGATAAATGTGGACACTTCTAAGGTGTATTTTTGGCTCCAAGGGGGTGACTTAACCTCCCTGGCGGTATGATTATTTCAGAAAAAGGTGCTGAAAGCGGTACCATTATTTGCAAGGAAATTTGGCGTTTTATACTGTAGGCCTGTAATTCTTAGGAATAACTCATTTAAATCTGACCAAACAAGAGTCTAGTAGGCATCCCGGGTATGATTTTTTTTTAAAAACAAAATTATAAATTATAATATAATAAATAATTATAAATAATTATAACAAATAATAATATAATTATAATAAAAATGATTCAATAATGTAATCAACTCAAAATCACTGAACTGTGCTCAGTTGCAGAATTGTCGCTGTCATTAATTTTGGTTGCTATGGACAATCTACAGTTTGCAGGCAGAAAGAACAGTTTTATTATATAAAAGTACATGTAGGACACTGGGCAGACCACTAGGGACAAGGGGTGTGTATTTTTTACATACAGTACTGTATTCTATAAGATTACAGTATACTATATGTATTGTGTATTGTGTATGTATTGTGTTTGTTTACCTTTTTGAATCTGGCGCCGTTCTCCGCTCCCGTGCGTCGTAACGTCGCATGGAACAGAGATCGGCTGCACAGGAGGACACTGTGTGAATCAAGCTCACACAGCGCGGTGGCATCGCTGGATCCAGGGACAAGGTAAGTAAACCATGCCTGTGGATTCAGCGAGGCGAGCCCGAGTCTGACTCGGGGTTACCGATCGTAGCCAAAAAATCTCACCCCGAATCAGACTCGGGAATACGGCCAGGGGGGTTAAATAAAGTATATGTAAACCCAGTCTCTAAAGTCTCATTTAATTTTCACCATATAACTAATATATTTTCAAAAGTAAGTTTGAATCCTTTTAAAATGTGAAAAACTTAGCTATTAAAACTGCTTTCCTATATGGAGACATTAAGGAAGATCTCTACATGGAGCAACCACCAGGGTTTGAGCAAGGTGATAACCTTGCGTATAAACTTCAGAAGAGCATCCGCGGTCTTAAACAATCTGCAAGATGTGGAATGAGAAAGTGAACAAAGTACTTACTAGAGAGGGAATCTCATAAAGTAAAACAGACCCCTGTCTCTAATTCAGAAATCGAGACGACAGATGGATTTACAGTACATCCTTATCTATGTTGATGACATTATAAACTGTTTTGAACAAGAAGGGGATTATAATCAGATACCTTAGCTACTATCTGGGAATCCAAATAGAGAGAGAAGAAGATGGAAGTTATTGTCTTAACCAATCTCAGAAATTCTCAAAAATCTTGGAACAATTCCATATGCAGGATGCAAAGGAAGTGAAAACAATGACACGTATCGCAGAGCAGTCGGTAAGCTGCTATATGTTGCCACTGTGACAAAACCATAAATAGCTGCAGCAGTGGGCATACTATGCAGCGAAGTTTTAAGCTCCCTGTCAGCGTAACTGGAACGCTATAAAAATAACAATTCAGAGGAAGTTACGGCTACCAACAACATCAAATTCAAAAAGTGGTTGGATATGTGGATAATGATTGGACTGGTGACTGCACAGACCGCAAATCCACAAGTGGATTAATTTTCCAGTATGGGGAAGGAACCATAAGTTGGGCTAGTCGAAAGCAAGCAATCGTCGCTCTATTTTCAACTGATGCAGAGTACAGTGCAGCAGCATACGCATGTCAAGAAGCGATATGGATTTGTCAACTTTTTAGGATAGACATGTAAAAAACAATTCCCATTTTTGAAGACAACCAGGGATATATAAAGCTTACACAATCAGAAAGGGTCAATCCTAAGGCCAAACACATCAACGTCAAGTATCACCTACTGAGGGACAATCAAGAGCAAGGTGTTATTGACACTCAATACTGCCCATAAGAGGAGATGACTGCTGATGCATTTACCAAGCCTTTGTTGAAGGAAGATCAAGTTATATCCAGAAGAAGCTGAATGTAATTTGACAAAGCATATGCAGTTGAGAAGGGGTGTTGGAAGAAAAACAGCATAGAAGCTTTATGTACTGTGAACTATACATATGCATTATATCTGTCTATACCAGCAGGTGGCACTGCAGTATTATAGTGTGAATCTATGATATGAAGTAATGGGAGGAAGTACTGTTTTTCCTCTGTGGGTACTTGTTTGTGTTCCTGCTTCCTGTTCCATGAAAAGATAAGTTCTGATATTTCTCCAAGAAAGTAAAGCCATATTGCTGCAAAAAATAAGCATTATTTCAATACTCTGCACAACATTCCATGTGCTATAACTATGTTCTTTTTCTACTTAAAGTGGAAGTCAGCTGTTTAGGAGATATTCTAGCGAGCAGCAGGCAGTGACATGACTGACACATGCGCTCTGAAGGAACGCCATATGTGTGCCATTCCTTCAGAGCTGTGTGCCACAGCTGCGACTCTCGCACGCATGCACAGAAGTGACGTCTTTGCGACGCGGCCAATCAGACAGCCAGAGTCCGCAAACCCGGAAGGAAGACCGGGTGAAGATCGAAGTCTCTCCAGCGTTGACAGCGCTCTGCTTGAGGGCTTTGTTTTAAGGTAAGTCATTCATAATGTGCTAGCATGTGATACATACTAGCACATTATAATATTGCCTTGCAGGTGGAGTGATACAGTGAGCGACTATAGTCACCGGCTGTATCACGGGAGCGTGCCCGCAAGAACTAACCACCATGCGAGAGAACTTGCATGAAGTGGGTTAGTTCTTGCAGGGGGGAGCCGAGACAGCCGCAGAGGGACCCCAGAAGATCAGGTTCGGGGCCACTCAGTGCAAAACAAGCTGCACAGTGGAGGTAAGTATAACATGTTTGTTATTTTTTTTTATTTGCCTCTACAAAGCCTTTAAAGCAGCAGTAAAGTCTGCTATATTTTTTTCCTTGCATAGCATATTAGCACAATATGGTAGACTTACCTGCCAAAGAAGCCCTCCAGCACTGCGGTGTGATAGATCTGGTGGGTCCTGGACACTTCCATCTTTGCCCAGTTTTCCTTCTGGGTTCTGTGTCTTCAACTGCTTAAATGGCCAGGCCACAGTGATATCTCATCGCCGCACCACAGATTGGGAGCCGTAAATGAACGTTGAGCTGCGCACGCATGTCAGCAATTTTTCAAAACTTTCTTGACTACCATATTAAATGGCTATCATTAGTTACATAGTTACATACAGTAGTTAGTCCGGCTGAAAAATAACTGCTGGTTGTGCCTGGGCACACCCTAATCACCACATGTGCATTAGCATTATCGCACTGTGTCGGCAGTGAGATCAATGTGCTGGGGTCATATACTGTACAATGCCTTGAAAAAGTATTCATACCCCTTGACATTTTCCAAATTTTGTTATGTTACAACCAAAAATGTAATGTATTTTATTGGGATTTTATGTGATAGACCAACACAAAGTGGCACATACTTGTGAAGTAGAAGGAAAATGATAATTGGCTTGATTTTTTTTTTAAATAAATATTTAAAAAGTGTGGCATGGATTTGTATTCAGTCAATACTTTGTAGAACCACCTTTCGCTGCAGTTACGGCTGCAAGTTTTTTTTGGGTATACGTCTACCAGCTTTACACATCTAGCATCTAGCACATTTACACAGCTTGCTCTGGGGGCACTTGACAGGAGGGAAGGACAATGAGCACAGAAGAGGGACCCGAGAAGAGGAGAATCCGGCTGCCCTGTGCAAATCCACTGAAACAGAGGTAGTAACTAGTATAACATGTTTGTTATTTTTATTGAAAAAAAAATTTGACTTTTCAATAACTTTAAGGACTTGCGCTTTTCCATTTTCTTTTGTATACACAGAGCTGAAGTTTGCTTTCTTTATGTCCCCAGTAACCAACTCAAAATGATCTAGCAAAAGGCCTACATGCTCAGACCTGACCTTTTTACTGTTAATATATTTGAAGAATTCTTTGGGGTGCGTCCCACTCTCTTTTGCAACGTTATGTTCATTTTCTAATTTTTCAGCCTTGGTTACCTTTTTACACATTCTGCTATTAGGACTGACTATATATCTGTATTACTATAGTATGTCAGGTATCCAAGCTTCCCAGGACGAAAAGTTGTTTATAAACCTTTTGTCTAACCCTGAAATACTAGGATACTTGGTACTTTGGTTTTGTGACAATATAGGGAATATACTATATCATTTCCTCTGCAGAAGGTTGGGTATTCAAAGCGAACACAGCTTTAACTTATTTACTAAGCTAACTGAGTGTACACTTTGCAAAGTAAACACATACTTTATTGAGAGAACAGCCTTTATACATTTGGTAAATACACCCCTTTCATTAACACTTTTTATGAACCTCTTGTCTAACCCTGAAATGCTAGGGTATTGATATAAACATTAAGATTGTGTCAAAAACTTATATTTTGGGACAATATAGGGGATATATGCACAGCCCATTAATGGCTTACTGCATATTGGGGTTTATTTACTAAAATAATTAAAACATGATAACTTATTAAAGTGTATGTTCATGATTAATGAATAAGGTGAAGCTCATCAATCACCCAATCACGTGCAAGCAAAAATACTGTTTTATTGATTTCCTTTGCAGATGATTGGGTGTTCAAAGTGAATACAGCTTCACCTTATTTAATAAGTTATGTCAGTGTACACGTTGCAAAGTAAATATTCCCTTTATTGAGTAAACAGCCTCTACTCCTTTAGTAAAATACACTCTTGATGAACCCCATTTATGAATCTCCTGTCTTGTCCAGACTGAATTTACTGTCAGATTTACTCATTCATATCTAATAACCTGTGAGACCAAAATAGAAGTTATTGTAGAAGTTGTAAGAAATCAATCAGCTTGGACTGTCAGTGTCCTTTCTCCTTCTAAACAACAATGATTTTCAAATCTTTTTAATGAATACATCATGTTCTAATGATGCTTGCCTTACAAAGCTTTTTCCTGTGCTAAAATTTTAATGAAATTCTTGAAGCCTTTTATTGTCTTTCTTTGAAGTCATATTGCCGAACATGCCAAGGACAAATGTTGGAGTTATGAGAAACTGTATATTACACTACCTTAAAGGCTTTTTTTCTATAAAACTCCTTTGATTTGTTCGAAGCTGCTACTTAGAAATCTGTCTTATTAGATGTGTAGATAGCTCTAATTGGTGTAAAGGTTTACATTCATTGACAACAAACTAGGCCACATACATTTAAATTAGAAAAGGTCAGCAAGGGTTTATCTGAATTTGATAGGCTTAGTCACATATATTTACGTAGAACTGCTTTCACCTACTCACTGCTTTAGTGTGCTTAAAAATAAAATGAGAACCTCAGAGATTTGAATTGCTTGTTAGGGAATGAAAAATTTTGTGGCATAATGACCCAGTTTATTAGCTAAATAGAAGAAAATAAATCCATTAAATGGGAACAGAAAAGTTATTCACGGTGAAAACTTCACATTGGCCTTTGTTTTGCCTTCTCTAGTTATTATGCAATTGGGGGCAAACAAAGAACCAGCTGATGTGTTTGTATTATACCTTAAATTACATTGCTTGCCGAGATTGAGTGGATGGGAGGAAAGGAATAGAGATTTTTCATTATTCGGAGACAGAAGAACTGACAGGAAAACTGAGAGAAATGGAGCCTGTCAGTCCATCTGAAAGTCTGCCTGGGGCTTGGAAAAAGCTTACAAACAGTGAAAGCATTCAGCTAGAGCAACACAAAAGGGCAACCTGAGCATTGTTTTCCTATTTTACTTGTATAATATAAGTTGGAAGGTTCACAAAGGGCACTTTTCTTTCCGAACTCATAAGTATTTTCCTTTTTAGCTTCAGAGGTAACCTTCATGTTTTTCTGACATTGTCTACAGGATTTGTAATGATGACAGAACTGCTGATGGAATAGTGTACTGTAATGATAAAAAAAACCTCTTCATTAACATCGATAACAGATGACATCTGATGTTAAATGACCTTGGCTTTGTGGAGATTTTCAATTTAAAGTTGAAATAAATGGTACACTTTACCAAGTAAAGGTGGAAGTAAAAAACAATAGGCCCTTGGTGGTTAAAGAAAAGCTTTTTTTTATAACGTTATGCAAAGTGCAGTGTTATGTAGTAGCCCGTGACAACCATTCATTAAACAACCATTAATTAATTAGCCTTTATAAATGTACCCAGCCTAAGCTACTAAAAGCTGATTGGTTTCTGTAAGTTAATTTTGTTTGCACTGTATTTAAACAAATAAGGCCCATTATGTGTATATGTTATATATTGATAAAGAACCATTTAACAAGAAATTGTCATGGCCAAAATGATGGCTCACAACTAACAAATAACTGTGATTATTGCAAAAGGTCTTTGTCTTATTTTCTTCCTAACTGTACATGTCCATGTCAAAACGGTTTAATGTTGATATGTTTTCTGCATTGATTGCATGAGAGTGCAGATTATATTTCATATATTTTTAATTTATATTATGTATGCTCTGGGTGGGCTTTGGGAAAAAGTACTGGTCAACCTATCCTGTGAGTTGTAGAAACTTGACAATATAGATAAAATGGAAGAAATCACTTAGGTGGTTTGGATTTTCGAAACACCGCTGCCCTTGGCTTTCTGTAACCATTTACTGCAACATGTATGCCTGTTTTTCACTGGCCTAAGTGAGCGGTCTATTACTGAACTGCCAACCGCATCTTGAAATGGTGGTCTGGTAGAAAATATACACACATCCCCCTAATAGCGCTACAACATGGTATAGTAACACACAGTTTTCTGTGAAAAATAGTATAAGAAACCCAGTGCTGCTGTCAACCACTTGGAGGATGGGCAAAAGATCATACAAACAAAAATGCAGCGCACAATAGGTAAAATTGTAATATCACTTTATAGTCAAAATAAACATAAAATAACGAAGGTATAAGCACAGACTAATATAAAAAGTACAATTAAATAACAATTGAATTATGTGAATATTGTAATTAAAATTAAAACAGTCCACAATGAGTCCACAAAGACAGTCTTATGATGGAAAGATTAAATAAGATGGTCACGCTGTGATATGATGGCAGGGTGCATACCAGAACAGTAGGCAAATCGTAGTATGGGAAGTTGGTACAATACCTCAACAAGGGAACTCTCCAATGTCCAATCTGATGTGCTGTGAAACAATCACAAGGTGGAATCAGTTTGTGCACTTGTACACTATGACAGATGTTGATCATCCACTGGCAGACACTGACAGATGTTGATGTTGCTCATTGTAGTCAAATAGTAAATTGTTGATAATATTCATAGTAGAAGGGGTTTGTCCCTCCCCAGGAGCTGAGGTGGTAAACCAGAGGCACAACGATGGCACCGAGCAACCAAAGTGAAAGTATGAGTCTCCAGTTATCAGCTGTAGTCCGTAAAGTTGATGCTGAATGGCATTTATGTTGTAGATAATTCCCAGGGGTAACTCAATGGGTGAGTGAATCAGCTTTCAATGGCTATACCCCAGCCTTTCGAGAAGATGGTATCTTCAATGTGAGTCTCACATTGAAGATACCATCTTCTCGAAAGGCTGGGAATTGAAGATACCATCTTCTCGAAAGTCTCACATTGAAGATACCATCTTCTCGAAAGGCTGGGGTATAGCCATTGAAAGCTGATTCACTCACCCATTGAGTTACCCCTGGGAATTATCTACAACATAAATGCCATTCAGCATCAACTTTACGGACTACAGCTGATAACCTGAGACTCATACTTTCACTTTGGTTGCTCGGTGCCATCGTTGTGCCTCTGGTTTACCACCTAAGCTCCCGGGGAGGGACAAACCCCTTCTGCTATGAATATTATCAACAATTTACTATTTGACTACAATGAGCAATATCAACATCTGTCAGTGTCTGCCAGTGGATGATCAACATCTGTCATAGTGTACAAGTGCACAAACTGATTCCACCTTGTGATTGTTTCACAGCACATCAAATTGGACATTGGAGAGTTCCCTTGTTGAGGTATTGTACCAACTTCCCATACTACGATTTGCCTACTGTTCTGGTATGCACCCTGCCATCATATCACAGCGTGACCATCTTATTTAATCTTTCCATCATAAGACTGTCTTTGTGGACTCATTGTGGACTGTTTTAATTTTAATTACAATATTCACGTCATTCAATTGTACTTTATATATTAGTCTGTGCTTATACCTTCGTTATTTTATGTTTATTTAGACTATAAAGTGATATTACAATTTTACCTATTGTGCGCTGCATTTTTGTTTAAATGGTGGTCTGGTGCAGCTTATTTGCAGCAAAGCTGGATATAACTACAGAACCAATAGACTGCAGGGCATGGTGCAAAGAGCTAGACTCATGTTTAATAAAGGTGATTGATTATACTTGTATTTATTTAGAGGCAGTGGGGATGCAGGGACAAGTACACATCAACAATTTGTAGTGCAAGACGTGCAGATATACTGCAAAAACACTGAACTCTTATGCCGCGTACACACGATCGGTTAAACCGATGAGAATGGTCTGATGGACCGTTTTCATCGGTCAAAACCGATCATGTGTGGGCGCCATCGGTTAAAAAAAAGCAAACTTGCTTTAAATTTAACCAATGGATTCCTAACCGATAGGTCAAAACCGATCGTTAGTAGGCACGAACCATCGGTTAAAAATCCATGCATGCTCAGAATCAAGTCGACGCATGCTTGGAAGCATTGAACTTCATTTTATTCAGCACATCGTTGTGTTTTACGTCACCTCATTCTGACATGATGGGTTTTTTAACCGATGGTGTGTAGGCGCGACGGACCTTCGGTCAGCTTCATCGGTTAATCGATGAAAACGGTCCATCGGTCCGTTCTCTTTGGATGGACTGATCGTGTGTACACGGCATTACATAACATTGCTTGAAATATAAATTATTATAATTTATTATATATCTCTGCTCTAGTCTGGTTTGGAACTGATGCAACCCATATCTTTGAAGGAATAAAGTAAGCAGAAATAGCTAATAATAAATATATATGCTGTGAGCATATACATTGAAGGTAAAAAAAATTCCAGCATGAATAATATTTCTAGCGGCGGTGTCAACCTGCCAACTAGCCCAGATAGCATTACTAGAATTAAAAAATATTAGGATCGGAGAGTACTAGTAATGCTAGTAATGCTATCTGAGCTACCGGTAGTTAATAATCAGTAGTTGAAAACAGCCTTTGAGACAGGAGTCTTCTAACCTGTAACTAACATCTTAAACTTCCTATAAGTAATTATATTGTAACTGGCAAATGAGTGCTAGCAGGGTTGAAGGTTTTGCCCAGTGAACAGTGTGCCACATGTATACAAAATTGATGCAACAGCTCAAGGATGAATACAGCTGTGACAGATGTGAGCGGGTTGCCCTTCTGGAAGCTTGCATTAGAGATCTGGAGGAGCAAGTTGCAGCACTTGGCAGAAAGGACAACCTTGAAAGGGGTCAGTAGGGTTGTAAATTGGGGGTACTAATGCGCAAACCAAATTTATAAAAAGACTAATAGATAGCTGCCAAGATAAATGGTGTTACCACACTGAAGATATATGAAAAATAGAGTAATGTGGCGCTTACTAGATAATCAAATAGACTAGTGTTCTACATAGAATAAATATAAAAAACATCACATGTGCATATACCTCATGTAAAACTTAAAGTGGACACAGTGCAAAAAAATGCAAAGTGTGTAATCTTCACAAAAAAGTGTGCAAATAACAGTGGCATCAATAATACTTTCAGGGCCTTTGTGCAGAAAGAAGTCCCATTCAAAAGTGCAAATTATGCCAGAATATATATAACATATGCACGTCCAATCCAAAGACTGATCATGTGACTTTATGATATATCCTTTGATAAAGTCACGTGATCAGTGATGCAATGCATCAGAGAACAGCTGGGTATCGTCACTAGGGACGAGCTTCGAGTTCGAGTCGAACTCATGTTCGACTCGAACATTGCCTGTTCGCCTGTTCGGCGAACAACGAACAATTAGGGGTGTTCGCGGCAAATTCGAAAAGCCGGGGAACACCCTGTTAAAGTCTATGGGAGAAATCTAAAGTGTTGATTTTAAAGGCTAATATGCAATTTATTGTCCTAAAAAGTATTTGGGGACCTGGGTCCTGTCCCAGGAAACATGTATCAATGCAATTTTTTCTTTTAAAACGGCCGTTTTTTCAGGAGCAGTGAATTTAATAATGCTAAAAGTGAAACAATAAAAGTGTAATATTACTTTAAATTTCGTACCTAGGGGGGGTGTAAAGTCAGCATGTGAAAAAGCGCATGTTTCCCGTACATAGAACTGTCCTTGCACAAAGTGTCATTTCTGAAAGAAAAAAAGCCATTTAAAACCGGCTTTGCGGCTCTAATGAATTGTCGGCTCTTTCAATTACAGAGATGATTCATTCATAAAGAAAAAAAAATGTGTGGGGGTCCCCCAAATTAAATTACCAGGCCCTTCAGGTCTGGAATGGATATTAAGGGGAACCCCGCCGTAAAAAAATAAAATAAAATGACGTGCGGTTCCCCGCAAATATCCATACCAGGCACTTCAGGTCTGGTGTGGATTTTAAGGGGAACTCCACCCCAAATTTTTTTAAAAAATGGCATGGAGTTCCCCCAAAAATCCACACCAGACCCTTATCCGAGCACGTTAACCTGGCCGGCCGCAGAAAAGAGGGGGGGACAGAGTGCGGCACCCCCCTCTCCTGAACCGCACCAGGCAACATGCCCTCAACATGGGGAGGATGTCCTCATGTTGATGGGGACAAGGACCCCATCCCCACAACCCTTGTCCGGTGGTTGTGGGGGTCTGCGGGCAGGGGGCTTATCAGAATCTGGAAGACCCCTTTAACAAAGGGGACCCCCAGATCCTGGCCCCCCCCTATGTGAATTGGTAATGGGGTACACTGTACCTCTACCATTTCACGAAGGAAGTGGAAATAGTTAAAAAAAAACACAGACACCGTAAAAAAATCCTTTATTAATAAAAAAATAAATAAAAATCCAGCGATGTGAATCCACTGTCTCCTATCCAGCGATGGATGATCTCTCCAGCGACATATGATCAGCGGTCCGGTCCAGCGATGCAGAAGATCCATCCGTCCAGAGCGCAGCAGGGGAGCTCCACTCTCCGCTGGACACAGCCCAGCGGAATGACGCGCTGGAGCTATGACATTACTTATTTAGTGGAAGCGCCCGCCACCCATCACGTGACCCCGCCCCCTCTGACGCACCCTCGTACATCACTGGGAAAGCCCTGTCTTTCAGGGTCTTTCCCAGTGACGTACGAGGGTGCGTCAGAGGGGGCGGGGTCACGTGACGGGTGGCCGCTTCCCCTATATAAGTAATGTCACAGCTCCAGCACGTCATTCCGCTGGGCCTTCATGTAAGGTAACCCATTTTAATTGCATAATCTGTTGTAGTGTAACAGGATATTGTGTCTCCCCACAAGTTACTGGTTTCCACAACTCCCATATTACCAGGTGTGTCAAGGGAGGGTTTTGAGCCACTTTAAGGGGTAGATCACAAAGCGTAGTCCCAAAACAAACCAGCAGCTCCTCCGGGGGTAGTGCTACATATATATATATATATATATATATATATATATATATATATATATATATATTTTTTTTTTCAATAGAAATATACCAGCTTAACCCCTGAGGAAGGAAGTGAACACGCTATAAAACATGTTGGGTTCTGTTGTGACCACAATCCACACTCGACTTGACATCTAGAAATATTGTGCGTTGCAACATTTAGCAGCTGTATATTTATATCCTTGCTTTGTTCCAGCTAACGTTTTTTAGATGTTAATGTGTATATTTTTCTACATTGAATAAAATGTATATATTTTTACATGCTCTCTACACCATCTTTTTTTCTATCCTGTTATGGTCCCTTGCCCGCACTATCCCTGGGGCACTCCCTCCATTTTCCCCTTTAACCTAAGCAGCAATTCTGGCATCACTCATACTTCTATTTCCCAAAGACAATCTCTGGATATGACACTGAGCATGTGCACTCAAACTTCTGTAGTCGATCATAACGAGGCCTGTTCTGAGTGGAACCGGTCCTGTTAAACCGCTGTGTGGTCTTGGCCACCGTGCTGCAGCTCAGTTGCAGGGTATTGGCAATCTTCTTATAGCCTAGGCCATCTTTATGTAGAGCAACAATAATTTTTTTTCAGATCCTCAGAGAGTTCTTAGCCATGAGGTGCCATGTTGAACTTCCAGTGACCAGTATGAGAGCGAGAGTGATAACACCAAATTTAATACATCTGCTCCCCAGTCACACCTGAGACTTTGTAACACTAACAAGTCACATGCACAGGGAGGGAAATGGCTAATTGGGCCCAATTTGGATATTTTCCCTTAGGGATGTACTCACTTTTGTTGCCAGCGGTTTAGACATTAATGCCTGTGTGTTGAGTTATTTTGAGGGGACAGCAAATTGACACTGTAATACAAGCTGTACACTCACTACTTTACATTGTAGCAAAGTGTAATTTCTTCAGTGTTGTCACATGAAAATATATAATATAATATTTACAAAAATTCTAGGGGTGTACTCACTGTGAGATACTGTATAAATATATATACACTGCTCAAAAAAATTTAAGGAACACTTGAATCAGAACTCCTGGGATATTGATCTGGTCAGTTAAGTAGCAGAGGGGGAAGGGTGTATACAGAGAGGGGTTGTTAATCAGTTTAAGCTGCTTTGCTGTTAATTGAAATTAACAGAACGTGCACTATATGGGCAACATTGAGATGACCTCCAAAACAGGAATGTTTTTTCAGGTGGAGGTGTCTGACATTTTTTTCCCTACTCATCTTTTTTGACTGTTTTTCACTAGTTTTGCATTTGGCTAGGGTCATTGTCACTACTGGTAGCACGAGGGAATACTTGGACCCTATAAAGGTTGCACAGGCAGTCCAACTCCTCCAGGATGGCACATCAATACGAGTCATTGCCAGAAGGTTTGCTGTGTCCCCCAGCACAGTCTCAAGAGCATGAAGGAGATTCTAGGAGACAGGCAGTTACTCTAGGAGAGCTGGACAGAGCCATAGAAGGTCCTTAAGCCATCAGCAGGACCGGTATCTGCTCCTTTGTGCAAGGAGGAACAGGATGAGCACTGCCAGAGCCCTACAAAATGACCTCCAGCAGGCCACTGGTGTGAATGTCTCTGACCAAACAATCAGAAACAGACTTCATGGGGGTGGCATATGTGACAGACGTAAAAGGGTCTGGAGAAGCAGCAGAGAACTTTATGCTGCCTGTAACATTGTTCAGCATGACCGGTTTGATGGTGGGTCAGTGATGGTCTGAGGAGGCATATCCATGGAGGGACACACAGACCTATACAGGCTACACAATGGCTCCCTGACTGCCATTAGGTATTAGGATGAAATCTTTGGACCCATTGTCAGACCCTACTCTGGTGCAGTAGGTCCTGGGTTCCTCCTGGTTACAGCGCAATTTGAGTACAGTGTCACATGACCATGCAATTTTGCGTTAAATTACCGCAGTGCTGTATCACTAAAAATGGCCTGGTCATGGAGGGGGGGGGGGGTAATCCTTCTGGAGCACAAGTGGTTAATTTTAAACTGAAAAAAAATATGACTCTGGTCAGCTTTATTGTGTGCAGAAACGTACAGAGCTGTTACAGCTAAGTCCCTTTTAGAGATTAAGGTAAAAGGTGAGCTCACCAATGCGCTGTAGATTACATTCTCTTGTTAATTTGACATCGGTTTTGGCTTAATAACATAAAATATGACAATTACGATGACTTAAATTCTTTTTTATCCAGTCCTTCGATAAACCAAGAGCTCTCTCGACATACCACTCATAAAATATCTTTATATACAAAATGGCTCTCTGCTTGACACTTCTGCACATTAATGTGCTATAAAACTGGAAGTACTAGAGCAGAAACTATACAAGTCAAATATTTTTCATTTTTTGTTTTTATTTATTCCACTTCTCTTGGTAAAATTCAAGAAATGATGGTGTTCAAATAGTTTACTCACACAAAATACAACAGGTAATTGACTTTTATACCAGCATTTTATTACCACGGCAATGTTTTTCCAACTCAAGAAATTTATCAGTATTCACAAGACTCTTTCCTCAGAGGATTAATGAAATTTTACATTTGCATGGCTGATCCTGTACTGAGAGGAACTATGAATTTTCTCAAAAATGGCATTATGACATATTAGCATGTGAGTTACTTGGTGTTTAATATGGCAAAGGACAGAAATATAGGTATATGACTTACGGTTCAATGGTGCTCATAGAAAGACAATAAATCTTCAGGTCCTCTGGAGAAGGATTACTGTTCTCTCAATGATGACACTTAGCATATTAAATCTTAAATATTTAAAGGTAGGCTGTCTTAAAACTAAATCTTGCCGGCTAAAGAGCATTAACCTTTGCATTCCTGTTATAAATATCACACACTACATATTTTTGGATTTAGCCTTGTGAAGCTCCTAAACAGCAATTCCAGTTAACTCATGAAATCACTCAATATATTGCTAATGAAGTCCACAAAATAAAAATTCAACTAATTTGTACTGATTATGTATTTTGTTTCAAAATGATCCTTTGCAGACTTTTCACATACCCTTGTGTAAATCTTCAGTCTCTTGCCGTTCATTTTGTGCTATGCAGCCTTTTCCTCCCAGATGTACAAATATATATATATATATATATATATATATATATATATATATATATTGTAAGGGATTAGCTCGGTAGCGGGGTGTGTGACCCCCCTGGATGGGTTCACTACACACTGATTTATACAGAGAAACAGCCGAAGACGGTTGAAAGCAAAGATTTTGTTTTATTCTTCCATCTTGCTGCAAAAAAGTGCAAGCATCCAAACAGCATAAACAAAATCAAACATAAAATAAACCCTGGCCACTTGGGGCGTCTACCTTCACCACACAGGAACATATCAACGGAGTCTGGCACAGCCTAGTGCTGGGCAGACACTGCTGGTCCTACAGCAGAAAACAATAGTCTCTTTTTGATTTTTATCACACAGAAAAATCAACAGCACCTCACCTCTTCAGAAGTATTTCTGCTCACTGCTCTCCTTCACTCAGAAAGCCTCAGGATGCAGCAATCAGTAGTAATCCTCTGGATTACTTATAGAGGCCTTAATTGCCTCATTCTGAACAGCTGAAGTTTTCCAACGCCGTAAATCTTTCTGGCTGCTTCTGCAGCCGAAACCTGATAATAATTGGTATATTGTCTAAACAAGGCAGAAATGTATCTGTGACAACACCCACAGATTTACCTGACTTCCTGTCACAATATATATATATATATATATATATATATATATATATATATATATATACTGTATATATATATATATATACAGGGTTTTTTTTCAGGGGGAACTTGGTGGAACTCAGTTCCACCACCTCTGGCTCAGACCCTTGGGGGGGGGGCTTGCTCACCACAATCACTTATAAACACAGAAGTCTAGTTTCTGTGTTTACAAGTGACATCTATGCACTCTGTGTAACCCCCCTGAACTCTGCACTCTGTATGTAATGCAATCCTGGTATTTAATGCCCCTTTAAGATCCTCCTACTGTTTGTGAAATTTGACTGACTACACTCACTATTTGATGTAATTTGGAGGGTGTGTGTGGGTGGTGGGGTTTTGGGGGGGTCGTGGTTGAGTTCCAGCACCTATTGTTTGATTAAAAAAAGCCCTGTATATATATATAATGCTTCCAGTTACCTAACGCAGAAATGGGATAGAGGATATCAGTTCTATCTGACTGACCAGAGATATATAAAATTCCACTGCAGAGAGACTCTGGTTTAGAAAAGACATGAATTCTCTTCAGAAGCAGGGCAGGTTTTGGATTATTTGCATCTCCACACTGCAAAGCCCATTGAAAACAATAAGAGGTCAAGAATATTGTTTTTCTTAGGGGCGACCAAGTTCTCCACAAAATCTTGAGGCTATATAGATAGTTTATTTTTCTTTTCATGGGTAGTTAGCTTTATCTCATTAAGCGTAAAAACATATTTTTTTTCATTTTAGTTTAAACCATAATTTCAAGGAGAGTATTCTGAAAAAATGTTTATACTCATAATTTCTTTAGTTTCTGGACACTATAATATTCATCTATTTGTTTTTAGATATTACAGATTTTTTTTATATTTAAATATAAGTTAAAAAAAAATAGGCATCCATCATATTAAGAGCCGGTTCACAAGTCGTCCCAAGTCGTGTGGTTGAGAAAATCAATGGAAGTGAATGGAGCCATCTAAATACACACTACTGAAGTCGCTCCGACTTCAGAAAAGGTTCCTGTACTACTTCAATCCGACTTGTAGGCAACTTGTACCCATTGATTTTAATGAAAGTTGCCTCAGAAGTCTGATCCCTGTCTTAACTGAAGCAACTTTCCAGGAAGATAACATACATTTATCAGGCAAACCCCTCCCTACCCCTTCCTCCCCCAGAGCTGATAGTTGTTTGATTGGCCACTGGAAAGTCTCCTGTCCTGGAGGCGACTTGAAGTTGCCTTGTACTGTCCTGGAGGCAACTTGAAGTTGCCTGATGATTCATACTCAAGTCGTGTCCAAGTTGCCTCCCAAAGTCGTGCTGGAAGTCGTGTTGCCCCAGTGTGAAACGACTCTTACCATATTTATCATATTTGTTTTTTTGTTTGTTTTTTAAGTACAGTGGCGTTTTAGCAGATATTAGTGAAGCTGAAGTTAAAAGAATGTACCTCACACAGTACCTGCAGAGAGCAGGTTTTACATATTGTCAGTCACTGAAGTTTAACTTTAGTTTTGTCTTACCTTTTTAAATGTTTTTAAATAAATACACTGACAATTAAAGACATATACAGTACCCCCTGTCCAAAACATTTCCAACTTAGGACACCAGGCATGTGGACTGATAACCCTTATGGCAGAGAAGGCCCATGCCATGCTAGTACCACTCCACATACCCAATAAAATGGGCGAAGAGGAATTAGAAAAAAATGTTCATTGCAGTGAAGCTTTGAAATGTCCATAAATGATCTGATTCTGCCAATGATCAAATGCTGTTTGAGATATCCTGGTGATGAAGTGAAACAGATCACCTCAATTTTAGGTTAGACTAAGGCAGTATGTTTGATGCAAGAAAATCACTGTATTTATCGGCGTATAACACGCACAGGCGTATAACACGCACCCTAATTTTAAGAGGGGAGTTTAAGGAAAAAATGTTTTCACAGCCCCCTCCCCAGTACACAGCCCCCCCATCCATTATATAGCTACCCTCCCCAGTAAACATCCCACTATCAAGTACACAGCCCCCATCCACTATACATTCCCCCACATCCACTATACATCCCCCTATCCAGTACACAGCCCCCCATCCACTATACATTTCCCCACATCCACTATAAATCCCCCCATCCAGTACACAGCCTCCCCATCCACTATGCATCCCCCATCCAGTACACAGCCTCCCCATCCATTATACATCCCCCATCCAGTACACATCCCCCCATCCATTATACATCTCCCTTCCATTATACAGCCCCCATCCATAATACATTCCCCCATCCAGTACACAGCCACACTGCACTCCCATGAGACCCCTAGTCTCCTGGGACAGTGCTGCCAGCATTCTCTACAGTTAAGTAAAAAAAAAATCACTGTCAGCCCCTTCCACACTGCTCCTCCTGTGTCACTCCTATTGCAAACTGAAGCTTCCAACTACCTCAATAGCTCATTTTTTCCCACTGACCTGGTCACATGACTGCTCTCCTCTGATGTTAAACAGTAGGTCATGTGACTGCTCTCCTCCTCCAATCAAAGCTACACTCAGAGGAGGAGGAGGAGAGCAGCCAGAAAAAACAGAGCTATAAAGATATTTACAAGCTTCGTTTTACAATGACACTGACACAGGAGGAGCGGTGTAGAAGGGGCTTGCAAGTGAATTTTTTTTCCTCAACTTCAGACTATGCAGGGAGCATTGTTCCAAGGCGAGGGGAGGTGGGGTGGCCAGCCTGACACCCCCCCAATGGGTGGCCTGTCCGATCCCCGCCCCCTATTGGTAAAACATGATATCGGCGTATAACACGCAGGCACTGTTTACCCTCTGTTTTCAGAGGAAAAAAGTGCGTGTTATACGCCGATAAATACGGTATATAGTTTTAATCTGTCTGTTCTCAGGGTAAAGGGCATTCTTTCCACATATTATATGCATGATATAGAAAAAGATGCCGCACAAGGCATCAAAGAGCACAAATACAACACAGATTAATTGTGTATGCTTTGAATGCAATTATATATACTTTAATGGCAGCACCTCCATCAACTGGAAAATGAATGAGATCAGTCTGAAATAAATTTGTGTTACCAGAGAAAACTAAGCTACTTTGAAATCATAAAACATTTCCTTTCTTATAAAATTACTGTACTTTACACTTAGGCAAGGGTTTGATCATTGATGCAGCAAATAAGATACGCCCAATGGTACTTGCTGATTGAGTCATTAAACTGGTTAATACAGTGTAATTTATATGGGCTTAATCAAATGTATTACCTCTGACAACAATGCAAATGTTCAGAATGCTAAATATGTTTTTCAGGGAAAGAACATAATTAATTCCTCCAACCTTGTCTAAAAATGCTTACTGGTCATTTTTGTAATTGCAATTTATTTAATAATATGTAAATCTATTATGTTCTGTCCCAGCAAAAAAAAATAAAAAATAAACCCACATAATTTTCCTTTAGCTTGTATCTTTGGTTTCTTTTTTCCCCACCCTTTGGAAATGAGGCCAAGTTCTAATATATTCACGTTGCCAGTTATTGCTAGGCAAAAAAGCAGTTTCTATCTCTTGCAGAGTTCACAGAGAGAGCAAAATGATAACTGCACAGTTCTCTGGATTTTACTTAAAATTAAACTATAATGGTTTTTATTTAATTAAATTTTTATGAATTATAAACTGACATTTCAAATAATAATTCTATTGTTTGTATGTTTGTATGCAAGTGTTATTTTACAAATAAATGTGTAATACAGGGGGCTTCCTTGACATGTAATGACCGATTTATAAGATATGTGGCTTACTAATGTCTGTACACTGTTTTCCAGTTCACGGCTTTCAAAAGTGATGCTCAGAAATGGCTAAATAACTGTTTTGATTTGGCTTAATCATCAGAAGCTGACATTTAAAAAAAGCACAACTGGGGAAAAGTTCATGATAGAGAAGGAAAAGGGATGGGTGAAAAGGTCAGTCAGGATGAAGTGGGTGAGCATCATAACCAATGATAAATAAAATTAAAATAAATAAGAAAGTTCAGTATGCTGGACATGGACATTCAATGAACTCTTAAGCTAAATTGCATGGCCTGATCACAGTGGCCAAACCCCAATGAAGTATACAGAAGCCAAATCTGTTTTTGGCCAGTTTGAAAGCGAATTACTTACTGACAGCAAAAACCAATGGACAATATTCTGTACTCCTACTTGTGGACCTTTCGGTTGCCTTTGATACGGTTGACCACCCCCTCCTCCTCAATAACATTTTCTCCCTCAGTCTCTATGACTGTACTCTTCACTGGCTCTCATCCTACCTATCCCACCACACCTTCAGTGTCACCTACAATTCTACTTCCTCGTCTCCTCTTCCTTTCTCCGTCGGGGTCCCCCAAGGTTATCCCTGGGTCAGCTGATAGCCTCCCATGGCTTCCAATATAGTTTCTACACTAATGACCCTGACTTCTCTGTCAAGAGCAATGGCACAACCATCCACCCATCCCCACATGCCAGGGTGGTATCCGGATTCTGAACTCTCATTTTGGTCCCACATCCAATCCATTTCCAAAGCTTGGCGCCCCAAACTACGTCCCTTTCTAACCAATGAAACCTTTAAGCTCCTGATTCACTCCCTGGTTATCTCTCGCCTGGACTACGGCAACTACCTCCTCATTGACTTACCTTTAAATAAGCTATCCCCCTCCAGTCCATCTTGAATGCTGCTGCCAGACTCACCCATCTTACAAATCGCTCAGTGTCTGTTACCCCTCTCTGCAAAACCCTGCATTGGCTGGCACTCACCCAACAAACTAAATTCAAAATACTAACAATAACTTACAAAGCCATCTACAACTCTGCCCCAGCTACATCAATAGCCTAGTCTCAAAATATCAACTTAAAGGGTCACTAAAGGATTTTTGTTTAGCTAAATAGCTTCCTTTACCTTACTACAGTCCTGGTTTCATGTCCTCATTGTTCGTTTTTGCTCTGATGTTGCTGTAATCCTTCTCTGTTCTGAAAACTTCCTGATTGTCTGTTTCCTGATGAAAAAAGTCATGGGAGCTTTCTCTCTGTGGTCACTAATCAAGGAGGTGTGATTACTGTGTGTCTAAAACCCCTCAACACCAATCAGTTTCGTTTTACAAACCATCACTGCCCTGTATTGGCTCTGAGTCTCTGTACATCACAGAAGCATGAAACAGCATGCAAAAACGAAACTGAAACTGTAGGTACATTATATGATTGATTTTTATCTATTTTTAATAATTTTTAAAAGAAATCAGTTAACTATTATGTCTCTATACCCTGTAAACAGTCATTTCAGCAAAACATTTTTTTTCCTTTACAACTCCTTTAATCGTTCTTCCCAAGACCTCCTGCACTCTAGCTCTCTCATCACCCCCTCCCATACTCGCCTTCAGAACTCCTCCCGTGCCTCTCCCATCCTCTGGAATTCCCTATCCCAATCTGACAGACTATCTCCAATTTCCAATCCTATCTCCAAATCTATCCACTTTTAGGCTATCCCTGAAAACGTTTCTCTTCAGAGAAGCCTATACTGCCTCCACGTAACAACTGTACTTTCAATAGATCACCCTCCACAGTTTTTTACCCTTTTGTATGACTTGAACCTCCCTCCTAGATTGTAAGCTCTAATGAGCAGGGCCCTCTGATTCCTCCTGTATTGAATTGTATTGTAATTGTACTGTCTGCCCTACCATTGTAAAGTGCTGCACAAACTGTTGGCGCTATATAAATCCTGTATAATAATAATAGTAATAATAATAATAATAATAATAATAACAATAATTTGGTAAAAAAAAATTATAGCTGTGGACTGCCATGAGGGACATGTACCAATGCATTCATTCATCAGGGAGTGGGTATTTTATTAAGGTTAAAAAGGCAACATTAAAAATACACAATTCCTTGAAAAGATGATTGGGGATGCTTTAAACCTTCATGTGAATTGGCACACATGTGGGATATGCATCACACTAGAGGAAGTACAACTGGGGGAATCCATAGTGGAGAAGGATCTGGGGGTTTTGGTACATCATAAGCTTAATAATAGCATGCAATGCCAAGCTTTAGTTTCCAAAGCGAGCAAAGTCCTTTCTTGTATTAAGAAAGGTATGGACTCCAGAGAGAGAGGTATCATTTTGCTCCTGTACAAATCATTAGTAAGAACTCGTCTGGAGGAAAGATTAGAGGAACTGAATGTATTCTCTCTTGAGAAGAGGAGAATAAGGGGAAATATTATCAACATGTACAAATACATAGGGGTCCTTATAGTGAACTTGGTGTTGAGGTATTCACTTTAAGGTCATAACCGAGGAAAAGGGGGCACTTTTTACGTCAAGATGAAAAGAGATTTAATCTCCAAATACGGAAAGGTTTCTTCACAGTAAGAGCTGTGAAAATATGGAATATACACCAGAGATGGTTCTGGTCAGCTCAGTAGATTGCTTTAACCTCCCTGGCGGTATGATTCTGTCTGGAATTACGTACCAAAAGCGGTACAATTATTTTGCAAGGAAATTTGGCGTTTTATACTGTAGGCCTGTAATTTTTAGAAATAACTCACTTAAATCTGACCAAGCAAGAGTCTTGTAGGCATCCCGGGTATGATTTTTTTTTTAAAACAAAATTATAAATTATAATATAATAAATAATTATAAATAATTATAACAAATAATAATATAATTATAATAAAAATTATTCAATAATGTAATCAACTCAAAATCACTGAAATTTGCTCTTTTGCTTAATTGTCGCTGTCATTATTATTATTTTTTTATGACGAATTTCCCCACAAATCGCTATCGCACATTTCTGCAAGTGATTGTAATTTATTATCGCTGTTTTCTAGCTGATCTAAAACCATTTTTGACATAAAGGGACACTTTTGGACAATCTACAGTTTTTAGGCAGAAAGAACAGTTTTTATTATATAAAAGTACATGTAGGACACTGGGCAGACCACTAGGGACAAGAGGGGTGTGTATTTTTTACATACAGTACTGTAATCTATAAGATTACAGTATACTGTATGTAAAGTGTTTGTTTACTTTTTTGAATTTGGCGCCGTTCTCCGCTCCCGTGCGTCGTAACGTCGCAGGGAATGGAGATCGGCGGCACACGGGGAGACTGTGAATCGAGCGAGGAGGTCCCGCTCGCTCACACAGCGGGGTGGCATCGCTAGATCCAGGGACAAGGTAAGTAACTTGCCTGTGGATCCAGCGAAAGGTAAGCCGCGCCGCTGCACACTCTGCACATCCAGCCCGAGCGTGACTCGGGGTTACCGATCCTAGCATAAAAAATCAACCCGGAGTCACGCTCGGGTTTACCGCCAAGGGGGTTAAAAAGGCCTGGATTCTTTCCTAAATGTACATAATATAACTGGGTACTAACATTTATAGGTAAAGTTGATCCAGGGTATAGCCTCTCAGGGGATTAGGAAGGATTTGTTCCCCCTGCTGTAGCAAATTGGATCATGCTTTGCTGGGGTTTTTCGCCTTCTTCTGGATCAATTGTGCATATGGGATTGTATGATTTTTTTTTTATTGGTTGAACTAGATGAACTTGTGTCTTTTTTTCAACCTGACTAACTATGTAACTATGTAACTATGGATTTACTCCTGCAAAAGTAATGGTAAAAAAACTATTGTTACTAAATTACAGTTTTGATCCTGGAATGGTGTTTTAAACAAAGTAGCCAGGGGATCCTGTGGGATCCTGAGGATCACATACATAGGATGCTAAACAAAAAGACAGATGTATCAATACAAAACGACTATTACTCACATAGAAGGCTGCTGCTGACCGATATCATGCACTAAAGTCTCTGCCTCAGAGTTTTAGCTAATATACCGTCTTCAGTGGACCTCCAGTGCTGAGTTACACAATGTTTATGTAGCATATTAATCTCCATCCATAATGGGGAGAATGAGCCATGTTGTTGTAGACCAAAAATAAAAGAAGCTAAGAATGAGAGTTCAATATTTTCAGCAGCTTACACCACAATTCAAATACGTGCATTTATATAAAAAAGGAAGCTATTTACCACAGCATTAGTAGATTATTTTACATATCCTGATATTTACAAATAAACATGGGTGCAAGGTCTAATAGATAAATGAGCCCTCTAGTGGGCCACAAACATTACTGTGCCCCCCCCCTGGAATCTGGAATAGTCAGCAGATGGGGTGCTTAAATGTCACGGATGCAACGAGACTGTGGCAAAGCTTACCCAACATGTAACATGTATCAGTGGGAAGCTCAGCTGAACGCTACACATTCAAGCAAATGGGGAAGTGTTGCAAACGCCCTTCAACCTTGCACGCAGCTGTAGTAGGATTTTTGCCAAAAATGGGTAAAAACTTGCAGTGAGGAGGCATCATATTGCTTCTTCCCCACCTGTCAGTAGCCTCTGAAGTACAATGCAAACTCAGATCAGGGCAAGGGAGAATCAAGTCTTTTATGAATACAGTACTTGCCTAGCTAACTTACGGCGGTGTAGTGTAAATACGATACGCTACGCCGCGGCAAAGATGCGGCGGTCTACTTGAATCTAGCTATTTATATTTATATTTATGTTTCTAATGTCTTGATGTTATACAGTCAAAACTAAATATTTATATTATTATTATCATTATTATTACTTTTATTGTAGTATTTATAGATTATGATCGTTCTAATAATGTGTGATGTGTAGGCTTAAGTAGCTTTTTTCGCTTTTGGTTTTAAAAATGAATCGGCTTCAAAGGTCACTTGACATACTAGTAGCTGAAAGGAAGTTTATCACAGTGTGAAAATAAATTGAGATGACAGAATTACTTTTGTTTCTGACCCCTGTGTTTCCCTCTTATTGCAAGAGAAACTCAAACACATTTAAAAGACTGGTAGTCAATACGCCTCCTTTCAACGTGTCACTTTTGGAGGTTTTTATGGAAGATGAGTTTTTATTATATATTTTTTCCTTCGGAAATATAATAACAGCATTCAACCCATCTTCTTACTAACATATATGCATGCTTGCAACTTGGAAAAAGTCACAAGATGATAAGTTTTCAGTACAATTACAGTTTGTGTACTTTTCTGCTAGACAATGCATTCTTCATCTCACTTTGGAAGTATATTTAAAGACCACTTTCCTAAGTAATTGCTACCCCCTTGAAAATAATCAAAAAGTGATACATCAATGTCAAGAACAATGTTTCTGAGCATTGAAGAAAGCTGACCTTGCTTTCATTTTCTTACATGATGTACCGACTCTGACAAGATGAGACGTAAAATGTATAAATAGTATGTAAATATAGTTTAGCAGGCAGCCTTCTTTTCTAACCTGCAAGTTAAAATAATAAAAAATCACTAGCATACTAACAGGAACAGGCAACAATCACAAAGTATACAGTAATATTGCTTATAAGAAAGAGCAATGCCAGTTAACAAATAAAAACAATCAGTGAGTCAATGATGCTTTTTAGTGCACAATTTAACTGTGCTTCAATAACAGAGTTACTCTCTGTTCTTGATAGTCCACGATATCCACATTCCACAGAATGCCTTGCATTCACAAGTCAGTAGGGGAACCATGAGAGTATACTTCATAAAGTCTATGTTGTGTAACTTCCTCTGTCTCTGTCACTTGGATTAATTTATCACAAATCACATTCATACTCTTTATCTAATTGGTTGCTGTAAAATGTATTTTATTGGTATTTTTTACATTTGTCTTTGTGTTTGTGGTAGATAGCTAGGGTTCTAGAATGAACATTCTAGCTTCACAAGCAAGAATGTTTATAGACTTTTAGAGGAACTACTTGTGCAGTGCCACAATGTGTGGGTGGCAACCCTAAGTACTGAACAAGTAGGCTTTGCTTTCTGTATGTATCTTTGACTGGAGTGTAAAAAAAAGCCACATTCACCCATTTCTGTTCACTCACCTAACACAATGGACATATACTTCCACTCACTCCGGTGGTAACACCCTTAACCACTTCAATACTGGGCAATATACACTTATTATGATTTTCATTACCAAAAATATGTAGAATAATACATATCGGCCTAAACTGAGAAAAAAATTGCCTTTTAAAAAAAAAAAATGGGGATATTTCTTATAGCAATAAGTACCGTATTTGCCGGCGTATAAGACGACTGGGCATATAAGACGACCCCCTAATTTTCCAGGAAAAATGTTGGTTTTGGGATATACTCGCTATATAAGACTACCCCCTTCCTACTAGTCTTTCTGGAAGCTGAGGGGTAGCCAGAACCGCTGACAGAAACAGGCTTTTTTCAAATCTCACTGTGCCATTACATTACATTACATGCCTCACTGTGCCATTACATTACATGCCCCCACTGTGCTATCACTTGCCCCCACTGTGCCATCACTTGCCCCCACTGTGCCATCACTTGCCTCCACTGTGCCATCACTTGCCTCCACTGTGCCATCACTTGCCCCCACTGTGCCATCACTTGCCTCCACTGTGCCATCACTTGCCCCCACTGTGCCATCACTTGCCTCCAATGTGCCATCACTTGCCTCCACTGTGCCATCACTTGCCCCCACTGTGCCATCACTTGCCCCCACTGTGCCATCACTTGCCCCCACTGTGATATCACTTCCCACCACTGTGCCATCACTTTCCCCCACTGTGCCAACAGTGCCATCACTCACGTTTTGCTGATTCTGACTTCCAGGCAGGTGACAGTCTCCGTCTGCTGCGATCGTCCATGATTTGAAAGCCGCACTTTCTCCTCAGACTGTCCTGTGATAGGCGGAACACAAATCTTCCCAGCAGCGCCTGTGTTCAGTGTTCCGCCTATCACAGACGTCCTCTCGTCCGAGGATGAGAAGGCATCTGTGATAGGAGGAACACAGAACAGAGGCGCTGCTGGTAAGATCTGTGTTCCGCCTATCACAGGACACTCTGAGGAGAAGGAGTGGCTTTTAAATCATGGACGCTCGCAGCAGACGGAGACTGTCACCGGCATATAAGAAGACCCCCGACTTTGGATGCATTTTTTTGCATCCAAAAAGTTGTCTTATACGCCGGAAAATACGGTACAAAATATTGTGTTTTTTTCAAAATGTACGTATTTTTTTGTTTATAGCGCAAAAAAATAAAAACTGCAGAGATAATCAAATACACCCAAAAGTAAGCTCTATTTGTGGGGAAAAAAAGACATCATGACGACATCATGGAACTGGTGGATGTTAGAGACCTTGCACTCCTCCACCTCCCGTTTCCTTATTGCACGTTGTATTTTTTAGCAATGCAAGGAGAACATCCTGAGCTTCCACATTGTATAAAACACCCCAAAAAATAAATAAAAATAAACAATCAAGCCAATGAAAAATGGAAAAATCAATAAAACTAAAATATATTGGTATAGTTTGGTGCTGTCCTTAATAGCTTTGTTCTTTCTTCAGCCCTTTGGATGAGGTTGAGGTTTTCTCCTACCAAGGTTTGTGGTAGATTCAGCAGAAAATTGATGGTCCTGGTGAATACATTTTGAGATTATCTGGACTAAATTTTTGTAACCATAATGTACTGTCTGACCTTTGAATCTAGGTCAGCTATAAGGGCTATAATGGAGGTTTTTGGATAAGCCAGCCCCCTAACTATAAGGGAGAGGGCACAGCAGCCACATTGACAATGTACGTTATCTGTGATAGGGAAAGCATAGGAGCTGCTCAGAAAAGGCCTAAGAAGAGATCAGTGTAGGTTTTGCAGGCACTGGCAGATCTGTTAAAGTACATTACATTTATATGAAAAAAAGTGTAAAAAAACATACAATCTTGCTGCAGGAAAACTTTGGATAGATGTACTGCTTCCTTCAGAGATCTTTAAAAACACATTATAGAATAAACAAAAAGGGCACCACGCCTCGTGTGACACCTTCATAAAACCTTTATTAAAACAGTAAAATTTGGTACTCACAAATGTTTTTATAGACTTGCTTTGTCACATAAAATAGCATTCAGGGAAAGACCTACTCAACCCTCACTGTTCAGAAGAAATTGGTGTATGAAGTTACTGTTAGAAAGCATGAAACCACAGCATACATTATCGCTATTAAGTCTCAGTTTACACTGATGTGGTGCGAATCTGATGTGATTTCACAGTGTGATTTCTATAGTGACAGGTGTGATTCTAATACAAATTAAAGTGATTTCTGAGGGGGATTTGGCATAGCTGGAGATAAAATTTGCACCAAATCCACACTAAACTCGCACAGGACCCTTTTTTTAACTGGATCAGAATTACACCACAAATAGCCTTCATTTAAAACAATGGTTTTTCAGTGGGACTTAAGAGTGAACCCTCTTTATCAGAGCTGTCTTGTAATGTATTGTAAAAGCGATGGCTAATTAACCACTTAAGAACCGGAAGATTTTCCCCCTTAATGACCAGGCCGTATTTTGCAATACGGCACTGCTTCGCTTTAACTGACAATTGTGCGGTCATGCGATGCTGTACCCAAACAAAACTTTTTTTCCCTCAAATAGAGCTTTCTTTTGATGGAATTTGATCACCTCTGCGGTTTTTATTTTTCTATAAACAAAGAAAGTCTGCCAATTTTGAGAAAAAACACAATATTTTTTACTTTTTGCTATAAAAATCCCCCCCCCCCCCAAAAAAAACCTTCATTAGTTTAGGCCAAAATTCTTCTACATATTTTCGGTAAAAAAAAATCGCAACAAGTGTATATTGATTGGTTTGCGCAAAAGTTATAGCGTGTACAAAATAGGGGATATATTTATTGCATTTTTATTATATATATATATTTTTTACTAGTAATGGCGGTGATCAGCGATTTTGGTTTATGTGATCACGGACAGATGTACACAGATGATCATGTACAGATGTGCGCAGGTGATCGCGGACATATGTGTGCAGATGATCATTGGAACATGTGGTTTTACTGTTACATATGTGGGGGACAGGTGTTTTTACTGTGTGGGGACATATGTGTGAGGACATGTGTGGGGACTTTGTGTGTTTACATGTGTGGGGACACTAGGCTGGTAATCAGTGAGTAAAAAGACTTACGGCTCCACTTTCATCAGCGGTGTGAGTTACACTCCTAGCAACACAGCGCCCCAGCAGGACCAGGAATCGATCGACAGACCTGATGACCTCCCTCCCTTGTCTGGGATTCTACATGCTTATTTTAACCACCAAAATGTGAGTGGCCAATGTCTACTGTTTTTACTATTAAAATGTTTAAACTACTACACTCAAAGCCGCCTCTCCCCCTGTTTTTTCCTCCTGCCCTGTGCTGGTGACGTCATTTCCGCTTCCGCTGTTCAAGCTGGTCAGTGTAGAGCTTCTAACTTCCAGGTTCTCCTGAAGCACAGCCATCCTGTAAAATATCTGCCAGATGCCCTCCACCAGCAATCCGAAAAGTGTGTGAAGCTAGTGGGATGCATTAGAACTGCCAGGATTGCACCTTTTGATGAGAATGACTTCAACTTACATCCTGTAAGTGTTTTTAATCTTGTAAAATAAATGTTTAAATTTTAATACTATACTCAGAGTGGCGCCTCCCCCCCTGCTTTTTTTACATGTTTTACAGAGTTGCTGGACACACTCTGAGGATGGATGCCTCTTTTTAAATAACCCCTTTCCCCTTTGTTTCAACTTATGATCATTTTTATGACTTTCCAATTAAATGTACATTATCCTGTTTCAAGGGCATTTCCTCCTGGAGCACCAGATACCCAATTAACCATTTCTTCTACTTGAGAGGAAAGTGGCTGGCATATCCCTATTAAGCATTGTAAATGTGGAACACCATGAATATGACTGGAAAAAGGGTGATACCCTAATATATCAAAGGCTTATCTGATATGTGTAGTTGGTAAGTGTGCATTTTGTACACACAGTGGTGGAGCATTAATCAAAGAAGCACCTAAGGAACTTTAACATCAGAAAACACGGTGGTTGGAGTTTTAAGGCAAGGACTATTTTTCATTTTTGTTATATATATCCTATATTGGATTGAATTACATTCACTGCTCACTTGGATATTGCAGTTGTTTGTTAGCATCTTACTATTTATTATTTTTTCAAATTAACAGTGCTTGATCCACTTAAAGGGGCAGCTTCACATTTTATATATATATATATATATATATATATATATATAGATATAGATATATATATATATAAATATATATATATATATATATATATATATATAGATATAGATATATATATATATGATATAGATATACACACACACACATTATTGATTTTCTATTTAGGTTGGTGACAATTTGTACTGGTCTTTTTAAAATTTAAATGAACAAACATGCCTATACTTACCTGCTCTGTGCAATGATCTTGCACAGAGCAACCCCATATCTTCTCCTTCTGGGGTCCTCCACCGGTGCTTCAAGCACCTCCTCTTTGGCAATTGCCCCCATGGAAATCCACTTACTATGAGGGCACCCCTGCATGCTCACTCCTGAGTACTCCACTCCCACTTTTGATTGACCGCAGTAGGAGCAAATGGCTACTGCTACTATCAATCTGTCCAATGAGGAGGGAGACAGCTGTGGGAGCCACTGCATTCATGCACATTGCTGAATTGGATTGGGCTCGAGTAAGAAAAAGGGAGGGTCTGGGGGGAGCTGCAGCACAAAAGGTTTTCTTGTTCTTAATGCATAGAATTAGAACCACTTTAACCACTTGTTTCCTAAGCCTTTTCTGAAACTCCTACATGAAAGGCTAGATTCCCCCCATAATATCAATGCATTATAAGGCTTGCTAGACTTCCCGCATAATATCAATGCAGTATAAGGCTTGCTAGAGTTCCCACATAATATCAATGCATTATAAGGCTTGCTAGAGTTCCCCCATAGTAATTAATGCTTGTATGAAGATCTATACTTGAGCTTCTATGATTAGTTACACAAAAGCTTATAAACAACATTTAAAAACATATAAACAATGGCCAATCAAGAAAGAAATCGCGATTATATAACCTCTTAGAGATCCATACATCTGTCCTTTATTGTGGGAGACAACAATAGCGCTCTCACTCCCTTCTCTAGTCCGGCCATCTAAGCGGGACAATATACCGTATTTATCAGCGTATAACACGCACAGGGGTATAAAACGCACCCTAACTTTAAGAGGGAAGTTTCAGAAAAAAAACCTTTCCACAGCCCCCTGCGTATAACACACAGGCACAGTTTACCCTCTATTTTCAGGGTAAAAAAATGTGTGTTATACGCCAATAAATACAGTGGGCCAGATCCACAGCCAGCCGCCGTAACTTATCTTTTCCCATTTAAGTTACACTGCCGGAAAATTTCTACCTAAGTGCCCGATCCACAAAGCACTTACCTCGAAATTTTCGGGTGTGTAACTTAAATTCCGCCGGCGCAAGGCGTTCCTATTCAAATGGGGGCGAGTCCCATTTAAATTAGGCGCGCTCCTGCGCCGGACGTACTGCGCATGCTCATGACGTCATTTTCCCGACGTGCATAGCGCAAAATTACGTTACGCCGAGCTTCGTGAATCGCGCCGGGTCAAAAAAATTGCGTCATGAAAAAAAAAAGATACGGCGGGAAAAAAAAATAAAAAATAACAGCGTCGCGGGTAAGAAGGGTCTACTTTTACAAGGTGTAAACAGTTTACACTTTGTCAAAGCAGCCCTAATTTTACACATGCAACTTAATACTTACGGAGAAAAAACGAAGCTGAAAAGCTTTGTGGATCTCCGTAAGTGCTAATTTGCATACCCGAAGCGGCACTTCGACGCGAAATGCCCCCAGCGGCGGATGCGGTACTGCATCCTAAGATCCGGCAGTGTAAGTCCCTTACACATGTCGGATCTTCTGTCTATCTCTTGGAAACTGATTCTGTGGATCAGTTCCAAAGATAGAAACAGGGATACGCAGGCGGAACAGCAGATCCGCCTGCGTATCTCTTTTGAGGATCTGGCCCAGTATCTCTAATGCTGCGTACACACTATAGGTTAGTCTGATAAAAACGGTCTGATGGACTGTTTTCATCAGACCAAACCGATCGTGTGTGGGCCCCATTGGTTATTTATCCATAGGTTAAAAAATAGGAACTTGTTTTAAAATTATCCGATGGATAAAAAACCTAGAGAAAAAAACGATTTGTCTGTGGGTACGTCCATCGGTTAAAAATCCACACATGCTCAGAATCAAGTCAATGCATGCTTGGAAGCATTGAATTTCCAAGTCGACGCATGCTTGGAAGCGTTCTGACACGATCGTTTTTTTAACTGATGGTGTGTAGGCACGACTGATCATCAGTCAGCTTCATCGGATAACTGATGGAAAAATCCATAGGACCGTTTTCATAAGACTAACCTATCGTGTGTACAGGGCATACAACTAAGTCCTGTCATCCAAGCTGGACAATATCTTTTACCTTTATTCCAGCCATCCAAGCGGGAAAAATATCTTTTACCTTTATTACAGCCATCCAAGCGGGAAAAATATCTCTAATCCACACAACCCTTACATCTACCACAGGGAAGGCCAACCTAGCGTCCCTCTGGGCATAAAATAAAAAAAAACATTTAAATTAAAATATGAGATCAATTGCGATCAATTGCTGACAGGGTAAGTGAATATTCTTTGCAAATAAAATCTTTACAAAGATCTTCACCCACCTGCCAAACGACCATCCCATCCTATATATTTTTTTGGTAAAAGATCACTTAGAACCCCCAAACGTTATATATTTTTTAAGCAATGACCCTAGAGAATAATTTGTGGGTGTTGAAATTTTTAATGTCACACAGTATTTGCGCAAAGGTTTTTCAATTGCAATTTTTTGGGAAAAAATACACATTAATGAATTTTAGTGAACACAAACACAATATAATACCAATGTTTTGGTAAAATATAAAAGATGATGTTACACCAAGTAAATAGATACCAAAAACGTCACGCTTTAAAATTGTGCATGCTCATGGAATGAGGATAAACAACGGTACTTTAAGTTATTCATAGATGGCGCTTCAAAGGTCTTTGAAGGTTACCAGTTTAGATTAACACATGAGATCTGGTGCTAGAATTATTACTTTCACTCTGACAATCACATTGATACCTCACATATGTGGTGCAATCACTGTTCAGGTATATGTGTAAGCACAAGGAGACAAGGGCACTTTATTTTGTTTTGTAAGTGTATAAATGTAGCAGGGGAGTATGTTGAAAAATGAATGCAACTACGACTCCTTGAAATTTGTTCTTTTATTATATAAAATTAAAAGTCCGGGTTTGACTTGAAGTAGCTGAATTCCTACTGCTGCCACTGAACAAGTAAAATGTTTGACATCCCTGTGGATTTTAAAATAGTTTGTTGCAGTTACACCAGGAGCACTTTCACTTCAATTTGACTCATCAAAACTGTGGATTAAAAATCACAAGGAGTTACTTTAGCTAGCGAAGAAAAGAAGATCCAGGACTAAGTACTTTAAGTGAGATCTCACGCATAGCTTATAAAGTAGGGGGAGCTCCCAGGTATAAACCTATGTATATGTACACTGTTTTCAAATAGCTTATGTTGAAATCAATTGTGCTGTCGTCTTACATTGGGATGACAGCACACTTACTGTAATCACTTCTTTGCATATTTCGCAGTAAAATATATCTCTGGTTAAGTATCCAGTTGTTGTGGTGTACTGTTTTTCTCCCTCCAAGTGCAGTCAGTGGATTCTGGGGTTACAATACAGGTATTTTGTATTGTCTTACATTGTATTGTATTGCATTGCATCACAGCTGTGCCAAGGGGATTGAGCCAAGTTAGTGGGGTTTACTGGTAGAGTGCAGGCCCAAATGAAACCAGCAGCTCCTTCGGGGGTCAGTGCTACACAGTGTTGAGATGTAACTTAGCAATTCAAAAATCAACATTGTAGCCATCCCTGTGGCATAGGAAACTGAGAATTCACACTGACATTTAATTGTTTAGAAAGTTTTTGTAGTTTGACAATTTGAACAGCTGAGAAATACAGTAGCAAATTGAAAAAAATAATTCAAACAGCTATTTAACTCTGGCAAAAATGTTGCACTTTTAGACAAAAGTTTTTCCTATGACTTTATTCTTGTTTTAAGCATTTTAAGTGCTTTATTGTTCATTGCAAAATGCTGTCATGAAGTAATAAATGTCAGTTTAATAGTTTACTGAGCTTGCAATAAAGTTAAAATCTCTTAGAAGAGAGGCTGAGCAAATACGTTTTGTTTCTCTAGGGCAAACTGAAATTTTACCTCAGGAGACGGAATCAATTTATATCATTGTGGCTAAGACATACAGAATACAAATCACGCAAGTCTTTGTAGCAGCAGAACTGACATTTTCTTTTCCTGGTTCCTTAGACATGTTTTTCAGAATATTATAACAATAGTGTGGTTGCAAGAATGAAATAGAAATCCTGCAAAACTGGGCACAACAGTGAAGCTAGTTTTAACAATTTTTAGATGGTGATGAATGTTTGATGAAATGCAGTCATAACACATTCTGGGCATAATTAATCATCACTTTTAGACAAATATAAAGGGCTAGCTTCAGGGTACATGTTGCTCTAACCTTAACAGGAGTCTTAACATGTCACCCAAGGCCACAGTAGCATCAAATTAGAGGAGAATGACAGTGCTGTTTTAACAGCATTATTTCTTTTATCACCCTACACATGTTTGTGTTTTACTGGAATGGCAATACCCACAATTGTCTCCACTGATTTCTAAATGACATGACCCATTGGGGGTGCTCGTAGGCTGGAATAATGAAACACTCTGGTAGATATATTAGTCTTTACAGGAACTATAGTAACCAACCTTGTAAATCCTGTGTGAGAGTTACACAAACAAAATGGAATTATAGTTGTTAACATGATCTCAATTCTTTTATGGATTAGGACTTGTGCAAACATTTTTTTGTGATGACTGTACAGTTGTAGCACATGTAGTTACAAAAATATTGTCAAAATAAATCATGATCTAGAGCAAGTACAAAAATGAAATGTATTGCAGCATACCAGTTCATTGTCACCAGATGGCTGGTTTCTTTTAGTTATGCGTTCAGGCTATTTTCCTTTAATTGTCACCTAGTAAAGCTGTTGATAACATGCTTTCTGTAAAAGGGGGACAGGGCTCATTCACTGTATTACTGCCTATACCAAATTTCATATCTTCCTGGTCATGGCCCTTAGTTGTTAGGCACTCTCTTTAATTTAAAAATAAATCAGACTAAATCTGAGGCCATGAGCATGTCACTATCCCCTCTTTCCCGTGATTCCATTCGGGCAAATGTTTGTTTTAAATGGAGTCCAATGCTTAGATACTTGGGCACAAATATTCCATCAAAAGAAAAGGACATTTTTAAAATGAATTTTTTACCAATGTATAATCTATTACGAGCCCTACTTGACAAATGGCGACTTGGTTCCCATTCTTGGTTTGGCCGCATTAGTATAATTAAAATGTCCGTTCTTCCGAAAATTTTGTATTTACTTCAGGTGCTACCAATTAGGATTCCAGTGACTTTTTTGCATCAGATACGTAGTTTATTTATGAATTTTATCTGGGCCGGGAAACGTCCTAGGATTAAAAGAGATCTGTTGACTATGCCTAAGAATCTTGGTGGAATGGGGGTCCCAGATATATTTAAGTATTATTATGCAGTACATCTATCTAGATTAGTGGACTGGTGTAGACATATTAGATCTAAGAGGTGGGTTGACATAGAACAGCAGCTGAGCACAGTTCCTTTAGGTAGAGCACCTTGGTGCTGTACAGTATTACCGGCTCCTCTTAAAAATCACCCTATAATTATTTATTTATTTATTTATAAAAATGCTTATTGGGAGCGCAGTCATTACCCAAAGGCCTCGATGCACAACACTAAGGCACAACACTAAAAATTACTGCACGTATATGTCAAAACGGGAACTTTTCCACAGTGCGATAACCTTTGTTTCCCATATTGGGAAACCCAAGTTTTAGTCCGGGTAATGAAACAGGATCTTTCCGGTTATTAATAGAGAAAGGAGTATATCAGGCCTCACATTTTATTATATCAGAAAACTGGCCATCGATTAAAACATTAACACAAATAGGAGGTCCTTTTGAAGTCAATATCTGGCAGGCGTTGCAATTAAGTAATTTCTTTAGATCATTAGGCCCGGGAAGTAATTTTCATCGTCTGTTAACAATCTTTGAGTCGTACTGTAATGATTTAGAACCACTAGCCCGAGGGATCTCTAAAATGTATGGACTATTAAATAAACTTAGGGAGGATCAGGAGATACCAGGCCTTAACAAATGGGATAGGACCTTCTCTGCATTACAACGTAAACAGATTATCTTTTTGACTCTAAACTCTTCAATCTGTACACGAACTCAAGAATTAAACTATAAAATCTTGATGCAGTGGTACCATACTCCAGTACGACTCAAAAAATTCTGCAATGAAAATTCTGACAGATGTTGGAGATGTGGAGAAGAAAGCGGGACATTGATTCATATATTTTGGTTTTGTAAAAAAATAAGAGTTTATTGGTTGTAAATTATGAGAATCTTGCAAAAAAATTCTGAGTTAAAAATACCCAATGATCCCGCTTTTTTCCTACTTCACCTATCCGAGATCCCAGTTCAGACTTATCGAAACTCAGTACTGTTCCATTTGGTGAATGCAGCTAAAGCAGGTATACCCCTACGGTGGAGGGATACTACGTCACCAACAGTTTTAGAGTGTATAAATAGAGTTAGAGATATAGAAGCTATGGAAGACCTAGTTCTCTCAGCTAAGGGTAAAAATAAACAATACAAAGAAACGTGGAAGAGCTGGAATTTATTTAAAAATTCAGATGAAGGGAAAAGATTAATGACTGAACCTGATTAATGAAGAATCGGATACGCGCAGGGAATTATAATGTAAAATATAATATGAAGGATAAACCGACTTTTCTGTTATGATTTGTGGTTTAAGGGAGGGAGAGGATGGGGTTCCCCTTCTCTTTCCCCCTCTTTTCTCTTTTTTTATTTATTTATTTTTTCTCTTTTTTTTTTCTCTCTCTCCTTTTGGGGGGGGGGGAGCTGGGAAAGGGCGGATGCATCACTTGTCTCTCTGTGAGAGAGAGTGAGGACTAAGAAAAGGGTTAGAGCAGGAAGATTTAGTGAAGGAGTTTATGGGAGGGTCCTGAGCGAATATGTATGTATTTCTTTTGTCAAGAGGATTGTATTCATGTTTGTTTTTGGCAGTGTATTTGCCCTGTGCCTTTCCATATGCTGTTTTATGTAAAGAAAAGAAAAAAACAAATAACCATATAAAGTACACAAAAAAAGTTAGTGAGCTGGTGTTCTAACACAGTGTTCTAACAGTTCAGTGGCATATGCATATACCTGGCCAGCCCATTCCGCTGTCAGTCAGAGACTCCTGGCTTACAGGTGAATGTAAACAAAGGGACAGGTATTGTGTTTAAAACAGGATGGGGTCACATATATCCATATGTGGTCAAAGATGTCAACAATGATGCCCAGCCCCTTTGTTTTCATTCCACTGCAGGGACCAGGAGCTGGTATTAGCAACAAATGAGCAATGGGATCAGATGCATTAGGCCAGCAGGCATTGTTCAGTGTGATTGATGAGTATTACTGGATGAAGTGATTGACAATAGATTTACATAATTTCTGCTTGTTTTTATATTTTCATTAGGCACTTCCCAAACAATGTGTGCCTTTTTTTACTACTCAAATTGTGTTGTGAATGCTTAGAGAAGGCTTCCAGATCTTGATAATCCCTCTGCCCACAGACCCCCCCCCAACCATTGGGCCAGGGTTGTAGGTAAAAAGCCCTTGTCCTTATCAACATGGGGACAAGGTTCTTTGCCAGTTTAAGGGTTTGTGGTTTGGTGTGATTCAAGAGGGGTTCCCCTTTAAACCCATACAAGATCTGAAGGGTCTGATATAAGATTTGGGGAGACCCAGTGCTGTTTTTTTTGTATGAGATCCCCCTTAACACCCATACCAGACCTTCAGGGATAAGGGCCTGGTATGTTTTTTTTTTGTGCGGGGTTCCCCTTTAACATTTAATCCAGACCAAGTGGTGGTGGCGGAAAACTTGGGGGCTTGGTGACCCATTGACAAATGTTGTAAGTGCATTTGTTCACTGACTGGACTGATCTTTTAAGGATGTGGCAAATGATGCAAACACTCTCGATTGGCCAAGGTTTTGGTGTGGGGTAAAACCTGGAAGTGCACAACCTTGCATCCTAGAAGACACATCTATGGAACAACCAAGATAGATAGTTGCTACAAGCAACATTGTCACTCTTGAACAAGATGCCTGTTAGGATCGCAGAACACCTCCCAATTTCCTCTTCTCAATAACATAACTTGGAGGAATTCTCTAGTCCACAAAGAGAATTGGAAATAAAGCTAACTGATAACAGTCAGTAGAGACAGAGATCGTAGCAAGTGCAACTGACATTATTTCTAACTGGATTGACAGGTATTATTTTGCACCTATTGAACAGATATGAACATCTTTTTTCAAATATTTGACAGACCAAATAGAAAACATATAAGATTTTTTTTATTTAAAGTTTACATACACTTCATTACACAAATAACTCAGAGATTCATGATTGGAGTAATGTTTCCCTTATTATTAATGGCATTTGTCAATGAGGAATCAGCAAAATCTGCTTGGCCCTGTTCTAAATTACTGCTTTTTTTTGGACTGTGCTAAATTAAACTCAAAACTCAAAACGTCCTATGCAAATGAATCTCTTTTTATTAGTTTCCATATTTGTACTATGGGGATTTAGGTTAATACTTCAGTATATTCTTACTAATGTGAACGATTAAACCAGTTATACATTATAGCAGACACATGGTATGTCTTTGTTAGTAAAAGGGTAAGCATATGTGAGTTCCCTAAGGTTAAACACATCCATATGGCAATGTTCGTCTTATGAATTACAAATATATTGCAATTCATATTTCCCCTTTTTTTTTTTCTTCTCATAGAAATGACAAGTGTTTCCTTTGATACCTCAGTTGTGCTCTGGATCTGGAAACAGATGATTAATAAAATCATTTAATAATGCAACATTTGTGTTCAGGAACACTAAGCATTTAAATACACCTGTATTGTGTTCAGGGAATTAGCTCAAACAGTGTTTTGTGCACATCTGTTTAAGGAATTTAAACGTCTGGTAAACATGTTTTGTTATTTAAACAACAAAACAAAGAAGAAAACCATAATTTGGGGCTGCCATGGTTTGCGTAAAAACATGAATGGGGAAATATGTAATAAAATTATACCCTTTTTAGAAGAAACTAATAAATACAATAAATAATTAAAACGAAGATTTATACTTCTCTGCTGCTTGTAAGTGACTCTACTGTATGTTTTTTGTGTTTCTTTTTTGTTTGCATAGGTTAAATAGTTTCATAGACTGGAAATATTATTTTGGGTCTAGAAAAAAACAGTTCATACTGTTTTTGGCTTTGTTTTGCAATTTGTAATAAAAATTGACTCTGGAAAAAATTGTTTACTTAAGTATTTATAATTTGACTGACAATTATTAGGTCGCGTAAGGCTATACACAAATTAATTTTGTATAAATATTTTTCTTTCAGTGGTATTTAATCAATGTACAGGTCATATACAGGGATGAGGGTTATGTACAAGTCATTTACAGTTTGAGGATGGAGATATGGGGGTGGTGTTTATTTGCAGAATAAAGAAGGTGATGGTGTTAATAAACAGGTTAAAAACAGGATAGAGATATACATATCAGGAGGGGGTGAAAGGATTAAAAAATAATTTCACAACCAAATTAAATAAAACCCCTCACCTTGATTATGCTGCTGCCTACAATCCCTTGGTTGATTAATTCATTAATTAATTATATCCTCCTTCCTCGCTTCTCTCACAAGGTAAGTAGTGTTTACATTTGTTTTAACTGTCATTGGCAGAATGATCACAAGGCACAGTTCCAATAATATTGGCTTTGTGCATTTTGCCTGTGATCTGCACTGTTGACTACTTACCGTTTGTGCCCAGTGGGCAAAAGTGGTAAATAGAGCACCATTTTACAATGGCGCATCAGAAACCCACATCCACCAACCCACTGTTTTAACCCTCCTGGCGGTATCCCCGAGCGTGACTCGGGGTTGATTTTTTCTACCAAAATCGGTAACCCCGAGTCACGCTCGGGGTAGATATGCAGAGCCTGCAGCGTGCGCTGGCTTACCTTCTCCTGGATCCAGCGATGTCACCACGCTGTGTGAGCGAGCGGGACCTCGCTCGATTCACACAGCGTCCTCCTGTGCCGCCGATCTCCATTCCCTGCGACGTTACGACGCACGGGAGCGGAGATCAGCGCCAAATTCAAAAAAGTAAACAAACACTATACATACAGTATACTGTAATCTTATAGATTACAGTACTGTATGTAAAAAAAACACACCCCCCTTGTCCCTAGTGGTCTGCCCAGTGTCCTACATGCACTTTTATATAATAAAAACCTTTCTTTCTGCCTGCAAACTGTAGATTGTCCATAGCAAAAAACAGCGATAATAAATTATAATCACTTGCAGAATTATACGATAGCGATTTGCGGGGAAATTCGTCATAAAAAAAAAAAATAATGACAGCAACAATTCTGCAACTGAGCAAATTTCAGTGATTTTGAGTTGATTACATTATTGAATAATTTTTATTTTTATTATATTATTACTTGCTATAATTATTTATAATTATTTATTATATTATAATTTAAAATTTTGTTTTTAAAAAAATGTCATACCCGGGATGCCTATTAGATTCTTGTTTGGTCAGATTTAAGTGAGTTATTCCTAAAAATGACAGGCCTACAGTATAAAACACCAAATTTCCTTGCAAATAATTGTACCGCATTCAGCATGTTTTTTCAGAAAGAATCATACCGCCAGGGAGGTTAAAGTGCACAGCAGTAGTCAAGTGGCTAAAGTATACTTTTACTCATTGCACTTAAATTGTATTTAATCATTGTGCATTCACCCTTTATAAATGTATATTATTAGTATTTGACCATGCTTAATCACTTAACGACTGCGCCATAGCCGAATGACGGGTACAGCGTGGCTTGATAACTCTGGGAGGGCATACATGGACATCCTCCCAGAATCATGCTCCCGCGCAACCCCAGGGGCGCGCACAGGGGAGTATCCGTGGACTGGCGCATCACGGATCACGGACGTGGATAGCAGCTGTTTACCACGTGATCGCTCTGTCGAACTTCAAATGCGTTGTGCCTTGTTCCTCTCTCCTCTTTCTGTACCGATTGGTACAGTTTGAGCGGAGAGGGGAGAGATTGGGTATAGCAGCGTGTGGGCTGGATCTGTAGTGACCACAGCATTGCTCTGTGAAAATTCAGGGAATCATCCCATCCATCCATGCTCAGCCATCCCATCCACTCCCATCCATTCTCAGCTATACCCAGCCATACCCAGCCATACTCATCCATACTCAGCAATACTCAGCCACACACAGCCATACTCAGAAATACTCAGCCATACTCATCAATACTCAGCCATACCCAGCCATTCTCAGCCATACCTAGCCATACTCAGCCATACCCAGCCATACTCAGCCATACCCAGCCATGCTCAGCCATACCCAGCCATACTCAGCCATACTTAGCAATACTCAGCCATACCCAGCCATGCACAGGAATACTCAGCCATACTCAGCCATACCCATCCATACTTAGCCATACTCAGCCATACTCAGCCATACCCAGCCATACTCAGCTATACCAAGCCATACCCAGTCATAGTCAGCAATACTCAGCCATACTCAGCCATACCCAGCCATATTCAGCCATACCCAGCCATGCTCAGCCATACCCAGCCATACCCAGCAATACACAGCCATCTCTAGCCATACTCAGCCATGCCCAGCAATATTCAGCCATACCCAGCCATACTCAGCAATACTTAGCCATACCCAGCCATACTCAGCAATACTCAGCCATCCCCATCCATACCCAGCCATACTCAGCCTTACCCAGCCATACCAAGCCGTGCTCAGCCATACTCAGTCATCCCATCCATACTCAGCCATCCACATTCATGGCTCAACCATGCTCAGCCATCCCCATCCATGGCTCATTCATCCCCATTAATGCCACATCAGTTCTCATCCATGCCACATCCATGCCACTACAGTGTAATAGGTAGTCAAATTAGATTTGAAATGTATGCCCCTAGAACACCTGATGGTGCTCCCTGCATGTTGGGAATCTATATGTGACCAGGCTGTGGAAAAGTCTCCCACAAAACGTGATTTTGAAAAAATTGTGGGAAAATATTACAACTTCAAAAAACTTACCATGCCTCTTAATAAATACATTGGAATGTCTACTTTCCAAAAAGGGTCTATTTGGGGGGTATTTGGACTGTCCTTGCTTGTTAGTGTCTCAAGATATGAGATAGGCCGTCAGTACTTCAAGTGTGATCAATTTTCAGAGATTGGCATCATAGCTTGTGGACTCTATACCTTTCACATAGACCAAATATTATACACCGATTTGGGTTATGTAGCAGTATGCATTTTTGCAAAAGTTTATAGAGAAAAATGTATTTGTTTTTACCAACTTTTCGTTTTTTATCTTTTATAGCGCAAAAAATAAAAAAAAACAGTGGTGATTAAATATCACCAGAATAAAGCTCTATTTGTGTGAAAAAAAGGACAAACATTTCATATTGGTACAGTAATTGTCATTCAAAATCTGAGAGCACTGATATCTGAAAATTGGTCTGGTTAGGAAGGGGGTTTAAGTGCCCAGTGGGTAAGTGGTTTACCACTTCAGCCCAGGCCAAATGACCAGGCCACTTTTTACGATTGACTGACAATTGTGCGGTCGTTCGGCGTGGCTCCCAAACAAAATTTACGTTCTTTTTTTCCACAAATACTGATTCCTTTTGCTGGTATTTGATCACCTCTGCGTTTTTTTGTGCTATAAACAAAAATAGAGCCACAATTTTGAAAATGCTATAATAAATATCCAATTTTTTTTTAAAAAAAAGCTAATTTTTCCTTAGTTTAGGCCGATACGTATTCTTCTACATATTTTTGGTAAAAAAACGACGATCAGTGTTGTGTGTTGTAACAATTCAATGCACAATGGCACATGTGTTAAGTACACCATGACACTGGTGTGTATGAGCCCTTTGTGTGTCGAGGCATCACAGTGCACCAACACACAAAATGTGCCTTATCACAATGTGTATAGTGCTCATATGTACTTTATGTGTGTGGGTTTATTTGTGTGTGTGGGGGCTTTATTGAAATATCAGGGTTCTGAACAGAGGCCTAATATTTAACTTTTTTAAAAGATATTAAGAATATGGAATCCTTAATCTCCTCCTTTTGTAACCACAGTGGCACTCCCACACTGAACAGGATGTATACTGTACAGAGTGCTTCCTATTCATCCACAAAATAAAGAGATAGTAAAAATGACTAGCCATTTATGTTTACTATTTCTGCATTATTGAATGAACACTAGGTATTCAACACTGAACATATTGGTGTTCATTCAGGACAGGCAAAGGATCAGTAGGTAGGATTGTATTTACTGATCCCTTGCTCGGCCATCCTGTATGATTGTATCCTCCCCAATGGGCACCAGCAGTCTTCTTTCCTGCCCCTCCGGTTGCCCTTGTGTCCCTGTGCCTTTAAGGAGGAATAGTCTCTCTCCAGGCAAACCTGCCCTAAATGTATCCACTGCTATGTGTGCTCCAATTTGATGACTCTCAAAAACATAGAGCTAGGATCGCAATACACAGAGTGGGGGTTATCCTCAAAAGAGATACTCCGACTTAACTGCTGTTCAGTCTGTGTGTAACTTTGGAAACGATCCTCAAAAGGCTTTTTCCAAAGTTACACAGAAGATCCGGCATGTGTAATTGAATTACACTGCCTAATTTTAGGATGCAGTACCGCATCCGCCGCTGGGGGCATTTTGAGTCCAAATGCCGTTGCTAGTATGCAAATTAGCACTTAAGGCGATCCACAAAGCTTTCTAGCTTCCTTTTTGCGCCGTAAGTGTTATTTTGCAAGTGTAAAATTAGGGCTCGTTCTACAAAGTGTAAAGTTAGTCACACCTTGTAAAGGCCCATTCCAGCGACGGCATTTGGTATGCTTTCCCGAGGGAGAACTCCACGGCAATTTGTAAAAAACAAAACCGGCATGGGTTCCCCCCCAGGAGCATACCAGGCCCTTAGGTCTGGTATGGGTTGTAAGGGGACCCCCCCTACGCCGAAAAATTGACGTAGGGGGTCCCCCTACAATCCATACCAGACCCGTATCCAAAGCACGCTACCCGGCCGGCCAGGAAGGGAGTGGGGACGAGCGAGCGCCCCCCCCTCCTGAGCCGTGCCAGGCCGCATGCCCTCAACATGGGGGGGTTGGGTGCTCTGGGGCAGGGGGGCGCACTGCGGGCCCCCCCACCCCAGAGCACCCTGTCCCCATGTTGATGAGGACAGGACCTCTTCCCGACAACCCTTGCCATTGGTTGTCGGGGTCTGCGGGCGGAGACTTATCGGAATCTGGGAGTCCCCTTTAATAAGGGGGCCCCCAGATACCGGCCCCCCACCCTAAGTGAATGGATATGGGGTACATCGTACCCCTATCCATTCACCTGGAGGCAAAAAGTAAAATTTAGTAAACACACAACACAAGGCTTTTTAAAATATTTTATTATTCTGCTCCGGACGCCCCCCCTGTCTTCGTTATTAGCTCAATTACCAGGGGGGGCTTCTTCTTCCGCTCTCCGGGGGTCTTCTCCGCTCTCCGGGGGGGGGTTTCTTCTCCGCTCTCCGGGGGGGGGCTTCTCCGGACTCCGGGGGGCTTCTTCCATCTTCTCCCCTCTTCCGCTCTTGACTCGGCGAACCCCGGTTCTTCTGCAGCTCTCCGGTGCCTTCTTCTTCAGCGCTGGCTGCCTGCTATGTTTGTGTGTTAGCTCGATTTCAAACAGGCAGCCGGCGCGGTCTTCTGTGGCGTCAGGGTCTTCTCTTCCTTTCTTCCGATGTTGCCTCGTCGCCTCTTGTCGCTGCAATGATGGAAGCGCGCCTTGCATCCCATTTATATAGGCATCACCGTCCCATCATGCTCCGGCAGGTACCCACGTGGTGGGTGCCTACCCACGTGCACCCACCACGTGGGTACCTACCGGAGCATGATGGGACGGTGATGCCTATATAAATGGGATGCAAGGCGCGCTTCCATCATTGCAGCGACAAGAGGCGACGAGGCAACATCGGAAGAAAGGAAGAGAAGACCCTGACGCCACAGAAGACCGCGCCGGCTGCCTGTTTGAAATCGAGCTAACACACAAACATAGCAGGCAGCCAGCGCTGAAGAAGAAGGCACCGGAGAGCTGCAGAAGAACCGGGGTTCGCCGAGTCAAGAGCGGAAGAGGGGAGAAGATGGAAGAAGCCCCCCGGAGTCCGGAGAAGCCCCCCCCCGGAGAGCGGAGAAGAAACCCCCCCCCGGAGAGCGGAGAAGACCCCCGGAGAGCGGAAGAAGAAGCCCCCCCTGGTAATTGAGCTAATAACGAAGACAGGGGGGGCGTCCGGAGCAGAATGATAAAATATTTTAAAAAGCCTTGTGTTGTGTGTTTACTAAATTTTACTTTTTGCCTCCAGGTGAATGGATAGGGGTACGATGTACCCCATATCCATTCACTTAGGGTGGGGGGGCCGGTATCTGGGGGCCCCCTTATTAAAGGGGACTCCCAGATTCCGATAAGCCTCCGCCCGCAGACCCCGACAACCAATGGCAAGGGTTGTCGGGAAGAGGTCCTGTCCTCATCAACATGGGGACAGGGTGCTCTGGGGTGGGGGGGCCCGCAGTGCGCCCCCCTGCCCCAGAGCACCCAACCCCCCCATGTTGAGGGCACGCGGCCTGGCACGGCTCAGGAGGGGGGGGGCGCTCGCTCGTCCCCACTCCCTTCCTGGCCGGCCGGGTAGCGTGCTTTGGATACGGGTCTGGTATGGATTGTAGGGGGACCCCCTACGTCAATTTTTCGGCGTGGGGGGGTCTCCTTACAACCCATGCCAGACCTAAGGGCCTGGTATGCTCCTGGGGGGGAACCCATGCCGTTTTTTTCTTTGAAAATGGGCATGGAGTTCTCCCTCAGGAATGCATGCCGCTGTCATTTTTTTTATCCCCGACGCAACTTTAAGCCGTCGCGATCCTCAAAACTCGGCGTAACGTAACTTCGCGCATGCGCAGTACGGCCGGCGCGCATGCGCAGTACGGCCGGCGCGGGAGCGCGCCTCATTTAAATGGGACTCGCCCCATTTGAATAGGAACGCCTTGCGCCGGCGGAATTTTAGTTACACAGCCTGAAATTTCTAGATAAGTGCTTTGTGGATCAGGCACTTAGGTAGAAACTTTAAGGCAGTGTAACTTAAATTGGATTTTTTAAGTTACGTCAGGTTTTTGTGGATCTGGCCCAGTAATCTTAATGTAGGCACTGTGGCCTCCACATACATTTGCAAATGTGTGAAAATAAAACATCTGTTTTTAATGTGAATTGTTAGACAGGGTAAATTTTTTTAATTTTTTTGCGAGTTAGCTGGTAAATGTGCTGGGAAATTTTTGCCTGTTTGTGTTCTACCCTGCAAAGCCTACTTTCTCTGCTGTTACAAGCAGGGGGATCAGAGAGCACAGCGGAGAAAGTGGCCTGAGCAACAGACACAAAATACTTATTTTTGTCAGTGCCCATCGGTCACTGGATCCTCCTCCTAGCTGGGCTTCAGCTTCTCCCCTGCATAGCCCACTGTTTTCCTGGCTGCAGGTTGGAAAAGAGCAGTGAGGGAATTGGAAGGCACAGCAAGGGAATCAGGTTGTGCAGGGCACACAGATTTTTTATTTTTTTTGCCAGCGCCCAGCATGGAGGTTTTGAGTTGACAGAATGGCAGGTCTCTGTGGCTAATAGTGGCAGAGGCAAAGGGTTCACATTCTGAATGAATTTCTATTATCATAGCCATTTATTTAATCAGCACAGTCATGACTACGAGCTTATACGAGAGTGTGGAATACATCCAATGTAAGGCCTCGTACACACCACCGGATCTATCCGCTGGAATTGATCCGCGGATCAGTTCCAGCGGATAAATCCGGTCGTCTGTACAGCCTAGCGGATATTTATCTGCAGACATTTCTCGGCCCGATCGATTTCAAGCGGATATAAATTTCTTAGCATGCTAAGAAATTTATCCGCTTGAATCGGGTCCAGCGGATTGATCCGGTGGTCTGTACAGACTCACCGGATCAATCCGTCCGCTCCCCTCCCTCGCATGCGTCGTAATGATTCGACGCATGCGTGGAAGTACTTACCTTCCAGCGTCGCGCACGTCACCGCGTCATCATCGCACGGATTTTGATCCGATGGTGAGTACAAGCCATCGGACATACTGATCTGGCCAGCTGAAAGCAGTTCTGTTCAAACCTATGTTCTATGTTGTTGGCAGGAAAAAATTATAAATATATGAACTGCAGCTAAATTAACATTATTCACCCTTTGAAGGACATTTAGTAGTCTTGCTATTTGTTATAAAAGCAGAAGGGTGACTTGACATGTAAATTAGTAGGATCTTAAAGTGTTTGTAAAGGCAGAACATTTTTTACCTTAATGCATTCCCTGCATAAAGGTAAACAATGACCCAGCAGTTGTATCGCCCCCTCTCACCTCCCTTATATTTACGTGGGTCCTATCTTGATCCAGCACTGTGCCCATCTATAGTGGTGTTCTCCTAGTAGTGGGAGCCATTATCTCCCACTAATGTCAATCAAATCCTGTGAGAAGGGGCAGGGGTTATCTTAATATTTGTGATAATCAGATATATCTAGGTACATCTTTCCACAGCCCATTTGAGTCTTAGGTTTGATGATGCATTGTTAAGTGACCATTGTTAAGTACCTTTAAAAATTCAATATGTGAGTTTTTTTACCTGACTCTCTTATTCAACTATTGACATGGTGCTGTATTCAAGCTTTATATCTATTATTGCACATGCAACTGTATGTAAGCATAATAACGGCTCTTACAGCCTTGTTGTAGTCAACATGTCCCTCCCAAAGATTTGCTACCATTGCCTTATTGAAATTAATATTTCCTGTGCTCAATTCGTTTTCTGCTGTAGGAAAAAAAGTCTGCAAATTAACAGTTTTATTTTGTTATCATTAAAAGACCCCCCTTTACATTTTCTAAATATTGCTCAGCTTATGCATGTAACAATGCATATATATATATATACATATAGGCACAGTATTCCAAAATGTTATAATGCAATGCATCAAAAAATATAAATATCTTTGCAAATGACCAGAATCTTACATTTAACTTATCTTGAAGTTTAGGGGGGACAAATATTAATGGATAATAAAACGAAATTACATCCAATCCAATACATGTTGTTCCGAACCAATAAATAGTGCCACTGTGTAATGAATGTGTTATTTAGTTGTTCTGTAAAAAGATAGATTAAATCACATACTATAGCCCCTTTGTGCAACTATAAATAGCCTTACATTTTTTCACTCTGCATCACTGCATTTACAATTCTACTGATATAACGGTACATAGCGACCTTTTAATGGTTTATGGTGGCTATAACACAACATCATTAACTTATAGTAATTTTAAAGTCACTCTGGTTGTATTTTACATAAATCTAAGGAGCCTTTACTCTTGCCTGCCAATTAGCTGCTTAGGTACTTCATGCTTTATTATGGGAGGAAGGGGAGTGAAAAATATGCTCTTCCATATTAGGAAGTAGTGGGCATCTTACTTTGCCCCAACTGCTGAATAGAGCAGGGGATAGGGGGCAAATGAAACAGAAGAGATGGGAATGAACTAGTAACATAGGGCCAGATCCACAGCCAGCGGGTGTAACTTAAATATTCAGATTTAAGTTACACCGCCGTAAAATTTCTACCTAAGTGCCCGATCCACAAAGCACTTACCTAGAAATTTTCTGCGGTGTAACTTAAATCCGGCCGGCGCAAGGCGTGCCCAATCTAATGGAGCGAGTCCCATTTAAATTAGGCGCACTCCCGCGCCGGACGTACTGCGCATGCTGCCGGCGCGATTTTCCCGACGTGCATTGCGCGAAATTACGTTACGCCGAGTTTTGTGAATCGCGCCGGGTAAAAAAAGTTGCGTCGGGAAAAAAAAGAGATGCGGCGGGAAAAAAATGTTTTTTTAAAAATTTGACAGCGTCGCGGGAAAGAAGGGTCTACTTTTACATGGTGTACTAACTTTACACTTTGTAAAAGCAGCCCTAATTTTGCGACGGCAAACTAATACTTACGGAGAAAAAACGAAGCGTAAAAGCTTTGTGGATCTCCGTAAGTGCTAATTTGCATACCCGAAGCTGGATTTCGACGAGAAATGCCCCCATCGGCGGCTGCGGTACTGCATCCTAAGATCCAACAGTGTAAGTCCCTTACACATGTCGGATCTTCTGCCTATCTATGAGAAACTGATTCTGTGGATCAGTTTCATAGATAGAAACAGGGATACGACGGCGTATCAGTAGATACGCCGGCGTATCCCTTTTGTGGATCAGGCCCATAATCTCTTAAATACTCCTGAATGAACTGAGTACAGGTTTATACTGTAAATCCAAAGAATGCATATATTTGTGAAGATGTTGGTTCAAAATCCTATTTTGCTGATATTGACTTTGATTGTGTTTTATAAGTCCTTCAGGAAGCAAAACTACTAAAACAAAAATAATGGTATAACATCCTTCTTAATATATAGGTGCTATTGTGAAAGCATCCAGGAAGGATAACCTATTTACAGAGTCTGTAGAATTATTAGCATTCATATGAATTTTTCAATATTATAATAAATATATGCATGCAACATTTTCAACAGTTTGCTCTAAGTAATGTTTACGTAGAAGTTTTCATTATAGTTTTTTTTATTATTACTTTTTGTCTTGAAATTGTCCTGACTTTTTTTTTTTTAAGAACATTGGAGTGTTAAGGATTAACATATTTAATTAGGAAGCTCCTGCTAAGTTCAGCAGCAATTCATGGATCCTTCTACCCTTCATTATCCCAGTTAGATATCAATTTCAAGAAGCATCTTCTCGGCAAATAATTAAAAAATGCTTATGTGTAGCATGGTTTGTAGATATAGATGGTGTTTATATTCCAGATGTGCATAAGGTACTGAAATCATATAAATGTTATTAGACCCCTGATGTCACTGTCATTTTATTGTGGATATTGAAATAACTTTCCTGAAGGCACCCCTGATCTACTGTTTTCAAGTAGGCTGTTTGGAAAAATTATGCTGCCTGATTAAGCTCCCAGGCTGAATCTTAACTGTCTGCAATCACACAGATGCAACGGGATTCATATTCTGCTGCTATGCTGATAACTAATTATCAGCTTAATATTTGTCTTACGTGATGTCTGACAGCCTACTAAAAAAAAAAATTCTGTGCAACGATTGTTAAGAGAACACTGAAGTTACTTCCAACACGATTAAAGTGGTACAGTAAAACCTTGGTTTCAGAGTAACTTGGTTTGAAAGAGTTTTTCAAGACAAGCTACATTTTATAAATATATTTTGACTTGATATACCAGTGATGTCTGGATATACAAGTAGCGTGGTCAGAGTAAAGCTGTTCACATAGACCGTGATCCTCACCTTCATCAACGTCGTTCCATCCACTCTGCACTCCATGAGCGGTTCAAATCGCTCTACTGAAGGTTAGTCTTCTCGGTCACGATTGCAGACTGATAGCGGTGAGATCCGGCAGTGTGGGTGACGTGGACAGCTTTACCCCGAATGCCTGAATACTTAGATGTAATTATCAACCATGTGAGTTGCAAAATGTTGTACCTTCATTAAACGTAACCATATTGCTATACTTAGGTGCCTCTCTTCTCTTTTATACTCTGGAGCTCCTGCTGGATTTTGCTTCTAATCCCCTTGTGGAGGCTTCCATTTGTGGATGCACATTTTATGGTTACACAACCTCACAAAATCACATTGCTATAATCTTTTTATATGGACTATATCAATAAATAGTTGTGGAACGAATCATTAGAGTTTCAATTACTTCTTATAGGGAAATTAGCTTTGATATACAAGTGCTTTGGATTAGAGGCATGTTTCTGCAACAAATTATGCTCGGAAAATAAGGTTTTACTGTATACTATTAGGCCGCGTACACACGGTCGAACATGTCCGCTGAAACTGGTCCGCGGACCAGTTTCGGCGGACAAGTCCAACCGTGTGTACGGCCTAGCGGACAGGTTTCCAGCAGACAAAAGTTTCTTAGCGAGCTAAGAAACGTGTCCGCTGGAAACATGTCCGTCGGACATGTCCGATGGTTAGTACACCTAATCGGACATGTCCGCTGGTTATGACGTGTAACCAGCGTCCCGAAATCCCGCGCATGCGTAAAATTGATTCAACACATTCGTGGAAGCATTGCACTTCCGTGTTTGAGAACGTCTGTGTCTTCTACGTCACCGCGTTCTCTGTCCGCGGGGATTTTGGTCTGATGGTGTGTACACACATCAGACCAAAAGCTCCCAGGAGACATGTCCGATGAAAACGGTCCGCGGACCGTTTTCATCGGACATGTCTCCTCGTGTGTACGGGGCCTGACATGTAATTTTTTACTTTCATTCTTTTCTCCAGTGTTGTTTTCTATTAATTTGTTCTCTCCATTTTTTTCATAAAAATTAGGCTGCTGGAGGCAGTGATGTATTATAAGCCTAGATGTGGAGGTTTGGGAACTTGCAGGAAAGACAAATGGAATCTACTGTAAACAAGTTAGAAACAAGCAGACCAACAAATCATCATAGGGAACAGAACAAATTTTAGTTACATGCTACTAGGATGGGTTATTATTATACAGTGGATAACTCATGATCAAAAGTGACCTATACAGGCATGCCCCACCTTTAATTACACAATGGGGTTTATTTACTATCGCTGGAAATTGCAAAACCAGGCTCACTTATGCATAGAAAACAATGCGCTTCCAGGTTTTATTACCAGACTTAATTGAACAAACTGGGGTTAGAAGCTCATTGGTTTCTATGCAGAAGTGACCCTGATTTTGCACTTTCCAGCGATAGTAAATAAACCCCATTGTGCACTAAAAAGTGGGGTATGCCTGTAGTTTACTATACTGCTGGTGCCATATTTAGACCTTCCATGGCAAAATTGCACTTTTATATTCAATACACAACACTTCACTTTCACAACTTAGCATAGGTCCCTTGGCTTTAACCACTTCAATACAGGGCATTTTCACCCCCTTCCTGCCCAGGCCAATTTTCAGTTTTCAGCACTGTAACTCTTTGAATGACTGCATCTATTTAACTGATAACGTGGTACCCAAACAAAACTGACGTTTTTTTCCCCCCACAAATAGAGCTTTCTTTTGGTGGTATTTGATCACCTCTGTGGTTTTTATTCCTTGCGCTATAAACAAAAGAAGAATAACAATTTTGAAAAAAACACAATATTTTTCGCTTTTTGCTATAATAAGTATCCAATTTAGCAAAAAAAATGTCCTCAGTTTAGGCTGATATGTATTCTTCTACATATTTTTGGTAAAAAAAATTGCAATAAGCGATTTCTTTGCGCAAAAGTTATAGCGTCTACAAAGTAGGGGATAGATTTATGGCATTTTTATTATTATAATTTTATTTACTAGTAATGGCGGCGATCTGCAAACTTTATCGTGACTGTGATATTGCTGCGAACATATCGGACACTTTTGACACTATTTTGGGATCATTCACATTTATACAGCAATCAGTGCTATAAAAATGCATTGATTAATGTATAAATGTCACTGGCAGGGAAGGAGCTAACACTAGGGGGCGATCAAAGGGTAAATGTGTTACCTAGGGAGTGATTACTGTAGGGGGAGGGGACTCACAAGGGGAGGAGACCGATCGGTGTTCCTCTGTACTGGGAACACACCATCGGTCTCCTCTCCCCTGACCGGACGTGGATCTGTGTGTTTACTGTGTGTTTGCTGTTTCATATGCGCTGTACTTTGCTCTGTGATCTGCCATGTCCATCAACCCAATCCTCCTTCAGAAAGCATCCATCCAGCTATTTATGGTCATTGGCCGATTGGTATGTAGCAGAGACAATCCGTGCTAACCCCACAACAATGTGCACCAGTGCAAATGATTTCAGCCCAAAACGTGAGATGATAAAAAAATTAATGAAAAAATATATATATGACGGTGCTGCGCCTAAATACAAAAAGCCTAATACTGGGCTTGAACATATGTGAAAAACAAGGGAGAAAAAAGTGCGCTACCAAAGAACAATGTAGTTGACATTTAAACGATATGAAAAAGAAACAAATGAATTGCGCAAGTGTCCTTACTCCTGTGTCAAAAAAGTGTACTATGAAGGAGTGAGTCCTTGTTCAATAGCATCAATACGTTGGCTCATATGTGATCTCAATCCTCCATGAGATAACTGATTGAATGCAGGTAAGGCCCCATACACACGATAGAATTTATCCGCGAATACGGTCCAGCGATCCGTTTCCGCGGATAAATCCTCTCGTGGATTTCGTCGGATTTTCATGCGATGGTGTGTACACACCATCGCATTGAAATCCGCGCCGAAATCCTCTGGCGATGACGTGTCGCGCCGTCGCCGCGATTATGACGCGGCGACGTGCGCGACGCTGTCATATAAGGAATTCCACGCATGCGTCAAATCATTACGACGCATGCGGGGGATCCCTTCGGACGGATGGATTCGGTGAGTCTGTACAGACCAGCGGATCCATCCGTTGGGATGGACTCCAGCATATGGATATGTTGTGCATGTCAGCAAATATCCGATCTGCTGGAATCCATCCCAGGGGAGATTTATCCGCGGAAAAAGATCCGCTGGCGTGTACACACCATAGGATCTATCCGCTGAAACCCATTTGCTGGGATTTATCTGCGGATGGATTCTATGGTGTGTACGGGGCCTAACTTGTGAATAAGAAATCTCCATGCATAAATAAATAGATAGATGGCCGCTTACCAGATCCCTCGGACCCCCACAGGGATCAGAAAGGCTCATAACTGGGATATCCTCGGCTGGATCAAAACGGTTGTTTCACAGTCTTCTCCTCTGATTGGAAAACCCGGAAACCGATCTCCCGTAGTATCCAAGCGATAATTCCACAGTGCAAGCAGCCTCACCAAGTGATGTGGGAACGTGTAGGTTTAAAGGTAGAAAAAGTACTTCATAGTGCAGTATGTCATTAAAAAGTAGCTTTTTTTTCGACTTAAAGATAAAAAAAAAACTGACATCTAAAACTGCACTGGTTACAAAGTATCAAGGTATGACTTGAAAGCATGTGCCGATTGGCAAGGGGTTAAATAATCCAATCATGTGCAAACAAATATCTGTCATTTAAATGTTAAAAATAATGTGATTTATATACAAAGTTAGGTTTCTCGATATTGACAAATGTAAGTAAAAGGGTTTGTAAAGGATTTTTTTTTATCTTAATAGCTTCCTTTACCTTAATGCAGTGCTGTTTTCATGTCCTCATTGTTCGTTTTTGCTCTCAAGTTGCTGTAATTCTTCTCTGATCTCCACACTTCCTGGTTGTCTGTTTCCTGATGACCACAGTACTGGGAGCTTTCTCTCTGTGGTCACTAATCAAGGAGGTGTGATTACTGTGGGGCAGATTCATCAAGAGATACGACGGCGGATCTCCTGATCCGCCGTCGTATCTGTGAGAGCCGACGGTCGGATCTGTGAGATCCCACGGTCGGAGCTATGCGACTGATTCATAAGAATCAGTTCCGCATAGATCTCCCTTAGATCCGACTGGTGTAAGTGGTAAAATCTTAGGCTGTAATCTCCCGCCGGCCGCTAGGTGTCGTCGCTTTTTTTTAAACGTTGCATATGTAAATGAGGAGAACCGCCGATTCACGTCCGTACGCCCGCCCGTCGCTCTTTTTCAACGTCGTTTGCGTTCGGCTTTTTCCGGCGGAGAGCTACCCCTGCTAATATGAGGGTAGCTAATGTTAAGTATGGCCAACGTTCCCGCGCCGAGTTTTAAATTTGTTACGTCGTTTGCGTAAGTACGTCGGGAATACGGATGGCCGTAAGTAAGCTAGCCGCCGAAAACAATGACGTCCTAGCGACGTCATTTGGAGCATGCGCACTGGGCTTTTTCGCCGACGGCGCATTCGCAGTTAAATCGGCGCGGGAACGCGCCTGATTTAAATTGTACACTCCCCCTAGCCACGGAATTTGCATTCCGCCGGGGGGAGTTAGGATCCGACGGTGCAATTTGCGAGGTAAGTGCTTTATGAATCATGCACTAGCCTCGCTAAATTGCACCGGCGGATCATAAAACAGGTAGATCTGGCGGATCTAAAGATCCGCTGAGCTACATGAATCTGGCCCTGTGTGTCTAAAACCCCACAGCACCAATCAGTTTCGTTTTCCAAACCATCACTGCCCTGTATTGGCTCTGTGGCTCTGTACATCACAGAAGCAGGAAACAACATGCAAAAACAAAACTAGAAACTGCAGGTACATTATATGATTGATTTTTATCTATTTTTAATCATGTTTACATGTCTCTATACCCTGTAAACAGTCATTTCAGCAAAAAAAATGTTTTGCTTTACAATTCCTTTAAGATTTTATTTCCAACGAATATGTTTCTTTGTATATGAACATGCTGTATCACTTTAGTAAATTAACTCCTTTTCTAAGACTAACATAGAGCTCTGTACAGAGAAAAAAAAATTGTGAAAAGAAGCACATAATACACACATTAACACTTGTTAGACACCCACTTAACCCCTTTATTACCCTCATATTTTAACCCCTTCCCAGTCAGTGTCATTTGTACAGTGACAGTGTATAGTATTATCACTAATCACTGTATTAGTGTCACTGGTAATGTCAGTGTCAGTTAGTAAGTTCACGCTCAGCATCAGTTAGTGTCAGATTGTCCATTGCACCATCATAGTCCTACTATCATAGTTGCTAATCACTGCCATTCCAAGTATTAAAAAGAAATGTATAAAAATCCCAGTATATATTCCATAGTTTTAAGATGCTATAACTTCACACAAAACAATCAATATACACTTATTGGGGTTTTGTTTTACCAAACTCATGTAGTAGAAAACATTGTAGCCTAAATTTATGAAAACATTTTTTTTGGATATGTTTTATAACATAAAGTAGAAAATATAGTTCTGTGGTACTGTACTCATAGGTAAATCTAATACCCCAATTATTATTATTTATACAGGACATGAAATAATTTAAATTCTTCACACTACCTACCCATTTGAAGATGTCATCATCAATATAGCATCTCCAAAATATCAGCTCAGGGGTGGTATCATTAATAATCGCTTCCTCCTCCCATCAAGCCATAAATGACTGGGGGAACATTTTGGTGAACATCTTGGATTTAGTAATTTTTAGTTGCGGGGGTCTCCTTTTAACTTGTACTCATTTTAAGAAAACTGACAGAAATTGGTATATGCCCATTAAAAGTTGTTATCATTCTTTCTGGTTAAAGGCTGTACCTAAGGGTCAATTCTTGTAGATTAAAGGAAATTGCTCTAGTAGGGTGGACTTTTTATGCAGGCTAACATATTCTGTGCTGAGTGGCTTCCTGTTCATTCACAAACTGAATGTTGTTATAATTCAACACAGTGAGCGAGTGTGTTCACTGTGTTCATTTAGAAAAGGAAGGGGCAGGTGAATGACATATTGATTAGCCTCTTCCCGCCACTCTCCATCCTGAAACATCCTCTGCAGCAGTCGGGTGGTGGGGTGCAACACTGAGGGGGGGGGGGAGCCCAGGCAGTAGGGGAGAATAGGCACCACACACTTCACACACCCTGTGCACGCCTATGCTCTACTCCAATAATATGTCTCCTGCAAAGACTCTACTCTTTCTTGTTGTGCTGGGCTCCTGGAGAACACATTTTAGAATATTGCTTTCTCTGCTTAGCTCATGTTGTACATTTTCCACCCCTTCTATTCTGGTAAATCTTTGTCAGAATATCTCTTCCTAAGGGAGTCCTGTAATGCATTTAAAATAGAAGAGGTGGGAAGTGTGTCAATGGAACAGCAAGTGAAGGAAAATATCACTAATGGAGACAGCAGAAGAAATTAAATGGGTTGTAAGCCTTAGCCACTACTCTTATAATATATAAAATATTGGAATTGCAGGTACAATTTAAAGAAACATCCTTCAGGAAGGAGCAAGCCCTCTCCTACAGCCTCAAAGTATACATTTTACAAACACAAAGCCAGCAGATCTGTGCAACACCCTTCAAAAGAAAATAGTACAAAGCACAAAAGAACCCCTTCTAACTTTTTTAAAAAAAGGGGGTTAAATTGAAAAACACATGTGACAAGGGTATTTTAATTGAAAGAAAATACACCAAACAAGTAAAAATGAAATCACATCAATCATGAGGCTACGTTACCTGGCAATATGTATCTGACAGCTTCCCACTGATATATGAAACATTTCTGGCAGTACATAAACATAAACATCACATGTGGCCTCTTGAATGTGATACCATTAGGTATACATGATTTGATCCACCTCTATTGGTTTCTGTTTAGGATAATTGAAACACTGGTGAGCCAGATAGAGTTGCTAATCAGTTCAAAGAACAGTCACATAACAAGGAAGAATCGCTTGACAAACACCAGTCATGAGTGTGTTTATTTGGCCACAGAGAAGTTGTTTATTATACAATCAGAAGTTTTAATAGCTCAAGTTTATGACAACATCAGTCATTTCGCAAATAAAAAAGTTACAAGGAAAAAGGTATAACAAATTAAGCACATTTAAAACAGCATTACTCAGAAAGTGCAGATGATCCACACATGGTAAGATATTTATTAAAAGTTTATAGCATACTAGCATGGCACTGGAGTATTTATACAACTGTCCTTTTGCCATTGACAAATCTTTGGCTACAAGCAATAATGCACCACTAGTGAACCGTTTTACCTGCTTGGCATAATTGTGCTACATCCTTAGTGAATAAACTTACCCATTCTTAATCTGCTGGAGCCATTGCCTGTGGAATTAGGCATGTGCATTTCGTTTCGTTCCGAATCGAATTTCGGACGAATTTTTCATTATTCGGACATTCGTATGCATACGAACGGCCGAATCACAATATTAACGAATTAACCGAATCCGAACGAACGTCGAAAACCAACGGACGAAATTCGACGCTAATTCGGAATCAAATTCTATTCGACGCGAATTCGAAAAAATAAAATAAAAATTCGAATCGAATTCTAAAAACAATTCGAATTCGAATTCGAAAAAAAATGTGCTATTCACTTTATTCAGAAAGAATTGTCCAATGTTGTCCATGTCCAATCAGCTACTTTCATTTCTCCCAATCAGCTACTTTCATTTCTCATTGTGGGTGGGGCTAGGATCTATCTAAGATAATGCCATATGGCAGGGTTTACCACAGATAGAGAGAGTGTCCTGTCCTCCTGTGTGTGGTGAGGTGTACCTTCCTTTATATTTGCCTTGAATAGACTGTCTTAAAATTTATTAATTGACAAGTATTAGTGCTATTGATGTTTTGGAGCGAGAAAGTGGGATAGAGATAGTGGCAGGATTAATTTTTTTTTTTTACAATAATTGCAGTCATAAAGTCAGGTAATCATCAGATAGCTGTGTCGTGTGTGAAGTGGTGGAGTAACTGTTTCAGACAGTGTGATTTTCATACCATAGTTGTTTGATTGAGGAGGACAGGCTCTGGCTGTGTTTTTATGATGAAGCCTTCTCAGAGTCAGACTGCTCACACATTGAGCAAAAGCGCTCATGGTACCATCACAAGCAGCAGCACCACCAGTCCAGCAGTAGATAATATCATGCCTGGTACTAGTGTTATTTCTTCTGACCTTGAACAGATGTCCAGCCGAGCTGTGAGAAGGAGGAGAGAAAACAGTCCGAGTTGTCAGCTGAGCAGCCCACCTATTAAGCTAAAAAGAACAATCACTAGCAAAATTGGAGGAGCTGCTAATACTGCCAGTGTGCAGAAAAAGAGTAAGCCACCTACTAAGCGCCGTCTGTTTAGTAACCCCATACCCACAAACACAACCACCAGTACAAACATAGCTGTAACAACTTCCAAGTTCTACAGCAAAGGCCGTGCAATGACTGCACACGGTTTATGGCCTGTTAATCCACACAGACAGCCAAAAATGGAGGTCTTACATTTGGAGAATTCTGCTGACATTGCCACAGCAAGCAACAGTACTTCCAATTCTATTGCCAGTGCCACTAACACAACATTTGCTGCAAGCTCTTCCATTTCTGAGAGTATCAGTATATATTCTAATGAGGGAACTCATTTGGGGGAAGTAGACATTCAGCAGCCTGACTATGGACGTGAGTGTAGCAGTAAATCACCCCTACTTTATTCGTCACCGTCACCGTCACCACAAATGTCACCTCTAATGGACTCTCCATCCTCTCCAATTTTAATATTGGAGTCTCCTGCCCTTGTATCTAAAAGTTATGCTACTGGTGTCACCATTCAGGGTAGGCCTCCAAAGCCTGACATTTCCACCAAGCCCACCATTCCCTCTATCTTTATGCCCCCTGTGGTCAAGTCACAGTCCACAGCAGGGAACATCACGCAAACAGCTGTCCCAGCACAGCAGGTTGCTAAAACCTCAGAAGAGCAATCCTCAGCACCTGCGTCCAGTGGCTCTTCCACTCGCCGTTCCCAAATATGGAACCATTTTGTAGCAAATGGTGATGGTCGCATAGCCAAATGTAAGCTGTGCAGTCGGGAGGTGAGCCGTGGGCAAAAGATAGGACATCTAACAAATGCAGGCATGAATCAGCATATGCGCTCTCACCACAAACCTGTGCTACTAAGGGAGGAACATGGTGTGGCTTCTACTCCATGCACCACTAGGGGAAGTTCAGCTTTGGATGTTGCTATCAGTACTACCCAGGCTAAGGCACAGATTTCTCATGCCACTTCTGTCACAGCATCATCATCATCAAGTCAGATGTCACATACCCGCCATTCCACTTACACACAGGCGACTCTTGAACAAGTTGGTACCTTTCATTCAAAAGTCCTGTCCCGCCAGCAGTCCCGTAAAGTTACCAGATTGATAGCACAGCTCATAGCAGTTGGAGGGGCTCCTTTTAATTTGGTTGAAGGGGAGCCCTTTAAACAACTTATGCAAGCTTTGGCCCCCGGCTACAAAGTACCTTCTCGTACAACATTTAGCCGTACTGTAATACCATCGCTTTACAGCTCATGTGTTGGAGTGTTGAAGGAGGAGCTGGCAAAGGCTCCTGGGCAGTTGGTGCACTTTACTACAGATATATGGAGTGCTCCAAGTGGCCAGCATGCCTTTTTGTCCCTGACGGCACATTGGTGGCAACCTAAGGTGCCGCAAGACATTGCATGTTCTGGGCCAAGAGGCTCAGCCACCTTAGCCAAGCAAGGGCACCGTTCCTTCCTTCTCCATGCTGAGGTCATGGATGAGCAACACACTTCCCACAACATTCTCCAATCTCTGAAGAGGATGGTGGCACAGTGGTTGGGAGAGCAGGCAGGTACTCATGCAGAGATGGGCTTTGTCGTTACAGATGGTGGGGCAAATATGCTTAAAGCTGTAAGGGATGGAAAATATGTGAGTGTGCGCTGCTCAGCCCATTTGCTAAATCTTGTGGTGAAAGATGCCCTTTCTGAGGACAACACATCTGGAAAGCTGGCCACACTACTTGACTCATGTCGCAAGATTGCAGCACACTTTCATCGCAGTGTGAAAGATAGCAATATCCTTAGAAAGGAGCAAAAAAAACAAGGGCTGAACGAGCACCGCCTCAAAATTGATGTTGTCACGAGATGGAATTCTACTTTGGATATGTTGGAACGCATACTCGAACAGCAGAAGGCCCTTCATGCAATGTCAAACGAACATTACATTGGTATTGACAGACCGCTTGCTAGGGAGGATTGGGCAATGATTGCTCAGCTTGTGTCAGTACTCAAGCCTTTCAAGGCTGTCACGGAACAACTGAGCCAAGAAAGTGCCAGCATATCTGAAGTAGTACCACTCGTGACGTATCTAGTAAATAACATCGATGCTCTTCTGTCCTATAAGGAGGTGTTGCCTGGGGGACATGTGCCAGAAGTAATGGCCCTGCTCAAGAGGTGTAAGGTTGAACTAAATAGGCGGCTGAAAAACCTCACAGACTCATGCCCTGAAGTTATGTTGGCCACTCTTTGTGATCCACGGATGAAGGGCAAGATGGCCCTGACATCCAATTCCCTGACCTTCTGGCGAGATAAATTGGTAGAGAGGGTCAGAGAGAAACATTACAAAATCTCCAGGCTTCGACGTGAGGAAGAGGACGAAGAAGCAGAGCTGGAGGAAAATGAATCTGTGTCTCTGTCCAGCAGCCATAGCAATAGTGCAACCACTCCTCAGTCTACCTCTGTTTTAGTTCGGGCACTAGGCAGCGTAGTGGGACCCATCAGACTTCCCTCCCATAAAAAAATTGGTGTGCAGGACATGGTAACTACATACCTTGCAGAGGCCATTTTACCCCCCACCGTAAATCCTTTAGAATTTTGGGATGACAAAAGAGATATTTGGCCAGCTCTCTCTCAAGTAGCCCAGGAACTCCTCTCATGCCCACCAACCAGTGTTCAAAGTGAACGTGTTTTTTCTGTTACTGGGAACATATTGTGCCCCCAACGTTCTCAACTGGCCCCCCAGCTAATGGAAAAACTTGCATTCCTAAAAGTCAATTTGCCCAAGCTGGAATACCCAGTTCTCAGCTATGATACTGAATAAAAGTCAAAAATGTTTTTTCATATTTGTGTTCACTGTGTTACGTTACATTTTTCCTATTATGTTTCCTTACACGTTTTTGAAGGATTAACATAAAGCGTTCTAACACATTTACAGTCTAAACAATGGAGTCTTATGCCACAAAAAAACAATAAAAAGTAAAAAAAAAAAAAAAAATATGTTTTAGTTTTGAATACTTATTACTTACAGTAGGCTGAATAAAGACAATAGTCCATCTAGTTCAACCTTTGTAGGTGTAGTGTACGTGTGTTTATAATTAATTCCCATATCCCTGTATGTGTGTTCTTTAAGGCCCCGTACAGATGACCGAACATGTCTGCTGAAACTGGAATGGTGGACCGTTTTCATCGTACATGTTTGCTCGTCTGTACGAGGCCTAAGATATATACCCAAAACTCTTTTAAAAGTATCCATCATTCTCCCCGCAGCCACCACTGGTTGTGGAAGTGTTCCACATCCTTATTGCCTTGATAGTGAAACCCCCCCTGCAAAGTTTAAGTTTAAAATGCTTCTCCTCTCATTGTATGACTCTGTGTCCTATTACAGTCTATGAGACTTTTTTTTTTTTTCCTATGCTGGGATCCCCATTGAGGTATTTGTAGATCGTTATCATGGCCCCTCCTCTCAATCGTCGCTTCTCCAACGAGAATAAATGTAGTGTTTGCATTAAACCTGCAGTACCAGTACTCTGGTGGTGCAGCTGCACAGATATTGTTCTATGAGGTGAGCGGTTCTCACTTCTAATTTTACATCAGCATGATTGACAACTTAGCAGTGGTGGACTGGTGGTGCTCAATAACTTTTTTTTTTAAAATAAATTAAAAATAACACAGACATCAGAAGTCCATGCATGGGCTAGTAAATAGTTACTGTCTCGACTCCCACTGCTCCCTCCCACTACATCAGAAAAAACGTTACTTTGTGTCACCTTGAACTGGACCTGTGGCATTGTGATGACAGCCTGCTGCTATGTGCTGCCATAATGTCAAACAACCACATGACATCACATTAGCTGGCCACAGATTGGGGCACTCCTGAAAATCACACTCCAGTCCATAGCAAGACCGGAAAAGCTTACCCCTCTGGATTCTACCATAAAAGGTAATTAACTTTCTCATTGCCAACTTACTGTCTTGTCAATCATTGAATATACACTTTTTGTTTATTACCACTTTCCTATTTTATCTCTTTCTGTCCACCATTTCCTCTTATGGATCCAGCTCTTTCCCTCGCCAAACACTGTGTCCACTATGTATGTAACACTCTCTTTTCTTCTTCTCACTTTCTCTCAACCATATCCCTTGATGTAGCAAACAAACTATCTCTCTCTCTCGCTTTCCCAGTAAAGTGAAAGTTATCCCTGGCACAGATGTCCAACGATAAAGGCTCTCTGTTAAGGAAAAATGAAAAGGTAATGTAATGTTGTAGATACAGTAAACTTTTAGGGATATTAACCCAAACATTAACTTTTTTGGGTTTAATATTAATGAAGAAAAAAAATGAAGTGTACAGTTTTTTTTTTAAACCTAGCTTCTTTTTTTATATCTTACTGCATTTTATCTCTGAACTTTAACCCTTAAAATAAATTAGTTGATGAGATTCCTACCTCCGAAATACTCCAGTTTTAATTTCTTTAGCCCCATTGCAATCCAAGAAACCACCTAGTTATTGGGGGACAATCACTGAGAAGGATGACTTTGGAGTAACAGTGATGGACACCAGAGGAGGAGGATTGGGGCCACTCCATGCATTTTTTTTCCATATTAGGTGAAGATTTAATCCATCCATTCACAAATGACTGGCTTAGTATTTTTTTTTTAAGGAGAACAGTCTACTGACACTCTCAGGCCCCGTACACACGTCCGAGGAACTCGACGGGCAAAACTCATCGTTTTGCTCGTCGAGTTCTGTGTGAAGCCGCCAAGGATCTCGGCGAGCCAACTTTCCTCATTGAACAACGAGGAAATAGAGAACATGTTCTCTATTTGGCTCGACGAGGAACTCGTCGGCCGAAAGTGTACACACGGCCGGGTTTCTCGGCAGAATTCAGCTCCGATCGAGTTTCTGGCTGAATTCTGCCGAGAAACTCGGTCGTGTGTACCGGGCCTCAGCCACAAAATAGACAGCAGTATTGTCATTGTTGTCAGGGTTGTAAACTGCAGAAGAACACAAATGTGGTATATCTGCCTAACCAGCAGACTGTAGAGTCCCAGGTAAGTTGGATAATTGCTCCAATTCGGAGCGGTTTGTCATTTCAGCAGAGAACTGGCCCTGAATACTATCAGCATAGTAGCATACTACGTTTTGTTGTACAACAAGAATTGTAAAAATAAATCTTCAAGAGTGCAAAACATTTCTATTCGTTTTAGGTACTTACCAGAATGGGCAGATGATCGACTAGGGCTCGGGAGAGAGAGGAACCCTGGCATGCAGACGATGCACCTGGCCAACAAAGCAAAACGTGAGACTTATAGACAAGACACACTGTCTGCTAGTATGGCAGCTAGGATCAACAGAAAGAAATTCCATATGAGCATCCCTGTAAGAACCACCTAGTAACTGGGGGAAATCACTGAAAAGGATAACTTAGAAGCAACAGTGGTGGGTGGACACCAGAGGAGGAGGATTGGGGGCACTCCATGGATTTTTTTTTACATATCAGGTGAAGATTTAATCCATCCATTCACAAATGACTGGCTTAGTATTTTTTTTTTAAAGGAGAACAGTCTACTAACACTCTCTGCCACTAAATAGACAGCAGTATTGTCATTGTTATCAGGGTTGTAAACTGCAGAAGAACACAAATGTGGTATATCTGCATAACCACTACCAGCAGACTGTAGAGTCCCAGGTAAGGGGGACAATAGTTCCTATTCGGAGCGGTTTGTCATTTCAGCAAAACTGGCCCTGAATACTATCAGCTTAGTTGCATACTACTGTTGTAAAACAAAAACTGTTAAATAATAGCTGTATTCAGAGAGATCGGCGCATCTTTGAGGCGGCGTAGCGTATCGTTTTTACGCTACGCCGCATTAAGTCAGAGAGGCAAGTGCTGTATTCACAAAGTACTTGCCTCCTAACTTACAGCAGGGTAGCGTAAATGGGGCCGACGTAAGAGCTCCTAATTCAAATGAGGATGAGGGGGGCGTGTTTTATGTAAATTGGTGACCCCACGTGATTGACGTTTTTTTTACGAACGGCGCATGTGCCGTCCGTGTACATATCCCGCTGTGCATTTCTACAAAGTACGCCGCAAGGACGTATTGGTTTTGACGTGGACGTAAATTACGTTCAGCCCCATTCACCGACGACTAAAGCAAACAACGTAAATTTTTCACATTTTGACGCGGGAACGACGGCCATACTTAACATTGACTAGGCCAACTATTTGTTCGACTAACTTTACGCCGGAAAGCGCCTTACGTAAACGGCGTATCTTTACTGCGACGGGCAAGCGTACGTTTGTGAATCGGCGTATCTAGTGATTTACATATTCTACGCCAAACTCAACGGAAGCGCCACGTAGCGTCCAGCGGAAAAATTGCACCCTAAGATACGACGGCGTAGGAGATTTATGGCGCTCATATGTTAGCCTAATTTAAGCGTATCTGGTTTCCAGAAATACGCTACAATTTGCGACATATCTACTGATACGCCGGCTTAAACGTCTCTATGAATCTGGCTATAAATGTTTAATGCCCCTTTCACACGTGGCGGAAACTGAAAGATTTTGTTTTGTAATTTCGTTTTCGTCAGAATTTTTTTTTTTTTTAATAAATCTATTTAGTTAGTTACTCCCGAAAATCGTTTTGATTTATTTCGTTTTTCGCTGTAACGCGGTCGTCTGAAAATCGACGGAACATCGAAATTTAAAAATGTAGATCTCTGCCTAGCACTTTCGATATACACCATAAGCCTTCGATGATAGAATCGGTGATTTCGATGTCAGAATCGGCGATTCGAAGCGTCATCGAATCTTCCACGTTCAATTTCGTGGTTTCACTTTCGTTTCTCCATCTTCTCCAGTCTCCATCTCCTGCTTTACATCTCCAACACAACCAATATGGCGGCATCCCACGGCATGGATTTCGACCCAGTCATGGAGGCTGAGGTACCTGAGCCTAGTACTGCTGCTGCAGCAGCTGCAACACATTCCACAGCCCCTCCATCACCAAAAAAAAAAGCTTCCAGGAGGGCTGCATCCAGCAGGAAGCGTAACATTACCTGGACTCATATTGAGTGTCAGGTACTTGTGAATGAAACGCTTCCTTGCTGGATGCAGCTGTGTGGCCCCCGCTCCAGGGAGACTAGTCCGCAATGGAAATTGCAGAAGTGGGAGGAGATCTCCAAAAAGGTAGAGGAGATGTATCACCATCGGCGTGACCCGGCTGCCTGTCGTAAAAAATTCAGCGACATAAAACGGTAAGTAACGTGTCCGATTTATTTTTATTTTTTTACATTTTAACCAGTTCAGCCCCAGAGAATTTGGCTGCCAAATGATCGTGCCAGTTTTATGCGTTTTGGCACTGCGTCGCTTTAACTGAAAATTGCGTGTGGCTCCAAAAAAAAATTTAAGCACTTTTTTTCCCACAAATAGAGCTGTCTTTTGGTGGTATTTGATCACTTCATTGATGTACGCTGATAAGGCTGCACCAATGGGCACCCATGGGCTGCACTGATGGTCACCGATAAGGCGTCACTGATGGACTGCACTGTTGGGCACTGGCCGTGGCGTAACAACCAGGGGGGCAGGGGGTGTGTCTGCCCCGGGCTGAGCTGAGGGGGGACGCCGGCAACCGGCAGCTCTGCTGATATTACAGTGAGCGGCTCCTCCACTGTGCGCACAGCCCCCCCCCCCCCGCCAGTACCTCGCAACGGCCGGCACGGGCGCGCCTGTAAGGAAGCAGGGGATGCCCTGTTTGGCATAGCAACGGCGCACGCTGCGGAGGCTCCAAGATGGCGACGCGCTCTGCAGTCTGGCGGCGCCTGCAGGGACTCCCGGTCTCCCGCTCAGCCAAGTAAGTGTCGTGTCGTGACTCGCTGGGACGTGATGCCGGGTGGGGGAGAATGGTTTAGCAGAGTGTGCGCTGGGGAAGGCCTGGGACTGGCTGCCTGTCCCAGCGCACACCCTGCCTCTGCTACAGGCTGAGGCTGGGACTCTGCTCAGCTGGGGAGACTAGGGAGGGAGCAGCCGAAGCCGGAAAGTCTATGTGCCCACTACCAAGCATTTTACTTTAGGAGGCTTTGGTGGACTACAAGGCCCAGCATTTTACTTTAGGAGGCTTTGGTGGACTACAAGGCCCAGCATTTTACTGTAGGAGGCTTTGGTGGACTACAATCCCCAGCATTTTACTGTAGGAGGCTTTGGTGGACTACAAGGCCCATCATTTTACTTTAGGAGGCTTTGGTGGACTACAAGGCCCAGCATTGTACTGTAGGAGGCTTTGGTGGACTACAAGCCCCAGCATTTTACTGTAGGAGGCTTTGGTGGACTACAAGGCCCAGCATTTTACTGAAGGAGGCTTTGGTGGACTACAAGCCCCAGCATTTTACTGTAGGAGGCTTTGGTGGACTACAAGGCCCAGCATTTTACTGAAGGAGGCTTTGGTGGACTACAAGGCCCAGCATTTTATTGTAGGAGGCTTTGGTGGACTACAAGCCCCAGCATTTTACTGTAGGTGGCTTTGGTGGACTACAAGGCCCAGCATTTTACTGTAGGAGGCTTTGGTGGACTACAAGGCCCATCATTTTACTGAAGGAGGCTTTGGTGGACTACAAGCCCCAGCATTTTATTGTAGGAGGCTTTGGTGGACTACAAGCCCCAGCATTTTACTGTAGGTGGCTTTGGTGGACTACAAGGCCCAGCATTTTACTGTAGGAGGCTTTGGTGGACTACAAGGCCCATCATTTTACTTTAGGAGGCTTTGGTGGACTACAAGGCCCAGCATTGTACTGTAGGAGGCTTTGGTGGACTACAAGCCCCAGCATTTTACTGTAGGAGGCTTTGGTGGACTACAAGGCCCAGCATTTTACTGAAGGAGGCTTTGGTGGACTACAAGGCCCAGCATTTTATTGTAGGAGGCTTTGGTGGACTACAAGCCCCAGCATTTTACTGTAGGTGGCTTTGGTGGACTACAAGGCCCAGCATTTTACTGTAGGAGGCTTTGGTGGACTACAAGGCCCAGCTGCTGGGCCTTGTAGTCCACCAATGCCTCATATAGGAAAATGCTGGGCCTTGTAGTCCACCAATGCCTCCTATAGGAAAATGCTGGACCTTGTAGTCCACCAATGCCTCCAATAGTAAAATGCTGGGCCTTGTAGTCCACCAAAGCCTCCAATAGTAAAATGCTGGGCTTTGTAGTCCACCAATGCCTTTATAGTAAAATGCACCAATGCTGTAGTGTCAGTGTGTATTGTGTAGCGGTCAGTGGTTAGTTTATTGTGTAGTGGTCAGTGTATATTGTGTAGCAGTCTGTGGGGAATCGGGTAGGTCAGTGTGTAGAGTAGTGGTTGATCAGGTGGGTTAGTGTAAGGGTCAGTATAGGAATAAGATAGGTCAGTGTATAGTATAGTGGTCAGTATAGGAATCAGGCAGGTCAGTACTATTGTAGGAAGGGAATGGACTCGGGGCGTGCGAAAAGTCAGCGGATTAGGGGGCCGAAACGTACTTACCTTGCCCCGGGCGGGCGCTGACAACCCACGCAACGCCACTGGGCACTGGTAAGGCGGCACTGGTGGGCACCAATAAGGCGGCACTGGTGGGCACCCAGAGCTTGCACAGATGGGTGGCACTGAAGGGCATTGATAGGTGGAACTGGTGGGCACTGAGAATTGGCACTAATAGGTGGCACTGATAGGTGTCAGTAATGGGCATTGATAGGTGGTAGTATAGCACTGACAGGTGGCACTGCTGGTGTTCACTGTGGGCATTGACAGGTGGTACTTATGTCCACTGAGGCAGAATTGCCTCTTCCACTGGGGATCGATGTCCCTTACTGAACAGCCAGTGAGCGCCTTTTTTTTCTACTCACGCTGTGACCATGAGGAGAAAAAAAAGATTACCAAGCTTTGTTTTGATCATGTGATCAGCTGTCATTGGCTGATAGCTGATCACATGGACCGGGCCCCTTACTCGGATCCGTGATCACCCGAGTCTCAGTGACTCGGTGATCACAGCGCGCCGTGCAGGGGGCACTCGGAGCGCACGTAAAGGGGAGGACATATATTGATGTCCTCCCAGCAATTGGGGTCTGTGCTGTAGCTGTCATTTGACAATAGTGCAGGCGCTAGCGGTTAAATATATTCGCCACGATCATTGTAAGAGGAATATTTTCATGACAGTTATTTTATTTGTTCTTAGTTTATCACTAATCAGAGCAGTAAGTGCTTTTATTTTACACTTGAACACCTGTAGATTATGCCCCCTTTCTGACCAGGCCACCTTGTTGTATTTATATTTAGCGTGCTGCAGCTTTAAATGACACAATTGCACGCTCCTGCGATGTAATACCCAAATCAAATTCACGCCCTTTTTCCCCAACACTTTTTTTACAAATCTTAAGCTACATGAAAAAGTGCGCCTAATCCAATAATTCCATTTGCATGTTTCATTCTATGGGTTCATTCTACATGTGTCTCATCATGTGTTGATGTCATTTTCAGATTACAATTCTAGTTTAATTATGGAACCCGTGTCTCTTCTCTTTTTTTTTTGCAGATCTATTGTGCGCAAACGCAGACAGCCGGGGCGTGGAGGAAAACGGGTGTCTCTCCTGCCCCATGAGGCAGACCTTTTATCGGGGATAGGGGAGGATGAGATCACCCAGCTCCAGGCTCATCAAGGTTGGTCTCAGGATTGCATTGTGTGCAGGACATTTTATGTTTCAAGCATCCGACATTTACCATGTTGTGTTTGATTTTATTTAAAGATCGTATCAAGGCCCAGCGCCGCCAGAAGCGGAGGGCGGAGGAGCTGGAGTCCTCCTCTTCATCACCAAGAAGTAAGTACTGTAGTGTACTAGTAGTAGTACTAGTAGTGTTTCGGTGGCGGCTGGTGCTCCAAATTTTTGGGGGGCGCAAACGAAAAAAAAAAAATGCAGCCTCACTGTGCCTATCAAATGCAGCCACTGTGCCATCAATTATCACCACTGTGCCATGCCATCAAACACAGCCACTGCGGCAATTGTTAACACTGTGCCCATTGTTGCCACTGTGCATGTCACTGTGCCCTTTAATTGTCGCCACTGTGCCCATTGTCACCACTGTACCCATTGATGCAACTGTGCCCTTTGTCGCCTCTGTGACCATTGTTGACGCTGGCTCTGATAGGCACTTCCGCACAGACAACCAGCTGCCGTTGTTCAGGTAGCCGGCGCCCAAGGTCCGGCCATCTGAATAGACCAGCGGCAGCTGGGGCAACAATACCATACATTCATGCAATACATGAATGTATGTTATTTGCGACAGCCAGAGGGGGTGGCGCTGCAGCGCCCTCTATAGACGGACCGCCATCACTGCAGTTAGTATAAGTAAAAAATAAATTTTTTGTAAAATAAACATTCTTAAAGGGCCCGTTTTTTTTTGGGACTACAGGAGGGGGGTGGCGCCCGGGCGCCCCCTATGGATGGGCCACCACTGGTACTAGTGACTGACTATACAGTGGGTCCTTTTCCATTTGTCCAGCCTTCCATTGTAAATTTCAGTGTCATTGCTTCTCGCTCAAGCAGTGCACTGACAGCCTCAGGTTGAGCCTCTGCGATGCTCTGTCAGGTAACGTAAGCGTTTGCGTAACTTACGCAATTTGACAGAACGTCGCGGTCTGAACTAAGGCGCCTGTTCAGTGGTGGTCGCTGGAACCAGGACAGGTAAGTACCTCTTTTTTTTTTTTAAGTGATTTTTTATAAATGGTGAATGCCTTGTAGATTAGTGACCAGTGACTACTGGCCTGCCCTGTATTGCCATGCTAATAGAGATAATATAATACATTTTATAGTATTATTGTTTCTTTGAAGATTGAACATTGTAACGTTCAACATTTCTCCTTTATTAAATAAATAGGTGCCATCCAGTCAGAGGGGGAGACACAGGAGGAGGAGGCTGAGGCGGCAACGCCCACATGTAAGTTAGTATAATAATCTTGCTGGTATCTGCTGCTGAGTGATGATCATTGATCATTCCGTACATCTTTCAATGTTCTTGTACTAATGTGTGAGATTGTTGTACACTGCAGATTGTAATGTTCTTTTCTATATTATTTCCTGGTCTGAGGATTGCATTGTGTGCAGGGCATTTTATTTGTCAAGCATCCAACATTTACCATGTTGTGTTTGATTTTATTTAAAGATCGTATCAAGGCCCAGCGCCGCCAGAAGCGGAGGGCGGAGGAGCTGGAGTCCTCCTCTTCATCACCAAGAAGTAAGTACTGTAGTGTACTAGTAGTAGTACTAGTAGTGTACTCGTCATCGGTGGCGGCTGGTGCTCCAAATTTTTGGGGGGCGCAAACGAAAAAATAAATAAATGCAGCCTTACTGTGCCTAGCAAATGCAGTCACTGTGCCATCAATTATCACCACTGTGCCATGCCATCAAACGCAGCCACTGCGGCAATTGTTAACACTGTGCCCATTGTTGCCACTGTGCATGTCACTGTGCCCTTTAATTGTCGCCACTGTGCCCATTGTCACCACTGTACCCATTGATGCAACTGTGCCCTTTGTCGCCTCTGTGACCATTGTTGACGCTGGCTCTGATAGGCACTTCCGCACAGCCAACCAGCTGCCGTTATTCAGGTAGCCGGGGGCCCAAGGTCCGGCCATCTGAATAGACCAGCGGCAGCTGGCAACAATACCATACATTCAAGCAATACATGAATGTATGTTATTTGCGACAGCCAGAGGGGGTGGCGCTGCAGCGCCCTCTATAGACGAACCTCCATCACTGCAGTTAGTATAAGTAAAAAATAAATTTTAAGGGAAATAAACATTCTTAAAGGGCCCGTTTTTTTTTGGACTACAGGAGGGGGGGCGGCGCACGGGCGCCCCCTATGGATGGGGCACCACTGGTACTAGTGACTGACTATACAGTGGGTCCTTTTCCATTTGTCCAGCCTTCCATTGTAAATTTCAGTGTCATTGCTTCTCGCTCAAGCAGTGCACTGACAGCCTCAGGTTGAGCCTCTGCGATGCTCTGTCAGGTAACGTAAGCGTTTGCGTAACTTACGCAATTTGACAGAACGTCGCGGTCTGAACTAAGGCGCCTGTTCAGTGGTGGTCGCTGGAACCAGGACAGGTAAGTGCCTCTTTTTTTTTTTTAAGTGATTTTTTATAAATGGTGAATGCCTTGTAGATTAGTGACCAGTGACTACTGGCCTGCCCTGTATTGCCATGCTAATAGAGATAATATAATACATTTTATAGTATTATTGTTTCTTTGAAGATTGAACATTGTAACGTTCAACATTTCTCCTTTATTAAATAAATAGGTGCCATCCAGTCAGAGGGGGAGACACAGGAGGAGGAGGCTGAGGCGGCAACGACCACATGTAAGTTAGTATAATAATCTTGCTGGTATCTGCTGCTGAGTGATGATCATTGATCATACCGTACATCTTTCAATGTTCTTGTACTAATGTGTGAGATTGTTGTACACTGCAGATTGTAATGTTCTTTTCTATATTATTCATAATTAACAGCTACTGAGGCTGAGCAGGAGGTGGAAGAGATCTGCCCTGGAGAAGCTGCTGGCAGTGCTGGGGATGCTCAAGATGGTGTCCAACAGCCAGGCGCGTCAGGTCCAGGGAGTAAGTAGTATAACTTTTTTTTGTATTTTCCAGGCAAATATAGTATTTTAAATATGAAATGCTGATGGCATACCTAGAAAAATGTCTTCTGCAAGGCTTTGGTTGAGCTGCCATTATTAATTATTTATTAGTCCGCCTCTGCAGTTGATTCCAGTCTTCCTGTTAGCATTACCTGTGCTTGTTAAACCCTCAACGTCACTTCCCTGATCACGCCACCTTCTTGCTGCAGTTAAGATTCCCAGTCTGAGCCAATCACTGCCATTGTGAATAACACAGCTGGCTGAAGGGGGTATGTCAGACAAAAATCTCCAGCTATTGGCTGGCAGTCCCTGGACATGTTCAATCTCTGGAATGCCCCTGATGCATGCATTAACACTTTCCTCATGATGTCTGGTGCCTCACCTTTGGCATCTCTAAAGCAGGGGTCTCCAAACTGTGGCCCAAGGGCTAGATGTGGCCCCTTGCTAGCCTTTATCCATCCCTTGGACACTATTACTCCCACTGGCACCAACAATGGGGCATTATTTACTCCACTGATACCATTGATGGGATATTATTCCTCCTACTAAGAGGGTCACTACACGTTCTATTGCCCAGTGCCCACTAACCCTTAGGCCATATTTATTCTTACTGATGCCGGGCCACTAACATTTCTACCCCCGCTAGCCACAGACACAACCCGGGCCTCCTAAAGCCTGAAGGACAATAAACTGGCCCTTTGTTTGAAAAGTTTGGAGACCCCTGATCTAAAGCAAAAAATTGTAAATGGCCTTGTGACCTCGTAGATCTTTGTGCAGTCAAATATCTATAAAAAGTCTGAGTCTTTAGGCTATAGTTCAGACTCTGCAGTGTATTGTTTTGCAATGCACATAGGGAAGGCTGTTTAGTTTAGTGATATATTTTTATTTTACATGTATCCTGGAGTTTTTATTTAACTGCTCAATTTTGTCTAGTGGTCTTGTTTGAAAAGTTTTAGACATACTGATCCTTGGATCCCCAGTGGTCGTACACATTTACATGCACCCTCTCTCACCTCCACTTAAATGGTCTAGGGCTTCTGAAGTTATTATTATTGAGACCTGCATAGGTCTTAAAGGCTCTGGGAGAGACCAGACCAACAATGCAGTATCAGAGAGGAGCAGATGAAGCACCAGCTGCCAGGATATGGAAGGCTCAGTAATTGTAAATTCTCTTTTATACCTACTAGCCTAGACCAGGAGTGAGTAACCTACCTAGCCTAGAACAGGAGTGGGGCTTATTCAATCAGTGGCCAAGTGGCCATACAAAATTATCAACTTTAAAAACTTAGTAGCCGGCTATATTTTATTAAACAACTTTTTTTAAGTCGTCCCTAATGCAATGGCTTAAATGGCTTCTCTTTGGTGTATGTAATGTTAATAGCTGGTGTAGCTAATGTTTTTCTACTTGCAAGTGCATATTTTTTCTTCCATATTTGCGACAGTCAGTCAGTCTTTCTTGATAAGGTAGATTAGTTAGTGGTGGTCGGTCAGCACTTAGGTGTCCATTACACCTTTAGATTTTCTATAGGGACCTAGTGGATGCGCCATGCCACCAAGCTGCTAAAATCTTGTGGAGATTCCCCTTTACACTGCTTGATGTGTAGAGGGGAATCCCTTTGTATTCTGGCCGCCTGGCCTGGGGAGGACACTCAGCTATGCCCTGGTCAGAGTACAGTAAAGTACTACACCTTCCTGCACAGCTATGCAAACTTGGGATGACACAGCGAATTGACACAGAAAGAAACCACTCTCTCCTACACACAAATTGATTAGGTGCATATCACTGAATATCATATATTGAAGAATGATATGTAAGTGAAAAGATCTCAAGATGTTACATGATTGTCTACAAGGGCTGGAAGATAATTGCGTTTATATAATGTTAGGGTGAAGAAGCCATGTGTATTTCTATTGTATTATCTATCTAATATATTTTCTTTTCTTCACAGATCAAGATGAATTAATCATTCTTGATTTACATGCAGTGGACGAAGACCTGGACGCGTCTGGTTTGGCTCACCATTCTTCCTCCCCAGCAGTTTCTCCAGCGCATCATCTCCATCACCCTTCAGCAGCATCCCCCAACCAGGACATACCCATTGACGCGGGCGCGTCCTCCACAATGCAGCAGCCTACTCCAGGACACGCGCACTCTCCAGAGCCATGCAAGCCTCTGCGGCGCATTGTGAAGTGCCACTGTCAAGAAAGACAGTTAAGGAGGCTGTCTCACTCCTTGGCCCTCCACAATCGCCAGCAGATGCGGCAATATATGGCTCTGGAGAGGTACCAACGGGCAACGAGGAGGATGGTGTGTGAGAATATGAGAGCCATAAACTCCACACTTGAATGCATACTGACCAAGTTGGAAGGAAACCAAAGTTTGTAATTTTTTTTTTTGTTTTCTTTTTATACATGTTTGTTACTTTTCAATAAAAAAAAATTTGATCAGAAATAATTGTTTTCTGGAGTTTTTGCTTTCCTTGTTAGGTTCATTAGGTGATGTACTGTATGTAAATGAACTATTCCATGTATTGTTACTAACTTACATTTAATCATCAGGCTGAACTTAGAAAATGTAAGAGATTTTTCTCTACACTATTTTGATGTGCAAAGGGTAATCCCATGTATATTCATATTGTGTCCAGTCACGCCGTTCAATACAGCTATCCCCCCACCAGAATACACATACACTCGTCAACAGTTCAAAGGGCAGTCATCATTTCCAGGGCTTGAGTAACATGGCAGCAGGGTAGATTACTCAAACTGGAGACAATTACAGATGGTCATGAAACAGGCGGAGGATCAGAGAGGGCCCTGTTGTCCCCAGGGTCAGAGATGGCAAATGGGAGGGGTCCCGGGCGGGCATCGGGATGCAGATCAGCAATGACCAACTAATCCACCTTGCATAGAATCACGTTTCCAGCTGTATGCTTCTTTGTGCTATGTTGTGTTGGTAAGATAACATATTCTTGACCAAGTCCCTTGACCCTGTTCATCTCTATTTAGGTCTGATATAGCTGCAGCAGGTAGCACACCAGTGGTGGAAGCTGTTGCACTTGCCAATACTGTTACACTTCGTGAACTAGTGCTATTGCTCATGGCAGGGGTGCTGGGGATTTTAGGTGTCACTGTCATCTTCACAGAATTCTTCCTCCACAATAACAGAGGGAGAAGGGGAGTTAGGAGCAGATGAAAAAAGTGAAATGCTACCTGTCCTACTCCTCACAGAATATCCCTCTTGCCCTTTCCCCAAGTCATTCTGTAAGTCTTGTGGGGTAAGACTGTATAACATGTCTGCAGTGGTTGGGGAAAGAGGAGCATCGCATTCAAAATCATTCTCATGGGGCAATGAAGAAGACAAAGGGGCATATTCTTAAACATCTGAGGCGTCGGAACGTATGTCCTTTACGTTACGCCTCTGCAAGTTTAAGTGGCAAGTGCCTGATTCCCAAACCACTTACCTGTAAACTTGCGGCGGCGTCGCGTAAAGTCCACCCGCGCAAGCCCTCCTAATTCCAATGATCCTGGTCGGGGGAGTGGATCATTTAAATTAGGCGCGCTCCCACGCCGATCGTAATGCGCATGCTCCGTCGGGTAAATTACCCGACGTGCATTGCGCTAAATGACGTCTCACGGACGTCATTTGTTTTGACTGTAACGTAAATGGCGTCCAGCGCCATTCACGGACGACTTACGCAAACAACGTTAAATTTTCAAATTTCGACGCGGGATCGACGGCCATACTTAACATTGAGTACGCCACCTAGGGGGCATGTTTATCTTTATGCCGCGTATCGCTTACGGAAACAACGTTAAAACACTACGGCGGGCAAGCGTACGTTAGAGAATCGGCGTGACTAGTCATTTTCATATTCTACGCTGACCGCCACCTAGCGGTCAGCGTAAATATTGCAGCCTAAGATACAACGGCGCAGGCCGTCGTATCTCAGGCATGTTTAAGTGTATCTCAGTTTGTGAATACACTTAAACATAGGATCGGACTTACGTCGGCGTATCTGCTGATACGCCGGCGTAAATTATTTGACAATATGGCCCAAAGTCTCACTCTCTGTCTCTGGCTGCTGCTGTCTCCCTCAATTGCTTCTTTGGGGAGCTGGGCACATTGGCGGTGTCATTGGTGGTGGTGGGTGGTGTGGGTGATTGGTGTAACGGCAACTCCACTTGTTTTTTAATAGATTTCTTGCCTCTACTATAAAAATACAAAGCCATGACACCTGTAGAAGGAGGCGCTGCACTAGCAGTGGAAGCAGCAGCAGATGTTGGTGGTCTGGCAGGAAAACTACTACTAGTAGAACTGGTGGTGGAAATAGCTTTGCTGGTGGCATTGGTGGTGACAGCCACTGTTGTAGACACTGATAGCATGTTTGTGGCGGCAGACATGTCTGAGACACTAGTAGTAGCAGAGACCTTGGCACTTTTTTTAGCAAGGCGTCCACCACGAACGCGACCACGACCTGCCTTCACTTTTCCCTTACAATGGTACATTGCTGTTGCTGTAGTGGTGATCACAGTCTGGATCAGACAGGTAAGGTAACACAAGATAGGGTATATAGAATCTCAATCTATAATATAGAATCTATAATAATATCGCCCCCCTCCCCACAACACAGGCAGCCTCTGAGGCTATCACACACAAGCAGGCAGCAACAAGTTCGTTCACTAGTATCACTAATATCAAATCAAGATCAATTCACATTAACACAATAGCTTGTGCTTATTGCTGAAGTGCTTATTAATTCAGGTTCTCTGACAAACAGACCAGCTAAGATTGACTCTCTTCTGAAATCATTCAGAGTATGTCTGTCTCTCTCTGCTAGCAATCGTCGTAAGTTTAAAGCGGGGGTTCACCCAAAAATAAATTTTGAACATTACATTCAGCCGAGTTGTCCTAATGACAATCAACTTTTTTTCCCGTAAATACCGTATTTCACCGCCGCTTCCGGGTATGTCTTCTGCGGGACTGGGCGTTCCTATCTGATTGTGATTGACAGGCTTTCGACCATCACGAGTTGCCGAAAGAAGCCGAACGTTGGTGCGGCTCTAGTGTATACGGCGCCTACGCACCGACGTTCGGCTTCTTTCAGCAACTCGTGACACGCTGTATGCGACGGTCGGAAGCCTGTCAATCAGATAGGAACGCCCAGTCCCGCAGAAGACATACCCGGAAGCGGCGGTGAAATACGGTATGTACAGGAAAACAAAAAACAGCAGATTGTCATTAGGACAACTCGTCTGAATGTAATGTTAAAAAATTTGTTTTGAGTGAACCTCCACTTTAAGTAAAAGTAAGATGGCATTGGCTAGTGGCTACATGTGTACTTAGAATTTCAATCTATATAGAATCTAAAAATAAAACTAGAGATTCAGAATCTATAATAATAAACCGCCACCCTGAGCCCCTCCCTATATCTATTCTCTCTATAATGTCGAATCTATTTTCTCTATAATGACGAATCTATTCTCTATAATGTCGAATCTATTTTCTCTATAATGTCGAATCTTTTCTATCATGTCGAATCTATTTTCTCTATAATGTCGAATCTTTTCTATCATGTCGAATCTTTTTTCTATCATGTCGAATCTTTTCTCTAATGAATTTCAGAAAACCAAATCGAATAGAATTTTTGTTTCGAATCCGGTCGAAATATTATCGAATCCACTCCAGTCGAAATATTTACGGATTCGACCGTATTTTTCGAAATTCGGTCGAAAACGAACTAATTCCGAACACGAATTCCGAAAACGAATTAAACACATGTAACGAACCTAACTTAACGAAATTATTTTAATAACGAATTAAAACGAAACGAAACGAAACAAAATTTTTACTTGTGCACATGCCTATGTGGAATACTATTCCATAATTGCACAGATATTACAAATAAGAAGCATTTGTGCATGCAGAGATTAAACCTTTTTTCCTTTTTCTTTTTTTTCCACAGTTCAAAGGAGTATCTTTATGTCCTTTCTGGTGATCCTAAATTAGACAACTTTACTATTAAATTAAGGTAATTTTTCCTCACAATTGAGGTCAATCATGGCCCATAATAATAAAGCTGCCCATTGCTACAACTTTTTTAGTCAACAACATAATATTTTAATTGTTACTCAAAATAAAACACCATATTCTCTTTGAAGTTTTACTACCATTGAGATTGGGAAAAATTAGGTCACTCTCCGACTCTAATGCAAGAGATTATTAGACTAAGCTTAGAAGCTGTTAGTTAGCATGACATTGTGTTATTTAATCTGTGATTAATAGGGACTCCCAAATCCTTCTTCATTTTTACATTCAATTTAACTTCCCCTAATTTGTAAATTGCTTGCATGTGTTGCATGCATAGCTTTGCATCCCCTAAAATTCTGCCACAAGGTTCAAAGTATAATTATTTTCTTTAAAAATTGGATGAAATCATACTTTTACAGTGTTAAATAGTATATCTGACTGTATACAAGTAATGAGTAAGTGAATATTTAAGGTTCAGTGTTGAGCAAAGTCGTTATCCATTAGCCTCTTAGGCAGTATTGTGAGAGATGATCATAGGTGTACCTATGCACCATGTTCCTGAAAATGGCTTTAAAATATTGGCTAGTAGACATGTGCATTTGTTTTCGTCCAAATGCATTTTCGTCCAAATTTTCGGGTATTTTCGTTATCGTTTTAACAAAAGGAAAACAAACGCGCAGAATCCGAAATCCGAAAGATCCAACGTAAAAAAATGCTTTATTTTCATTTTCGTTGCTACAACAGTTAGATATAGATAGGACATTCGACATGACGCTGACAATAGCAATCTATTTCTATCTAACCTGCGGTCGAATGTGCCTAACCTTAACTCTATTAGTCTAAGATTATTCTACATAGAGAGAAAAGATTTGACATTATAGAGACAGTGTTGGGGTAGACCATTCGACATGAACTACGAAGATTCGACGAAGAAGAGAGAAACATACAAACATCGAATCTGTCATTGACGGCTTATGGTGTCTGTCGAAAGTTCTAAGAAGATTCGACAAGCAACTAAACTGTACGATGCTGCAATCATACATTTTCGGTCAAATGCTCTGCCCATAGACTATAGAAGAATTAGAATGTTGGTTGACTAGTAATAATAATTTATAAATATAATTATTACTAGTGTCATACAACATTAGAATTCTTCTATAGCTTGTAGGGGGAACATTCGATGGGAAATGTATGATTGCATCGTACAGTTTACCTGCTCCGTCGAATCTTCTTAGAACATTCGACAGAAACCATAAGCCTTCAATTGACAGATTCTACCTTAAAGATAAATTCATTTTATAATGAAACAAAATAAATAAAAACAAATTTCGGGAGTAACTAAATAAATGTATTTTTTGGACGAAAACTAAATTCCGAAACAAAATGTTTCAGTGTGCACAGGTCTATTGACTAGTAAGATATATTCCTGTTCTGCACATATATTTTAAAATTGTATTCAGATTTGATAATTTAGGTGGAGCTGTGATTTGTACTGACTTACAAGACTTAATATAGTTTGGCTAAATTATCTGATATAGTTGTCAATGCCCAATTAAATATGACATTGAATAATTATAAAAGATTTAGCAGCAATGGGTAAATGAAAGGAGATAGTTACGTATCCAATAATAAGTTTTGCAGATAAGACTGTAATAGAAAATGTTTTTTTTCTGAACAAATAATCACTCAAGTGATTATGTTTCTATTAATGTTTCATAAAGAAGTAATTACTTTTGCTGCTCCTTTTTCTGCCAATCATTGTGCATTTAAAATAAATAACTTAATAGGAAACAATCAAATAACAATTAGAATTTTTCATTTTTTTTCCATTCTCAGTTTAATATTGGTAAGCTAAAAATACAGTTGAGTTTTGAAAAAAAAATTGGACCATTAAGAAGACTATTAAGCAGAATGGACATGTTTTAACATTAATATACATAAAAAAGATACAAAGGTTTTTAGGTCAATTTTATTTTACTTTATATATACAGTTTTTTTAATATATTTTTTAAGTCCTTGTGAAATTATATGCAAAATCACTATACTATTCTTTTAAAACCACTAAAACATTGTATAGACACATTAAAGTGAATTTACATAGTGTGACTTTATTTACATTAATAATAATGTAATAATGTATTTTTTTTGCATTGTAGATGTTTGTTTCCTTTGCATTTTGTTTGCAAAATAACAAAGGGATACAAAGGGATACATATGTGTAGCGCTAAAATTGACAAAGTGAATATCAAAATACCATATTATGTGTAGTGATAAAAATTAAAACACATATAACATTGATAAATATTGTGCACAAGTCATAAGTCTTATATGGGTCCCTCTGGTGCGAGGAATAAGAGAATGTGCCAGACTGGCACGTGATCTGATACACCTGTTGTGATATCAGATGTGGATCCAAAGTTCAACAAAACACAACACTGTGATAACCGTATGGGTATGACAAAGTTCATCAGCATCAACAAATCATTCAGGTGAGTGAGTGAATAGATGGAAATTGCGTGACTTCTTTAACGTGACAATCCCACCACCGGAAAGAGTGCAGGCTTACCGGAACTTGTTGACCAATGATGGCATATGCCAACAAAGGTCAATCAAGGCTTTGTATGACAGATGTAAAAAAACGATCCTTGGCAGGAATCATAGGCCCGACTGGTTGAGGTGTCTTTAAATAGGATGGGTCCCGGGAGCAAGCTGGAAGCTGTACTGATATTGGAATCCCGAAACCGATTGGCTCAGTGTGTTAATGGTGCATAGAGAAAAGAAAGAAGGGTGGCCACATAGCGTAACTCCGTATGATAAATAAAATACGTTTTTATTCACAGCTAACAAACTTACATTTGGCTGGAAATATAAGAGCTCTTGCATGCAAATGGGGCGACAGTGGAGTCCTCCCGATGCGTTTCGTGGTCAAAAGCACATCGTCTGGGGTCGTCACCCCAGACGATGTGCTTTTGACCACGAAACGCGTCGGGAGGACTCCACTGTCGCCCCATTTTATCATACGGAGTTACGCTATGTGGCCACCCTTCTTTCTTTTCTCTATGCACCATTAACACACTGAGCCAATCGGTTTCGGGATTCCAATATCAGTACAGCTTCCAGCTTGCTCCCGGGGACCCATCCTATTTAAAGACACCTCAACCAGTCGGGCCTATGATTCCTGCCAAGGATCGTTTTTTGACATCTGTCATACAAAGCCTTGATTGACCTTGGGTGGGTGAATATGGTGGGGCCCCATTATATTAAATAGGGATTCCATATTATGATAAGTTTCTTCTACAGACACCACATTCTCCGGGACAGGAATGCGAGGCAAGGTACCCTGGCTGTGTTGAGGGCTGGTACGGTTCAGGAGGGGGCATGTTTGCTGCCCCTCCCTTTCCTGGGCAGCAAGGCTACAAGCCTAGATTTGGCCTGGTATGGATTTTGGGGGGAACCATGCCATTTTTTTGGTGTGTGGAGTCCACCTGTTTTGCTTGGTGTCTATTAAAAGTTGTTGCAGTAAAAGCCAAGGAAGCTATTAAAACTCTGTAGTGTATCAATGCTTTTACTAAACAAAATGCTGCACATACAACTGCAGGAAAAACAACTCATAACATGCAAACATGCAACTCATAACATGCAAAGTATTACAAAATATGCCTACAACATGCACAAACCAATTATCCTTTCTAGCAAATAAGCAGGCACAATACAGTGGCCCAGATTCAGGTAGATCCGAGCAATATTTGCGTGGGCAAAGAGCAAATATTTTTCTCTGCGCCCACGCAAATATTGCGTTTTGCCCGCGATTCACGGAGCAGTTGCTCCGTAAATTGTGCGGGCGATATGCTAAACAGCCGGGCGTAAGGCTGCCTAATGTAAATGATCCCGCCGGGGGCGGGAATCATTTAAATTAGGCGCGCTCCCGCGCCGAGCGAACAGCGCATGCTCCGTCGGGAAACTTTCCCGACGTGCATTGCGGCAAATGACGTCGCAAGGACGTCATTTGCTTCTAAGTGAACGTGAATGGCGTCCAGCGCCATTCACGGTTCACTTACATAAACGACGTGAAATTTAAATTTCACGAGCGGGAAGCGCAGCTATACTTTAGCATTGGTTGCCCCTGCTATTAGCAGGAGCAGCCTTATGCTAAAGTCGCCGTACGGAAACTCCGTACCTTGCGTGCGCAGGGCCCACGCAACTTTTGTGAATCGGTGGTAGTATGCAATTTGCATACTATACGCCAATCACAATGGCCGCGCTCCCTAGCGGCCAACGCAAGAATGCAGCCTGGAATGTGAAGGCATAAGGAGGCTTATGTCTGTCACATCCTAGGCTGCAGTCGGTGTAACGAGGTTCCTGAATCAGGAGAACTCGTTACACCGGAGCAAGTAAGCCCTTGCGCCGCGCAACCTATGGTTGCGCGGGCGCAAGAGCTTCTTGAATCTGGCCCAGTGCCTTGAAAAGTATTCATACCCCTTGAAATTTTTCATATTTTGTCATTAATTGTTGTGATAGACCAACATAAAGTGGCACATAATTGTGAAGTGGAAGAAAAATAATAAATATATATATATTTTTACAAATAAATATCTCAAAAGTGTGGCGTGCATTTGTATTGAAGCCCCTTTACTCTGATACCCCTTGATACCCAATTAAAATTGAATGGAACCAATTGCCTTCAGAAGTCACCAAATTAGTACATAGAGTCTACCTGTGTGTAATTTAATCTCAGTATAAATACAGCTGTTCTGTGAAGCCCTCAGAGGTTTGTTAGAAATCCTTAGTGAACAAACAGCATCATGAAGGCCAAGTAACACACCAAACAAGTCAGAGATAAAGTTGTGGAGAAGTTTAAAGCAGGGTTAGGGTATAAAAGAATCCTAGGCTTTGAACATCTCAAGGATCACTGTTCAATTCATCATTCGAAAATGGAAAGAGTATGACACAACTGCAAACCTACCAAGATATAGCTGTGTACCTAAACTAGCAGGCGGGCAATGAAAGCATTAATCAGAGAAGCAACCAAGAGGCCCATGGTAACTCTGGGGGAGCTGCAGAGATCCACAGCTCAGGTGGGAGAATCTGTCCACAGGACCACTATTAGTGGTGCACTTCACAAATCTGGTCTTTATGGAAGAGTGGCAAGAAGAAAGCCATTGGTGAAAGAAAGCCATAAGAAGTCCCATTTGGAGTTTGCGAGAAGTCATGTGGGGGACACAGCAAACATGTGTAAGAAGGTGCTCTGTTCAGATGAAACCAAAAATTAAACTTTTTGGCCTAAAAGCAAAATGCTATGTGTGGTGAAAAACTAACACTGCACATCACCCTGAACACAGCATCCCCACTGTAAAACATGGTTGCAGCATTATGTTTTGGGGATGCTTTTCTTCAGCAGGAACAGGTAAGCTGGTCAAAGTTGATGGGAAGATGGATGGAGCCAAATACAGGGCAGTCTTAGAAGAAAACCTGTTATGCTACGTACACACGATCGAGCAATCCGATGAGAACGGTCTGATGGACCGTTTTCATCAGACCAAACCGATCGTGTGTGGGCCCCATCAGTTATTTATCCATCGGTTAAAAAATTTGAAACTTGTTTTAAAATTAACCGATGGATACCTAGCCGATAGAAAAACAACGATCGTTTGTAGGCACGTCCATCGGTTAAACATCCACGCATGCTCAGAATCAAGTCGACGCAAGCTTGGAAGCATTGAACTGATGGTGTGTAGGCACGACTGACCATCAGTCAGCTGCATTGGTTAACTGATGAAAAAATCCATCAGACCGCTCTCATTGGATTGACCGATCGTGTGTACAGGGCATTAGAGTCTGCAAAAGACTTGAGACTGGGGTGGAGGTTCACCTTTCAGGAGTACAATGACCCTAAACATACAGTCAATGTAATGGTTTAGATGAAAGCATATTCATGTGTTAGAATGGCCCAGTTAAAGTCTGGATCCAAATCCAATTAAGAATCTGTGGCAAGTTTTGAAAATTGCTGTTCACAGACACTCTTCATGCAATCTGACAGAGCTTGAGCTTTTTTGCAAAAAAGCTGCAAAAATGTTACTCTCTAGATGTGCAAAGCTGGTAGAGACATCCCCAAAAAGACTTGCAGCTGTAATTGAAGTGAAAGGTGGTTCTACAAAGTATTGACTCGGTGGACTGAATACAAATGCATGCCACACTTTTCACATTTTTATTTGTAAAAAAATTGTGAAAACCATTTATCATTTCCCTTTTACTTCACAATTGTGTGCCATTTTGTGTTGGTCTATCACATTAAATTCTCAATAAAATACTTATGTATTTTGGTTGTAACATGACAAAATGTGGAAAATTTCAAAGGGTATGAATACTTTTTCAAGGCACTGTATGTATGCAATAAGCATACTAAACAGCTACTTAACTTGGGCCTTCCAGTAATAAAATCTTATGGCTTGCTCATTCAGAGTCCAACATAATACCTCTGTTTTCTCTGAAGTCTCTAGAACAAGTGTTGCCCCTTTGTCTCCAGAAACAACTCTGTCCTTTGTCCACGTGGCTTGTTCAAAAGTCCTAATCCCCTCCCCCATACTTCCTGTACATCATATGTTGTAACCTGACTTAAACTAGTCCAACGGGTTCATTTACACATCAATATTAATGAGATCACCAATAATATCTATAGCAACACAACACCTTAAAAATCCACACCAGATCCTATATCCATGATAATTGTCTGGTATTGATTTCAAAGAGAACCCATGCATTTTTATTTTTGTTTTTTTGTTTGGGGTCCCTCTTAGAAATTCACAGCAGTCCTTTATCCTGGCATCCACGTGCATGTACAACAGCACAAAATTTAGATCAAAGTTTATTTTTTCCACAAAAAAGGGCACAAATATAGCACAGACTTGATGCAAAGTACAGTATTTTACAAAAGTGAGTACACCCCTCACATTTTTGTAAATATTTTATTATATCTTTTCATGTGACAACACTGAAGAAATGACACTTTGCTACAATGTAAAGTAGTGAGTGTACAGCTTGTATAACAGTGTAAATTAGCTATCCCCTCAAAATAACTCAACATACAACCATTAAATCACTGCCAACAAAAGTGAGTACACCCCTAAGTGAAAATGTCCAAATTGGGCCCAATTTGCAATTTTCCCTCCCTGATGTCATGTGGCTTGTTAGTGTTACAAGGTGTAAATGAAAAGAAGGAGTATTAAATTTGGTGTTATTGCTCTCATACTCTCTCATACTGGTCACTGGGAGTTCAACATGGCACATAAAAAAATTGTTGCTCTACATAAAGAAGGCCTAGGCTCTAAGAAGATTGTCAAGACCCTGAAACTGAGCTGCAACCCAGTGGCCAAGACCATACAGCTATTTACCAGGACAAGTTCCACTCAGAACAAGCCTCACCATGGTTGACCAAAGACGTTAAGTGCACATGCTCAGCGTCATATCCAGAGGTTGTCTTTGGGAAATTTACATATGAGTGCTGCCAGCATTTTTGCAGAGGTGGAAGGGGTGGGGGTAAGCCTGTCAGTGCCCAGATGCCGCACACTGCATCAAATTGGTTTATATGGCTGTTTTCCCAGAAGGAAGCCTCTTCTAAAGATGATGCACAACAAAGGCTGCAAATAGTTTGCTGAAGACAAGCAGACTAAGGACATGGATTACAGAAACCATGTCTTGTGGTCTGATGAGACCAAAATAAACGTATTTGGTTAAGATGGTGTCAAGCATGTGTCGCGGCAACCAGGTGAGGAGTACAAAGACAAGTGTGTCTTGCCTACAGTCAAGCATGGTGGTGGGAGTTTCATGGTCTGGGGCTGCATGAGTGCTGCCGGCACTGGGGAGCTACAGTTCATTAAAGAATCCATGAATGCCAACATGTACTGTGACATACTGAAGCTGAGCACAATCCCCTTCCTTTGGAGACTGGGCCGCAGGGCAGTATTCCAACATGATAACGACCCCAAACACACCTCCAAGATGACCACTGCCTTGCTAAAGAAGCTGAGAGTAAAGGTGATGGACTGGCCAAGCATGTCTCCAGACCTAAACCCTATTGAGCATCTGTGGGGCCTCCTCAAATGGAAGGTGGAGGACAAGGTCTCTAACATACACCAGCTCAGTGATGTCATCATGGAGGAGTGGAAGAGGACTCCAGTGGCAACCTGTGAAGCTCTGGTGTACTCCATGCCCAAGAGAGTTAAGGAAGTGCTGGAATATAATTGTGGCCACACAAAATATTGACAATTTGGGCCCAATTTGGACATTTTCACTTAGGGGTGAACTCACTTTTGTTGCCAGCGGTTTAGATATTAATGGCTGTGTGTTGAATTATTTTGAGGGGATAGCAAATTGACACTGTTATACAAGCTATACACTCACTATTTTACGTTGTAGCAAAGTGTAATTTCTTCAGTTTTGTCACATGGAAAGATATAACAAAATATTTACAAAAATGTGAGGGTGTACTCACTTTTGTGAGATACTGTATGTAAGCAGATTTAGTAGGCCTTAGTTTTAGATCTAGACACAAGGTATGTTTTTACAAGAAATTATAGTTTCTCAGAAAAAAGCCAGAACATTTTCACAGTCAATATATACTATATAAGCAGTTTTACTAGGCCACAGGTTTAAATGGAGAGACTATGCAGGTTTATATTAATAAATCAAAATTACAGTGAATTATTTCACAGAGAAAGCCACAAATATATTACAGACTCAATGCATCATTTAAGAAGCATTAGTAATCTCATGTTTCACAGTGAAACAGCAGACAGGTTTATTTAAGAAATCATAATTTTATTAATTATATTATTTCACAGAGAAAAACCATAGTCAATGCACACTAGGTAAGCAACTGTATTTGGACCACAGCAGGGTTTTCATTAAGAAATCAAAGTTTTAAAGCATTATTTTACAGAAAAAGTCTGAAATATTGTACAGACTTAATGTACACTATGTAAACAGCTTTTGTAGGCTGCAGTTTTATATGTAGACACCAGGTAGACTTTAAAAAATATAAATGAGCTTATATTATTTTACAGAAAAATCCAAATAAAGTACAGACCTGATACACACTAATGCCTCGTTTCCACTGAACGGAACGGTTCGTGTCAGTACATTTGGAATGGTTAGAATAGACCAGTCTATTCTGGTGAGCGTTTCCACTGCAAGTCGGACCGTTGGGGGCCATGCAGGGTTTAGAAAAAATGCCTAGGGTGTCCACCAATCAGTGGAATGTATTGTAGGTCAACCGAACCGTTCCATTTTCTATGGCCCCACATCTGAAGAAGGACCCAGAATGGTGCGGTACGGTTCGGTTTTATGGCACACTTTCATAATGGAAACACCCAAAATAGTGTACCGTACCTAACCGTACCGAACCGATCCGCTCAGTGGAAACGAGGCATATGTAATCAGCTTTAGTAGGTTACAGTTTCAGAAGGAGACACCAGGTAAGTTTAATTTAGGAAATCAACATTAGTGTGCACTTTTTCACAGAAAAGGTCATAACATTTCTAAAAACTTGATGCACACTGTAAACAGTTTGAGTAGACCACAGTTACACAAAAAGATACCAGCCAGGTTTTATTCAAAATATCAAAATAGGAGTGCTTTATTTCACAGAAATAGGGACAGTTGGGCTTAAGGGGCAAGAGCTAAATATCCCCCAGGTATAAAATGTGGCAGGCCCTACAATGTTTCATTCACTTGGCTGTAAAAAAAAAAAAACATGAGCTGCTTTCAGATCAGTAGCACAGAGTTGAATTTTTTAAAATCTAAATACATGTATTTTATGTGCTTACGTGTATACATGCATGTGTACATGTTTGAAGGCATGTAAATGAAGTCTAAACAAATGAATAAAAAAACAAAAACAAATTATGTACGCATACAAACCCTTATGCGTTGAAAATCATCTACACGCAAGTATACTACTGATAATTACGTGGGAACTTTTCAACTAGAAAACGCATGTATAGTAACATCAGTAAACTTTTTACAGCCTTGTGAATGAGGCTTTACAGTAGACAAGCTGGAAATGTTCAAACATCTCTTGATTCTGCTTAAACAGAGAGAAACCAGCTCTTCAAAAAAAACAAAACAATTGGAACCTTAAATGCCACACACTGTCCAATAGATGTTACTGTTGGGCTAAAGAGAACTCTTCTAAAGGGTTTATTGCTCCTAATGGAGAGTTCATCTGTGTCATTTTCATATTCTAAACCTCATAGATATAATCACCAGTATTAACATTTATCGTTATCAAGGCTCTGTTTAAATTAAATACATGTATCTTTCTTATAGCCTATCTAGGCAATAATGCTATTTGTTCACCACTTTTATAGTGATTAAAAAGAAGCTGTTTTATTGCCTTATTACTTGTTTTTATTGGCTATAAAAATTGTGAGCCAATTTATAGCAGGGAGAGCCACAAGGAGACTAAGTAGCTAGCTTTTTTTGTGTATTGTTTTATCCAAACTTGTCTGATTAGAACAGGTATAAATAAACAGTGTCTGTTTTCCACACTGAGTAGATTTATTGATGAATAATTCAGTACAAATATGTGGTTTTATGATACTTTTAGTGCTCCTTTAGTATCTTTAAAAGTACAATATAAAAGCAATTCTAAACTGAAGAAATGAACTGTCACCTATGAGCACAGTAAAAAGCTTTTAGAGAACATTTATACTGCATATATTTACTGTATGCTGTGGTGATAAACTATATACATATCTATTGAAGCACATTTTTTATGTTTATGAATCAAATCACCTTGTTAAAAGGGAATTCCACTTTATACTATATTGTATTTTCTATGTGACTAGATACAAGATGAATTACACATCAGTGTGGTTCAGTTACTTAAAGCGGTTGTATACCCACATATGATTTTTTTTTTTACACCTGCAAGGCAAAAGACATAATGAGCTAGTATGCACCGCATACTAGCTCATTATGAAATACTTACCTCGGAATGAGGAGAAGAGAACTTACCTGGTCCATGCCGAGCAAGATGTCATCTTGACTCGGCGTGTCTTCCGGGTATCGCCGCTCCAGCGCTGTGATTGGCGCGCGGGAGACTTCAATTCGGCAAGGTCCGGCGGCTGCCGGTCCTTTAGCCGAGGATCACCCCTGCGCATGCGCTGCTGCAATCAGCGGCGCATTGCGAGGGGAATATCTCCTAAACCGTACAGGTTTAGGAGATATTCTCTATACCTACAGGTAAGCCTTATTATAGGCTTACCTGTAGGTAAAAGTTTTAAAAAAAGATATACAACCACTTTAAAGAGTAGGAAAATACAATTACACCTAGCAAAACAAGGGTTCACTTCAACTATTCAGTCATGTGCAAAATCACATTTTTGTTTTATTAATAAAAAAGTATTTTCACAAATTATAAACAGGCATTATGTAATGAATGCAATATTCACCTTCCAACTTACCAAGTTTTTAAGGGATGCAGGTTTCAGGTCTGCTTGATCACCTGGTCAGAGAATTTTTTTTCCAAATTTTGTGAATGTGGCTTATGGGGTATATGGATTGGCAAGCTATGGTCAAAATGACCTAGTTACCTTTTCACCAGAGGAACAGGCAACTTTCAAATCACACGGCATCAAATGAATGCCTAATCATTACCTCTGTGTTGCACCACAGTTGTGGGAGTGCTAATGTGATAAATTCACATCCCTTCCAGCATGACGAGATCTCTGTTAATTGTTCTGCCTGTTTGTGTCTGTGTTAGATCTAATTATTGTTTATCTCTCATCTGCACCAGTGAATCAGAGATTATGGGATATATAGTTCCTTCACAGGAAGTGTTAGTTCTCACACTTCAGAGGGAGGTAATGCATTAACCACTTCCGCTCACTGCACATATACTGCGTCATGGCCAACTGGCTGCGCGAATTAATGTATCTGTATGTCAGTCTGTTCATTAGGTACAGTGAGTGCGTGTTCGCCGCGTGCTGTGAGAGCTCACCCGCGGGTTCGGTGGATTCGATGCCCACCAGGCACCCGCGATCGTGGTAAAAAGAGGCAGAACAGGGATCTGCCTTTATACACAAGTCACATTTCCGTTCTGACAGGGGAGAAAAGAGAGATCAGCTGTTCCTAGTGATCAGGAACAGCAATCTCTCTCCTTCTCCAGTCAGTCCATCTCACTGACAGATAGAAAGCAGCTCCCTAGGGTAAAATTAACCCTTTAATCACCCCTAATGTTAACCCTTTCACTGTCAGTGCCATTTATACAGTGATCAGTGCATTTTTATAGCACTGATCACTGTATTGGTGTTACTGGTCACCAAAAAGTGTCACTTAGGTGTCAGATTTGTCCGCCACAATGTCACACTCTCGCTAAAAAAATGCTGATCCCCACCATTACTGCTAAAAACAATAAAAAATACAAAAATAAGTCCCTAAATCTTTCCCCTATTTTGTAGACGTTATAACTTTTGCGCAAGCAAACCAATCAATATATGCTTCTTGCAATTTTTTTTACCAAAAATATGTAGCAGAATAGACATTGGCCTAAACTGATGAATACATAATTTTTTGGGATATGTATTATAGCAGAGAGTAAAAATAATATATATATATATATATATATATATATATATATATATATATATATATATATATATATATATATATATATATATATATATATATATATATATATTTTTTTTTTTAAATGGTCAGTTATTTTTTTGTTTATAGCGCAAAAAATAAAAACCGCAGAGGTGATCAAATACCACCAAAATAAAGCTCTATTTGTGGGGAAAAAAAAGGACATAAATTTTGTTTGGGTACAATGTCGCACAACTGCGCAATTGTCAGTTAAAGTGATGCAGTGCCGTATCACAAAAAATGGCCTGGTCATCAGGGGTAAATGCCTATAATTACCTGCTCTGTTAAATTCTTTTGCACAAAGCAGCCCCGATCCTCATGTTCTTAGGTCCCCTGCTGGCACTCTTCATCGCGTGACCCCACAGAAAGCCACTTTTAATGTGGCACCAATGCGGGCTCGCCCCCAAGTCCCGCTGCTGCATCCATTGACAAAGACAGTGCTGCTTCTGAGCCACAGGATTTGATTGACAGCAGTGGGAGCCAATGGCTCCTGCTGCTATCAATCTGTCCAATGAGGAGAGAGACAGCAGCTAGAGATGCTGCACTTGTTCACATGACTGGATCAGATCAGGCTCAGGTAAGAAAAAGGGGGAGCTGCCGCTCAGGAGGTTTTAGACCTTAATTCATAAAATGCAATAAGGTGAAAAACCTTAAGGCTTTACAACCACTTTAACCTGAAAATCATACCAGAAATAGTGCTGGTAGGTGCAAAGTTAGCTGCTGGCAAAAAAACAGTCAGACAAACTGTGTATCTAGTAAAATATAAATTTGCGCACTTTACGTGATGCTGTAAAAAATGGTGGTAAAAAAGAACTAAACTAACAAATAACAGTGAAATCCAAAAACATATAAAAGCATACAGTCCAATAACAAATATAGAAAAGGCATATATTTGAAAATTATATAACATTCCCAGACATGTGCAGAACCACTGCTTTGCTGTTCAGAATATTATGTTGAGCCAGTAATTGTGGCCACCAAGTGCACCGTCACCTCCATTAAAAAGAACTCTTACCGCAACAGATAGACTCAAATTAGCCAGTAAGCTGTAATCTCATCATAGAAGGGTTCGACAGACACCATATAGCAGGATCCCTATGGTATCTCATAATCTCCAGTGTGTGTTGAATGAATAACATCCATGTATTTCCACAAAATTCACCAGGACATGAAATTGGAATATAGTGTAAAACCGTATACATTTTTTTTTAATAGAATACAAAGATACATGGAATTACTCACAATTTTAAAATGAACAAGCGCTTATATGCAGAGTACAATTCTCTGGCAATATTGTAAGCAATCCAAACATTTATCAGTACAAACAAGCGTGACGACGTTACGCGTTTTGGAGAAACGCGTTGGTAGGTGCCTCACACGTGATATCGTTCTGCAAGCCAGGCATTCTGTAAGTTCATTTTTATTGTATTAATTATTTGTTTGGTAAAATACTACACTATGTGGACCTCCTCTTGTATTTAAATCCCCTCCTTGGAGTGCATTTGCCTTAGGAGTTCAGAGAGTCCTAATATCTTGGATTGTGGCACATTTTTCTGCAGAGCAGTGTATTGTGATCTTCTTGCAAGATCAGAATATCTGATAAGGAGCTCTGTTAACTGTTTGTAGTAAAGAGGCTTCGGAACACTTTCTTGTGGTGTATTTTAATATTATCCACATTGTGAGAGGAGACTGCAAAGGATTATAAACTGAGCAATATGTTTTGCACTTTAATTGGATTTTCATCTTTTTCACTTTATAAACGGACTTTTGCACTTTAGATTCTGACAATATGCAGGACATTAATGAAGCTAGTAAAATATAAGTTATTCTGACTCATGAATTATTAATCAAGCAATAAACTAATGTGTGTTAAATGATTAATATAACTGTCTAATTAGTAACATTAATATATTATTATAAATAATACATTGTTATTTGTTTTAAAGATATCATTCTTTAAACAAGAGTGATTTAGGAATGAATCAAGGTTTGTATATGTATCACGACACAGCTTGTTTACCTGTCTAATTTGTTTTATATGATTAATGAGCACATTATTTTTCATTGTATTAATTATGGGGTTGTTATTACAATGTCATTAAGAGTCAGCGAACAGTTAACTGTTTTATTTGTAATGCTATTTTAAACATAAAGGCTGAGGTGCATTTCAGATGCAATAATAAAAGTCATTTGTGCACTCAAGCCAATATAGGAACTCTCCAGGTACTGAAGATAAGTGTATGCTTATTAAAATTACCTCTCTTATGTCTGCATATTCAACGTCTTGCATTTGGCACACTGTTCCCAGCTAATGGTTTTCTAAAATAATCAGTGAAACAATCATAACACACAATATCCACAGTAAGCAAATTGTCAAAAAAATGAGAAGAAATATGTTAATAAAGTAAATGAAAATATATTATATTACAGTTCAGGAAATTACTGTCACACAGAGAATGTTCTTTAAACCACAATTGGTAAAAATTGTTGAGGCCTATGTTTTAAAAAATCTCCACGTCCAGGGCCACAGCTAAAGATGACCTAGTATAAAAAAAAATATATATATTTCTAATTAGTATTTTAACCAAAATAGATTGCTATGGGTTAAAATCAGACCCAGAATGGGGCTTATTAATAGATAGCAGATAACTGTGGATAAATATATATATATACATATACACACATATATCTATCCACAGTTATCTGCTATCTATTAATAAGCCCCATTTTGGGTCTGATTTGGGTCCTGACACATTAATTAACCCATCTATATATATATATATATTTCTTTTTTTCAAAACAGGGGTGCTTTATTTCACATTGCCACAATACAGTAGAAAAGTACACAACACAAGGTACAGTGCACTACATTGCCAAAGGAGTAAGTTACACAAAACAAAAAGTCTGCAAGGGATAAGGAAATTGTGTGAACCCGTGTACAGACAAACATGTATATCAAAAACACATATCAAAAATAAACATATCAAACAGGCAATTACGACTCTGCACCCATAGTACTTGCCCAGCATCTACATTATGTAGGATAGAGGGCCAGTTAACTCGAAGCGCAAGGGGACCAGATGTGGGAAAGAGACCATGGTAAAGTCTCCTAAAAGAAAAACATCAGCAACATCTTATAATAGCCGTGCTTGCATTATAGTATTAAGAACCTGGACGGATGCTAAAGGAGATAGATCCCCTCAATGACCACAGTTTATGATAAATAGGAGCATGTAGGATGACGTATCTACCCTCTGGGCCTGTGTGTATGTCCAAGGCCTAGATTGGTAAAGATTTCCGAACTAGAATACTCACACCATGCGCATAACTGGAATAAGTAGCGGATAGTGCCACCTCACCCAGGGCCACCGTAAATGACCAATTTTAGAACCCTGAAGGTGTGTTTCCTGCAAAATACATATATGGGGATTAAACTTCTGTAGGTATTTAAACATTAAGGAATACTTAACTGCCGAGTTCAAACCACGAACATTCCAAGAAATGATAGTGATTTGGGACATGGGAAGGCAGGTAGGGACAAATTAGCAGGGAGCAACATGATGGAGGCCAGCACTCACATGGCATGAGACCCAGGCAGTAGATTCTCTTCTTTCAAGACAGAAGGCATCATAATACATTTTTGGTCATCAAAGCACATACATTGCACATAATAGCAAGCAAATTTCAGCACCCATAAAAAGAGTAAAACTGAAACAAAAAACAGATCAAATCCCCAAATACCCCTACCATCCCTAAGGCGTAAACTCACCCCCCACCCGCATCCTCGTCCCAAACACGGAATGCATGAGTCCCAAAACAGGTCAAGTAGAAAACATACAACTGCAGTCACAGATCCATCCATCCATGCTCTGCCATCCCTGCAAAACTCTGCCTTCCCGGAAATACTCTGCAATACTCTTCATTCCCTGCAATACTCTGCCATCCTGCAATACTCTGCCTTCCCTGCAATACTCTGCAAACCCTGCAATACTCTGCCATCCCTGCAATACTCTGCCATCCCTGCAATCCCTGCAATACTCTGCAATACTCTGTCATCCCTGCAATACTCTGCAATACTCTGTCATCCCTGCAATACTCTGCCATCCCTGCAATACTCTGCAATACTCTGCCATCCCTGCAATACTCTGCCATCCCTGAAATACTCTGTGATACCCAGCCATACTCTGTGATAGCCTGCCATACTCTGCCATACCCAGCCATACTCTGTGATACCTCGCCATACTCTGCCATACCCAGCCATACTCGGTGATACCTCGCCATACCCAGCCATACTCTGCCATACCCAGCCATACTCTGTGATACTCCGCCATACTCTGTGATACCCCACGATACTCTGCCATACTCTGAAATACTCTGCTATACCCCGCCATACTCTGCCATAACCTGCTATACTCTGCCATACCCCGCCATACTCAGCCATACTCTGCGATAACCCGCCATACTCAATAGTACCCAGCCATACTCTGCAGTATTCCCAGCCTAGAGGTGAGATGTGGGGTCTTATTGACCCCATATCTCACTGTAAAGAGGACCTGTCTTGCCATATTCCTATTACAAGGGATGTTTACATTCCTTGTAATAGGAATAAAAGTGATCAAAACATTTATTTTTGGGAAAAAAGTGTAACTAAAAACATGTAACCAGTAAAAAAATTGAAAGCGTCGCCTATAGAGATTTTTAAGTAGCAAAGTTTTGCACCATTCCACGAGCGTGTGCAATTTTGAAGGGTGACATGTTGGGTATCTATTTAATCGTGTAACTTTTTCTTTCACATTATGCAAAAATATTGGGCTAACTTTACTGTTTTGTTTTTTTAAAAGCACAAAACTTTTTTTTTTTTTTTTAAAACAGTTCAAAAAATTACTGCGCAAATACCGTGTGAGATAAAAAGTTGCAACGACCGCCGTTGTATTCTCTAGGATCTCTGCTAAAAAAACATATATAATGTTTTGGGGTTCTATGTAATTTTCTAGCAAATAAATGATGATTTTTACATGTAGGAGAGAAATGTCAGAATTGGCTTGGGTGCTCCAGAACGCCTGAAGGTGCTCCCTGCATGTTGGGCCTCTGTATGTGGCCACACTGTGTAAAAGTCTCACACATGTGGTATCACCATACTCTGGAGTAATAGCAGAATGTGTTTTGGGGTTTAATTTGTGGTATGCATATGCTGTGTGTGAGAAATAACCTGCTAATTTGACAATTTTGTGAGAAAAAAAAAAGAAAAAAAAGATCTTGATTTTTGCAAAGAATTGTGGGAAAAAAATGACAAAATGACAACTTGAAAATGAAAACTCACAATGCCTCTTTCTAAATACATTGGAATGTCTTCTTTCCAAAAAGGGGGTCATTTGGGGGTATTTGTACTTTTCTGGCATGTTAGGGTCTCAAGAAATGAGATAGGCCGTCAGTACTTCAGGTGTGATCAATTTTCAGATATTGGCATCATAGCTTGTGGACTCTATAACTTTCACAAAGACCAAATAATATACACCAATTTGTACTTATTTTTACCAAAGATTTGTAGCAGTATACATTTTGGCCAAAATTTATAAAGAAAAAATACTAATTTGTTAAATTTTATAACAGAAACAAAGAAAAAATCATTTTTTTACAAAAATGTCGGTCTTATTTCATTTATAGCACAAAAAATAGGTCATCAAATACCACCAAAAAAAAGCTCTATTTGTATGAAAAAAAGGACGAAAATTTCATATGGGTACAGTGTTGCATGACTGAGTAATTGTCATTCAAAATGTGAGAGCACCGAAAGCTGAAAATTGGTCTAGTTATTAAGGGGGTTTAAGTGCCCAGTGGTCAAGTGGTTAAGGCACCAAAATATTGCTAAAGAAATGATACATCCAGATACAAACACATTTGTTGTGCTTTGTCTTTAGCAAACACACAGCATTTTTAGGGCTCATGCACACAAGCTCATTAGGTATGTAAAGTTCTGCCTTTTTTCATGTCTGGGAAGCATAGGTGCTTCCTATAGCCACCTATAGACATGAATGGCTGTGTGCAGTAAGCAAGTGCAGGCTGTACTCGTGTATAGTGTTTGGATCAGGGGCTGCCCATCCATTAGGGGTTCCCAGGCGCCGCCCCCCCATTCTCGCCACCCCCTATATGCAGTGGATAGATTCATGCATAGCATGAAGGGCGTCCATGGACATCCTCCCAGAACCCTGCCTCCTGCGTGCCGTCTGGGGAATGCATTCAACATGCTCTGCGACACAGATCATGGTAAAAGTCTAACTACAGCAGCCATTTACAATGTGATCAGCTGATCACATGTAAACAGACTTGCCAGTTATCAGCAGTACTTTCTTCCCACAATGTGTCTGTTAGAGGAAAGGAGAGCCTTTAAGCTGTCACCCACTGTCCTGGGGTGGGAACTACACCCCAGTAACAATAGACAGCCCACAGCACAGCCAAGCTGTAAAAGTCTAACTACAGCAGCCATTTACAATGTGATCAGCTGATCACATGTAAACAGACTTGCCAGTTATCAGCAGTACTTTCTTCCCACAATGTGTCTGTTAGAGGAAAGGAGAGCCTTTAAGCTGTCACCCACTGTCCTGGGGTGGGAACTACACCCCAGTAACAATAGACAGCCCACAGCACAGCCAAGCTGAGACAGAGACCAGTTTAGAACATAATAATAGGATCAGAGTCAGTCAACACCCTTATCCCTCTCTAAATTTGACTAGCACCGGTACCTATGGGTGCAATGTACCCCATTACCAATTCACATAGGGGGCGGGATCTCGGGGTCCCCTTTGTTAAAGGGGTCTTCCAGATTCTGATAAGCCCCCCGCCCGTAGACCCCTACAACCACCGGACAAGGGTTGTGGGGATGAGGTCCTTGTCCCCATCAACATGGGGGCATGGTGCTTTGAGGGGTTACTGACCCCCAAAGCATCCTCCCCATGTTGAGGGCATGTGGCCTGGTATGATTCAGGAGATGGGGGGCATTCTTTCATCCCCCTCTGTGGCCTGCCAGGTTGCATAAAGGGTTTGGTATGGATTTTTGGGGGGGAACTCCACTCCGTTTTTTTTATTTGGTGCAGAGTTCCCCTTAAAATCTATACCAGACCTGATATTTGGGGGGAACCCCACATCATTTTTTTTATTTGACACAGGGTTCCCCTTAATATCCATACCAGACCTGAAGGGCCTGGTAATTGAATTTGGGGGGACCCCCATGCATTTTTGTTATCAATGACTATCAATGACTTGTCTCTGCATAGCTGGGAGCCGACAATTCATTATAGCCGCGAGTACTTTTAAATTACTTTTTTTCCTTCAGAAATGACAGTTTGCGCAGGAAGAGTTCTAAGCACGGGAAACACGCGCTACTTTACAGGCATACTATACACACCCCCTAGGTACAAAATGTTAAGGAATATTTCACTTTAATTGTTTTACTTTAAGCATTATTAAGATCCCCAAAAAAATGAAGTTTTCAAAACTTTTTTGCATTGATACATGTCCCCTGGGGCAGGACCCAGGTCCCCAAACACTGTTTATGACAATAACTTGCATATAAGCCTTTACAATTATCACTTTAGATTTCTCCCATAGACTTTTACAGGGTGTTCCGCGGCTTTTCGAATTTGCCGGGAACACCCGAAATTGTTTGCTGTTCGCCGAACGGGCGAACAGGCAATGTTTGAGTCGAACATGAGTTTGACTCGAAACTCGAAGCTCATCCCTATGGAAGATATATCAATTCATGGACATATTGGTACATCACTTATGTCCATATTGCTTATGCAGTATAGTATCTAATTAGATCTCAATAGTAGAAGATATTTATTATTGTATATTTCCTGGTGTTCCTCCTGTGGCCAGTCATATACTTTCCTCTTGGAGATTCAACTGCTACTGACATTTTTCAGGACATTTTGATTTAATTCTCAGTCGCTTTTGCTCTGATTGGTCAGATGTCCTCCACCATACTTTGAAACAATAAGTTCTTGTAATACACATTTGAAACATTTGAAACAAGATATTACGTTTTGTAATATATATTTTGTTAATGTCTTTCTTTATTACTTCATTTGCATAAATATTTACAACTAAACTTTTCAACTAAACTGAATCTTTGTTCATTTTATACAGTTTATACAGTTATAATAGGTGTGACACTGTAAATCGCCTGAGGAAGCCTTAAAAACGCAAAACATGTTGAGATTTACACCATGACAGTGTGTTGTGGACACCAATGGCCAGATTCAGAGAGAGTTACGCCGGCGTATCAGTAGATACGCCGACGTAACTCTGAATCTGCGCCGTCGTAAGTTTAAGTGTATTCTCAAACAGAGATACACTTAAACCTAGCTAAGATACGACAGCCTGCGCCGTCGTATCTTAGGGTGCAATATTTAGGCTGGCCTGCTAGGTGGCGCTTCCGTTGAGTTCGGCGTAGAATATGTAAATGACTAGATACGCCTATTCATGAACGTGCGCCCGTCGCAGTAAAGATACACCGTTTACGTAAGGCGTTTTCAGGCGTAAAGTTATTCCATCAAATAGCTGGACTAGTCAATGTTAAGTATGGCCGTCGTTCCCGTGTCGAAATTTGAAAATTTTACGTCGTTTGCGTAAGTCGTCCGTGAATAGGGCTGGATGTAATTTATGTTCACGTCGAAACCAATACGTCCTTGCGGCGTACTTTGGATCAATGCACATTGGGATATGTACACGGACGGCGCATGCGCCGTTCGTAAAAAACGTCAATCACGTCGGGTCACCCCCCATTAACATAAAACACGCCCCCTCATCCTAATTTGAATTAGGCGCGCTTACGCCGGCTCCATTTACGCTACGCTGCCGTAAGTTAGGAGGCAAGTACTTTGTGAATACAGTACTTGCCTCTCTGACTTAAGGCGGCATAGCGAAAATACGATACGCTACGCCGCCTTAAAGTTGTGGCGCTCTCTCTGAATCCAGCTACAAGAGTTTATTTATGAAAAATAAAAATTACAATTTTACTGAAAAAAGTATTTTAGTGTTTGATAAAGAACAATAATAATTTATAAATGTTATCTAATGTTGTAATATATAATTGGCACCTTAAAAATTCCAGCTCTTTGGAGAATTTTCTCCTGTCTATATTCAATAAAGGTTTGTACCCTGAAAAGTTACCCTCTCAATGCTGAAGCCATGTGGCTTAGTTGTTTCAAGGGGTGAGGTGCTCACTCACTGCCCCTCCCTTTCCTGGAAAGCCGGGCTACATGACTAGATAAGGGTCTGGTATGAACTCATAGTGGAACCTCACATCTTTATTTGTTAGTTTTTTTATGTGAAGTCCTACTGAAAATCCATATAGGATCCTAAGGAAGAATAAGGGTCTGATATTGGATTTTGTGGGGATCATTATCCTGAATCCTATACTGCGATTTTTTTTAGGGCATGTGACCTGGTATGTCAAGGAGTGTCCTCCCCCTTTTCCAACTACCCAGGCTGTATACCTGGATAAGGGTCTGGCATAGATTTCAAGGTAAGCCCCATGCAAACAGGGCAGAAAAAAAGATATGGAGTCCCCCTCAAAACCCATAATAGACTTTTATGCATGTATCTGACTGTATTTTGAGGGGGAACCTATGAGAAAACTGCATAAAATCCCCCAAAATCCATACCAGACACGTATCTAGGCAGGTAGCCTTACTGGCCAAAAACAGGAGAACCATCAAGTATGCAGATTACATCCATAAACCATATCAGGCTACTATCTTTTTTTTAAAGGGGATGTCCAGATTTCGAAGTCCATACCATAGATCTTCATATCCACTGGGCCAAGGTTTTTGGGATGCAATTTTATTTTAACAAGAAAGAATGCTTGATTTATGTACTATAAATTATCATTAATTTAATTAATTTAATTATCTGAGCCCTACTCAAGGTATGGGACTAACAATCCCTGCCCCCCTCCTTCAATGTGCCTGAGTTTGATTATGCAATTGTCTTATACAGCAACATTTAGACTGAGGAGAAGGAAGGGTAGGACTGAGAGCCAGTCCGGTGTGGCACATGCAAATATGTTGACAAGGAGCAGGGTAATATGAGGGGAGAGAAGAATGAACAGAGGGATAACCTCATCAATTTGCTGCTGTCCATTTACTATAGAGCAGTGATGGCAAACATTGGCACCCCAGATGTTTTGGAACTATATTTCCCATGATGTTCAATTACATTGCAGAGTCCATGAGCATCATGGAAAATGTAGTTCCAAAACATCTGGGGTGCCAAGGTTCCCCATCACTGCTCTAGAGTCAGCAGGCTTCGGATGGAGAGAGAACATCACTGTATTTCTTAATTGGAAATAATGTCACCCTCCTGGTTGTGCTGTATTATGAGGCTGTGTAAATCTCAGGATCTGATGGACAAGATCCCACATCCTTTTGTATGTAAACCACCTTTTGAATGTGTGTGATAATTGTGTATTTAGAGTTCATCTTTAAGCCAGCAATTAAATGAATGCAAAAATCGAATAAAATAAATAAATCAGTATTTAGAACACTAAAATGAAATCACCTTAACAATGAATCAAAGTAAATTATTGAACAAGCTAATTAACCACTTTCCTACAGGGCACTTTGACCCCCTTCCTGCCCAAGCCATTTTTCAGCTTTCAGCCCTGTCACACTTTGAATGACAATTGCGCGGTCATGCAACACTGTACCCAAATGACATTTTAAGTATTTTTTCCTCACAAATAGAGCTTTCTTTTGGTGGTATTTGATCACCTCTGCAGTTTTTATTTATTGCGCTATAAAAAAAAGAAGAGGGACAAGTTTAAAAAAAAAACACAATATTTTTTACTTTTTGCTATAATAAATATCCATTTTTTTTATTCAAATTTTTTCTCAGTTTAGGCCAATATGTATTCTTCTACATATTTTTGGTAAAAAAATTGCAATAAGCGTATATTGATTGGTTTGCGCAAAAGTTATAGGGTCTGCAATAGATTTATAGCATTTTTTTATTTTTTATTTTTATGGCGATCAGTGATTTTTATTGTGACTGCAATATTGTGGCCGACACATCGGACACTTTTGACACATTTTTGGGACCATTCACATTTATACAGCGATCCCTGCTATTAAATTACTGTGGGGGGAGGGGAGTGACTGGGGGAGGTGACCGATGGTTGTCCCTATGTACAAGGGACACACCATTGGTCCCCTCTCCCTGACAGGACGTGGATCTGTGTGTTTATACACACAGATCCACAGTCCTGCTCAGTTACTGGGCAATCGCGGGTGCCCGGCGGCCATCGCGTGCCCCGACTTGTTCATTTCCAGATTTGTTTATTCCCCGACTTAGTTGGGGTAGGCGGTACACTTTGGTGGGGGTTGGTCAGCCACACCCTGTGACCTTTAATCTCTGGGAACCCGCCTTCTGACCTTTGACATCTAGGGGAGGCCCATGTTCCAATTCCTGAGTCCTAGCCATATTCTTCAATGGGAAACCCTAACCCCTAACCCTAACCCCTAACCCGCCAGGCACACGCATCAGGTCCCCAGTGACGTGGCGGGCGCGCGCACCTCCTAGTGACTTAAAAGGGCGCAACGTCATATGACGTATACCCAGAACAATAGGGTGTGCATCCTGCCGTCATTTGATGGCGTGCGGTGGATAAGTGGTTAAACTAAACATGTAATCCTATCCTAATATAAAAACGTAATTAATTAAAACACTCATTTATTAGCCTATCACTACCACCTTGAGAAACTAAACCTGCTTTTCTGTAGCTTCCTAATGAGTTGTAATTAACACAACATTATTTTTTTTTGCCAAAAATATTGAGAGATACAGCATAGCCTTCTTATAATGAAAGGTATTTACACAGACTCACCTGCAGCACAAAACCATGAAAAAAGGACCTCAGCCTCTGCTTATGGGTAAGTGGGCGTAGTCATGCACATAATTTCTCTTTAACCACTTAAGCCCCCGGCCATTTTGTTGCTAAATGACCTGGCCACTTTTTGCGATTCGGCACTGTGTCGCTTTAACTGACAATTGCATGGTCGTGCGAAATGGCTCCCAAACAAAATTGAGGTACTTTTTTTCCCACAAATAGAGCTTTCTTTTGGTGGTATTTGATCACCTCTGCAGTTTTTTTTTTTGCGCTATAAACAAAAATAAAGTGACAATTTTGAAAAAAAAATGAGCTATCATCAAGGAAATATATGACTTTACTACAGTAGTTCCATTGTGATAGGCCTTGTGAGTCCAGGGAAACAGTACAACTATTGCATTCTCTGTGAGGAGGTACAAAAAGAACTGAAAAGCCCACCTTTAAAGTATTGTGAGATACAGTATTCCTTTTGTACTGCTTCACTATGACCTTAATGGTGTAAAATTTGTTGATAAAGTTTTACATACATTAACAATCAAATTCATTTATCATTACAATAAATGATTATCTACTTAACCTCCCTGGCGGTATGATTCTGTCTGGAATTACGTACCAAAAGCGGTACAATTATTTGCAAGGAAATTTGGCGTTTTATACTGTAGGCCTGTGATTTTAAGGAATAACTCACTTAAATCTGACCAAACAAGAATCTAATAGGCATCCCAGGTATGACATTTTTTTAAAAACAAAATTTTAAATTATAATATAATAAATAATTATAAATAATTATAGCAAGTAATAATATAATTAAAATAAAAATTATTCAATAATGTAATCAAATCAAAATCACTGAAATTTTTTCAGTTGCAGAATTGTTGCTGTCATTATTTTTTTTTTTTATGACGAATTTCCCCGCAAATCGCTATCGCACAATTCTGCAAGTGATTATAATTTATTATCGCTGTTTTCTAGCTGATCTAAAACCATTTTTGACATAAAAAGACACTTTTGGTTGCTATGGACAATCTACAGTTTTCAGGCAGAAAGAAAGGTTTTTATTATATAAAATGACATGTAGGGCACTGGGCAGACCACTAGGGACAAGGGGGGAGTGTTTTTTTTAAATACAGTACTGTAATCTATAAGATTACAGTATACTGTATGTATAGTGTTTGTTTACTTTTTTGAATTTGGCGCCGATCTCCGCTCCCGTGCGTCGTAACGTTGCAGGGAACGGAGATCGGCGGCACAGGAGGACGCTGTGTGAATCGAGCGAGGTCCCGCTCGCTCACACAGCGTGGTGACATCGCTGGATCCCGGACAAGGTAAGCCAGCGCACGCTGCAGGCTCTGCATGTCTACCCCGAGCGTGACTCGGGGATACCGATCGCAGCAAGAAAAACCCACCCCGAGTCACGCTCGGGGATACCGCCAGGGAGGTTAACAAATACCTAAAAAAAATATATGGGAACATAACTTTAAAATTTGTTTTGTAGTAGGCTTTTCCTATATACACCATATCTGCAGCCATATTTTTACGTGGAGAAAGGTAGTATACATATGACTTGTCTTCAAAGGTAATAACATTCTTTTAGGTGAGACTGCTCTTACAAAATATAAAGCAAGATACTTTTATTTAAGTTCAGAATAAAATATTTACACTATATGGTGATGGCCGTGAAACATTTTTTTCTTCAGCAGACTATTAGCAGTTTCATTTTCCCTAAAGACATAACCCAGCACAAGTTGAAAAGTTTGCTTTTATTTTTACTACAAAGTTCTCTTTCAACTTTTTTTTTTAACATATTTTATTTATGTACAATCTGCACACAAATGAATACATTTGATAACGTAATCCAATGATTTTTACAAACACTTCTATTAACCAAGGTAAAATGGGAGCAATATTTCTAAAACATTTTAGACTGTCACTGTTTCAAAAACACAGGAAAACAATAACTATAGAATAACTGACCATGACCAGCTAACACCAAGGGATATATGTACATACAGGGAGGGATTTACTAAAACTGGTGCATGCAGAGTCTGGTGTAGCTGTGCATAGTAACCAACCAACTTATACGTTTTATTGTTAAAGCTTAATTGAACAAGCTGATGTTAGAAGCTGATTGGTTACTATGACCTGCTGCACCAGATTCTGTGTGCACCAGTTTTAGTAAATCTCCACCACAGTTTCATTGTGATAATAGGAATTTATGTTTTTTTTCTCATATATGTGGTCATAACAGGACCATTATTATAGTATTTGTTTGGATAAATCAAAGGACAACAGTTTTCTTTGTTTACAACATTGTATTAAAAAAGTTAAAATAACAATATAAAGGATTAAACATTTGATGATAAAATGATATCAATTAGTACAGTGAAATGTTTATGAAGCGATGCAAAAGATAATATACTATTATTTATACAAATCTTAAAGAAGAATAATACTACAACATTGTATATAAGAAATGTTCATATGAAATCATACGGTAAGATAGAGGGCATGAATCTATTATCATAAAATAAAATATAAACATAAAACAATAAAATAATGTGTGTAGCAGTGAAATAATAAAAAAAAAATATTCACATTTTATAAACAGTATATTAAAGGGACAACAGTTTTCAAAGCTTTAGCAAGAAATGCCTTTAACATATGTGAAATAATTGGATTAATTACAAATGTAAGAGGCAAGTTGTGGTAAGTAAGCAATTATTGGTAAATTTATTGGAACATCTGTTGTTTTTGTATTTAATTCCCTAAAAGATGATTGTACAGTTTACAAGAGAAATCCATAATTAAACATCCAGCAGCTCTGATGACAGATCCAGTGCTTTATAAGAAAAAAATATTGCCTAATGTATCAGAAACTATATTGGATTCAGAAGGCATAAAGTTCAATTTAGTTATATTTCTGATGTTTTAACCATGCAGTTTCCATAGATGTTATTGTCCTCATATTTGTCATCCTCACCTGTTTCATACTTTAGCACTGGGTGTCATGGATATGCAATAGTCTGGCAGCTTACCTGTTTTTCCATCTGTTCATTAGAGGCCTGAACCTGTTCTGGTTCCCTTTTTTATCACTTTCTCTTCCTGTATGGCCCCACCCAGGCCATCCCAGGAAGTCTATATTAACTGTTGCGCTGCAGGTCTGCAGTGCTGTTCAACAGTGTAGTTTTCTAAGATCCTGTCTGCAGTGTGCTATGATCATCTTCCTGTGTACCGTTTTTGGCTTGTCCCTGACTTCTCCTGTTTGCCTGTGCCCCTGACTATTTGCCTGTCTCACGGTTACCCTTGTCTGCCTGTTGCCCTGACCTCAGCCTACCCATCACTACCGTTTATCCTGCTAGCTGCTTCCCTCTCTCCCTGCAGAGTGTGACCTAGGGGATCTCGGGGGTCGTGACACTAGAGGCTCTGGTGAACACAAAGCTGGGTCTTAGACTCCGCGGGTGATCTTGGGTTCACGCTTCCTCTCTGATAGCAGCAGTCGGCTATAGGGTTCACTACTAGCATGTGGGTTGTTCAATGATCATGCTCTAGAAGCTAAACCCCTTTGGTTTATCACATGATTGGATCACAATGTTCTGCCAAGCTTTCCAATAGTGAGCCAAATGAACATTTCCTAAAATGTTAACTTAGCAAAGTCAACATACTGCATTTTTTTTCTATCTCTTTACTTTACTGATAATATATGGCTGTGGAAAATAATAGCAAATCTTTTTTTTTTTTGGATATAGTAAGGGGCTTCAAACCTCTTTTCATTTAAAAATTGTTGGGCCATCTCTGAGATTTCCCTTTACTTCCTGTCCCACAGCCAAAACAGAAAGGGAGAGGAAATTCCTCCAAAATGAGGAAATCAGCCATAGCCATAGCACTGATACTATTAAACTTACCCTAGATCCACCTGAGTTGAGTGTGGTGAGTTATTTTTGAAGCTGCCAGGTGGTCTAACCCTTAACCAGCTTTTATATACAGAGGCATTGGATGGCATGTAGGAGTTTCAGCCAAAGCACTGCTACCATCACATCTACATCAGATCCACCTGAGTTGAGTGTGGTGAGTTCTTTTTGAAGCAGCCAGGGGGTCTTACCCTTAACCACTCTTGAAAAATAGAGATCCAAGTTCACAATATTTTTAATAAATACACAAATGTTAAATAGCCCATTTGGATTACTATTAATGTCCTCCTTTGTATCCACTTAGCTGACCCATTCAGGTTTGCCTCCTCCTCATCATCCTTTACTGCCTCATCAGCCACATTTTTCTCTTTCTCATTGAAGGAGATGATGATTTTGTGGGGTGGGGGGAATCAAATTCCTTTTCTTCTTCCACGGAGGCCACAACTTCCTCCTGCTGTGGTGGAGGTGTCCTCTGAGGAGGAGCTTTTGTTTCCATGCAGCTTCCTCAGAGGCTGCCACCTGACCAGCCAAACACAGGTGTGTTCCTGACTGGGTGTAGCTAGGAAAAAAAGCATTTCCTTAACCACTTGCCGACCGCGCACCGCCGAAATACGTCCACAAGGTGGCTCTCCTAGGCGAGAGCACGTAATATGACGTCCTGCCTATTAGCCGCCACTAGGGGCGCACGCCCCGCTCGCCCCCGACTCCCGTGCGTGTGCCCGGCGGGCGCGATCGCCGCCGGGCACACGCGATTGCTCGTTACAGAGCGGGGACCAGGAGCTGTGTGTGTAAACACACAGCTCTCGTTCCTGTCAGCAGGGGAAATGCTGATCTTCGGTTCATACAATGTATGAACCGAGTATCAGTGTTTCCCCTAGTGAGGCCACCCCCCCCCCACAGTAAGAACACACCCAGGCATACTTAACCCCTTCCCCGCCCCCTAGTGTTAACCCCTTCACTGCCAGTGGCATTTTTATAGTAATCCAATGCATTTTTATAGCACTGATCGCTATAAAAATGCCAATGGTCCCAAAAATGTGTCAAAAATGTCCGAAGTGTCCGCCATAATGTCGCAATACCGAAAAAAAATCGCTGATCGCCACCATTACTAGTAAAAAAAAAATATTAATAAAAATGCCATAAAAATACCCCCTATTTTGTAAACGCTATAACTTTTGCGCAAACCAATCAATAAACGCTTATTGCGATTTTTTTTTACGAAAAATATGTAGAAGAATACGTATCGGCCTAAACTGAGGAAAAATATTTTTTTTTATATATTTTTGGGGGATATTTATTACAGCAAAAAGTAAAAAATATTAATTTTTTTCAAAATTGTCGTTTTATTTTTGTTTATAGCGCAAAAAATAAAAAACGCAGAGGTGATCAAATACCACCAAAAGAAAGCTCTATTTGTGGGAAAAAAAGGACGCCAATTTTGTTTGGGAGCCACGTCGTACGACCGCGCAATTGTCTGTTAAAGCGACGCAGTCCCGAATCGCAAAAAGTACTCTGGTCTTTGGGCAGCAATATGGTCCGGGGGGTAAGTGGTTAACATGTACATTACTAGATATGCTTAAAGTTGCAAAGCTATAGAAATATGTGGATGTTATAAGTTTGAAGCATATACCCCCAGCAAATTAAAAATGTGATTTCAATTACCAGCCCAAATATGTTGGAACCGGATTTACTTACATGGCAGGTGCCTCTGCTGAACATAATAGAGGAAATCCTAATTCTTCCACTTGATGTCAGTCCAACAGTGCTGCAACTGTATGATGCTGGACGAGCCTTCCAATTCAGTCATAGAGGCCTTCCATAAGGGGCCATTGTCATACGTAGGGAATGCACAGGTGTTCTGTGCAGACCAATGCAGGCAGTCTTTTGAAATTAATGACAGGCTTCTGGCTGTACAGACCTGCATGGATCTCCATCAATATCCCAGAGTGTACATTCATGTGGGTATGATTCAGAGATCAGAATGCAATTTACCTGCATCCTGATCTGTGCATCAGACCAGCAAGGATGTACACCCCAAAATGCGTATGCCTGTATGGATCTGCATAGAAAACCTGTGCATTCCTGGCAAATAAGAATGGCCCCTTATGGAATGCCTCTGTGCCTGGATTTGAGGGCACTACCAGAACTCCTACATAACAAGTACTACAGTTGCAGTTGTGTATTCTGCATGGATGAAGGGGACACCTTCGCATGGGCATACAATTTGAAGCACCCATCTGAGTGAACCCTTAGAAAATTTAACAAGTCACACAGGAACATACATTTGGGCCACAGAAGCAGAGAAAAAAATGGACATACATTATTCATGTGACTAAATTAATAAACACAAACACTGAATAACAGGGGTCTGCAAACTTACTAAACGAAATGGCAGTCTGATCATGCACCAGTGGTGTTGGCGTTTGTACCAGTCTCGATGGGGCACCGTGAGAGAACCTGGCGATTAAACGAAACACTACTGGATGATGAACAGATAGCAGAGGATATACGGCAGAAAATGATAGAATATTTTGAAATAAACACAACAGAAGAGATATCAGAATAGTGATATGGGAAGCACACAAAGTAGTTATACAGCGGGAGTTAATAGCCCATGGATCCCGAGTAAAAAAAAAAAAAAACAGGAGATAGAAAAATTATTAAAGAAAATACATGAAGCAGAGATAAAACATAAAAATAAATTAGATCTTAGAGAGGCGGAGCAATTAGAAACTCTAAGAGCAGAACTTGCTAGTTGCCTAGATAGAAAAGAAAAAGATAAATGTAGATTCTTGGCAAATAAATCATATGAACAAGGGATTAAATGTGGCAAACTACTAGCTAGACAGTTACAAAACCAACAAGAACTTTCCCATGTCCATAATATCCGAGTAAATAATAAGCAGATAAAGGATACGGAAAATATAGCTGTGGAATTTCATCACTTTTATAATGAACTATACAATATACAGAGGACAAAATTAAAAGAAGATGAAGAAAAATAAATAAGAGAATATATCAGGGCATCCAAATTACCACCCCTGGCTGGTGATGTGGTGGAGGAACTAGAAGAACAGATCCCTAGAGAGGAAATTAAAAGAGAAATAGAGGACCTCCCGAGTGGAAAGAGCCCAGGACCAGATGGCCTAACTAATGCATATTATAAAAAATATATGGATATAGTGATTACACCACTTTATAATTATTTTAATAGGATCACAGCTGGAAATCCACTACCCTCAGAAGCATTATTAGCATTCGTGACAATTTTACCAAAACCAGAAAAGGACCCACAATATTGCTCAAGTTATAGACCCATCTCCCTCCTAAATACAGACACAAAATTATTCTCCAAAATATTAGAAAATAGATTAAAGGAGAAGGTAATAAAAATAGTACATATAGATCAGACAGGATTTATGGTGGGGATGGAAACAAAAGACAACACAATATGAGCACTCAATATACTCCATTGGATGGAAAAAGGACCTGACAAAACATCTAGAGTAACCCTATCGATGGACGCCGAAAAGGCATTCGATAGGGTGAACTGGGCTTATATGATGGAAGTATTAAAAGAATTAGGTATGGGGGAACGCATGAGGGGGTGGATAGCAGCATTATATGCAGGACCTAAAGCCAAAGTTAAAGTCAACGGAACACTGTCCGACGGGTCTGATATAGGCAATGGTACAAGGCAGGGCTGTCCCCTATTCCCAATCTTGTTCGCTCTCACTCTGGAACCATTTCTATGTAGGGTGAGAGGGAATAGGAGAATAGTAGGAGTGGAAATTGGACAGAGAGAGCATAAAGTGGCAGCATATGCCGATGATTTATTGTTTTTTCTCTCAAAACCAGAAGAATCAGTACATGAGCTGATGCAGGAAGTAATAAGATATGGAAAGATATCCAATTTCAAAATAAACCTAGAGAAATCAGTAATATTGCCAAGCCATGTACCATTGCCTATAAATAAATCGTTACAGGATAGATACTCGTTTTTGTGGAATAGAGAATCACTGTGCTATTTGGGAGTGCACATAGCGGCCGATGAAAAGATACTATATGAACGTAACTATGAAACATTAATCACAGAAATAATGAAAGATCTGAATAGATGGAAGGGAAACACACTAACATGGTTCCGGGAGAATTAATACCCTAAAAATGAATGTGGTACCCAGACTATTATATATTCTGTATACAGTTCCCATACAACTCCCCCAGATATTTTTTAAAAAAATACGGAAAGCATTCATATTATTTATATGGAAGGAGGGAAATGCTAGGATAGCATATCAAATTATATGTAAAAGTAAGGAAGAAGGAGGGGTTGGGCTCCCAGATATTGCATCCTATTATAAAGCGATGGCTCTGGTGCGTATACTGCACTGGTGCCATGATGAAGGTAATAGAGCTTGGGTACTAATGGAGACAAGTATGGCAGGGAGGAACTTGGCGGGGGCACCATGGATACCAACAAAGGCCAGGGGATTATCAGAATGGACATCCCCATTAACTCGGAACACACTGGCAGTATGGGATAGGATAAATCAACTTGGCAAATATGCCCCAAAAACATCCCCATTGGCACCACTAGGGGGTTATCCATGGTTCCCTCCAGGAGAGGAAAAAGGAGCATTAGGCCCATGGGATTCGGAAGGTAACACAATGTGCCTGAGGTATGCACCACTGGGGGTCCTGATGCCTCAGGTAGATTTAGTATCAGCACAAGGAGATATGGTAATGGCAGGATGGAGATATAGTCAGATGCAAAGTTTTTTTAGAAGATTAGACCCTCAAGTAAGAACGCACAACAAAATGTCTAAAATAATATGTAGTGAACAGAATAAAACAACCCCTTACTTTATTAAAGAATGGGAAAAAGAACTAGGATGCAGATTCCCCCCATCTCAATTAAAATAAATTATCACAATCACACATGCCACATCCACAAGCTCAGCCATTCAGCCATTCAGGAAATGTCATATAAGTTCTTGGTAAGATGGTACCGCACCCCGGTGCGATTAGCTCAAATATACCCAACAAGAGATGATCGATGTTGGAGGGGGTGCGGGGAACAGGGAACATACCTCCACATCTGGTGGGCATGTCCAGGGATAAGAATCTTTTTGGAGGAAGTGGCGCCATGGATCAGGAAAATGTCTGAGGAAACAATGGAGTTTACACCGTTACAATTCCTGTTCCATGGAACCACAAGAGCTATAAAAACGTATAAAAACAGCATTGTACCACATTTATTAAATGTGGCCAAAAGATTAATTCCAAGGTATTGGAAACAAGCAACATGCCCCACCCTTCAAGAATGGAAACGGGAAGTAGTTATAATAATGGGAGCAGAAAAATGGATACATGACATCAGGCATAAACAGGAGAAATTTTAAAGAATCTGGGAAATCTGGGAAAATCATAACCAAGAAATAGATGGATAAAATCAACTGGAACTATAAAAAAAGAAAGATGGGGAACAATCCACAGCTTTTATTTTTAATGTGTATGTTTTTATGTATGTCTTGTTAATATGTCAAAGCAGAGAATGTGACACTAGAAGGACATGGGAAGTTTTCTAACGGTCCTCCTCACCTATTCGGGGGGGGGGGGGGTGAACGCATGGGTGTTTTTTACTTTTTTTTTTCTCTCTCTCTCTTTCTCCTCTTCCCCTAAATAAGAATACACATATAAATATAACATCTTAAACACAACTTTTTTTTTTTTGGGGTGTTTACCCCTCAATAAGGGAGGTAAACCTAAATCACAGATAAATAAATATAAGAAGGCACAGAGGAAACATAATAAATATCACAAGTATATAACACTAGGAATACACATATACAATATTAATACATTCTTTATAGTCACAAGCGCCTTTTTGCGTTCTCCCTCTCCCCCTTTTTTTTGGGGGGGGGAGGACCGGAAACCACCATATAGTAAAGGAAGGTAGTATCGAGCTGCCTTTTAAGTATCAAGACATGTTAAATGTTAAATGTTAAATGTTATATGTAAAGAAAAATGTAATAAAGAAGAGATTAAACAAAAAAAAATGGCAGTTTACGGTCTTTCAGACTGTGACCCTGGCATTGGTGGAAGTAAGCAATGTCATAGGCTTGATACTTAGTGGGAAGTAAAAAAAAAATCATTGGTATAGAATAGTGCCCCATCCTTGGTGTCAGCGGGAGAATTAGTTCCCAAACTCTGGTGTCATTGGAAGGAATAGCACACCTTTGTTGGAGTCAGTAGAATAAATAGTACCCCCTTGTTGGTGTCAGTGGGAGGAATAGTGCCCCAAGGGCCAGATAAAGGCAAGCAAAAGGCCACATCTGGCCCACAGGCCAGTTTGGAGACCCCTGCTATATAAGATTTCTATTTTTACAACATAACAAAACATGTCACTAGTAAAGTAAAATTTGGAGATCACAAAAACAATCCAGGAAAAGCATTGGGGAACCTGAAGTGTACCGAGCCCTTGAAGTATCAAAAATATAAAAAATAAAAAAGTTTCACATTACAACACTACAACACTATTATCTATGTTAAGGCAAAACAATTACACATGTTAGACACATTATTTCATTATTTCATTGTCAAAAGTGTTAATGCAAGAAAGACAAAACACATACACACACAAAAAGTTATTATACACACACATGCACACACACTTTAAACATACATATACAGTGTATGTAGGTTTCTCGCATCAGATTGCAGCATTCCTAAACCAATGTAATAAATGTATAAATTAGTCAAATTTTGAAGAGGTATAAATTGTTAAAGCCCCATACATACGGGGTTGAATGTTGTGGTACATAGTCTGGTTAAAAAAAAAAATCTGTCCGACATTCGGCCCATGTGTATGTTGGTCTGTCGGACGAGCATGGTGGAAAACCAGCCAATGGCAAAGAGCACTTATTGAAGTGATCTGGCAGAGTGGGTGCATCCCCCTATCAGAAGACACCACCGGTTAGCAGGGGAGATCGCTGGATGAACTTTGGATAATGAGTACAGTGGCTCCGATTGGAGCTGTCAGTTGTAGTTGTAGCTTGTAGTGTGTACCAGGCTTCAGTGTCTATCCGTCAACCTTGAAACATTGAATGGTCAAACAATGATTATACTAATTAAATAAAGAAATGTAAACACAATCAGCAAAGAGCTATTTGTATTCAAATGTGCATACTATTCTAATGGTAGTCTGGAGATAAGATAAATAGATAACAGATGCAAATTTTCAAACAGTTTAGGGCAGTATTCACACTAATATTTACTGTAAGTATTGTGACGTAAACACATACCTGCATTATCAGTTTGAGGAGAAAAAAAAATGACATAGTTTTGCCAAAAGAACCATAAACAAGTGCAGTCCCTTATATAACATGTAGGCACCCTGTTCAGCACAATTTTCAGCTGAACATGTAACGACTCTAAAAAGTGCATTTGCCAGATAAACACCTTTTTTTAATAGAATAAAGCTTTGTTTTTTTATATATTTAAATGCTGAAAGAAAAAGAGTATATTCATAATAAGTCCAATTAACATTTCAGGTATAGTAGACATATAGCTATGACTAAGCATTAATTGTTAATGCGAAACGCGTCAGCTGTTCATCCCACTGTATGCTGTTGTATGCTGTGCATTTTTTCCTTTTAAAATAAAGAGCACGTCTTTTTTCCATAAAGACTTCTTGGAGTGCGGCTGTCCATCTATTTTTTCATTTGTTCTATAGTAGACATATACATCTATTTAAAACTAGATAAATGCATGTCAAAAAGGAGAAGGTATCTTGGTAACGGAGATTAAAATGCAATGTGCATAGCACTTGGATTCATTACCTAAGAAAGGTTAAAAGGTCAGGAAAGAAAGACCTGCATTCAGTCTATCAATAAGATCCTCTCATGAGTCTTGGTGTGTGGAGGGCATTAAAACCTCTGTGCAGCTTGTTTGAAGGTTGAGAGTAACTACGATGTCCAGTTCCCTGTGTTTCATCTGTTACAAAAGTGAAATGGACCAAGGAACAAAGAAAATAGAAGAACGTGAAAGTATTGGGAGGGGAAGGAATAAAGAGGGAAAATAAGTATAGGAAGGAGCAGAGGGAAAGGATGTAGGGTGTTCGGAAGGGGACGCACACCGTGACAGTTGTACAGATGAATCCTGAAATTTGGAGAAGATAGTTTGATGTCAGGAGGAGTTTGAAAAGACTATTCAGACCCACCAGGTAGCCATGTATGTAGAACCAAAAGTTTTTTCAGATGTTAGTTCAGTAAGCTACTCTGTGATTGTGGGGCGTTCACTGACCCTCAACATCTAGAAATACAATTTCTGGCAGCAATTAGGAAGAAGCATAGTAAACCCTTCTTGACTGAGGATATTCCTGGTAGCATGGGCAATGGACAGAGATGGAGGAGAATGGAAATCTGTGATGGAGTCATACAGGTAAATTCAGAAAAAAATAGACCAGAAGTCATTGACTGGTGCACACAACCACCAGATATGAAGCATGGAACCTAGCGACCATCCACATCTCCAGCATAGTGGGGAATATTTTGTGTAGTGCCTCAGGTTATCAATACCATTGCATTAGGATTTTCACATGATAAAAAAAATCCAAATATTATGATGTCCTAGAATAATTGTAACGGTCAGGGGTTAACACTGTTTACGATCTTCCATTCCACCAACCCAAGACAGCTTATCCGACAATCCAGCAGACAGGACCCATTCCATTCCCCAGAAGGACGAGACACACAGCTCTGTTTCTGGTTCCAAACGAATGAATGCTTTAATGGTAACTCAGCCTTGTTATATACAGTTACAAGCATGCTACAGTAATCACAGGGACAATGAAACCCAAAACATCACACAATGGGTGCTTAACGAGTTCCCCCCAATCCATATCCCAGGCAGATATTCGGGCACCAAATCTAGAGGAGTTAATTACTACAGCTGACAAGTCATATTCCACATCTATTATCAATAGCATTTTCACACAAAACAGTGTCATTAGCATACACAATGGAATATCTTAGGAGCAGACCTAATTAACACAATGGACAACATAATGCAATCACAGCAAGCCACAGCCAGGTGGACTTAATTAGCATCTCAACAGTCTATGTTACACATTGAATGAGACATTCTTATTGACCTGTTGGGGGTCAGAAAAAACACCTGTAATATGTAAGGATCCTGCAATACATGAACTATCATTAATGTCCCATCTCATGTAATCTGAGATATCAGTTCTCAGTCATCCTATGCCCAAAAGGGACATAGGATGACCCTAGACCCAAGAGTAATTAGTGAAGCTGCACAGGAGTACCCCACACCCTTCAAAAGTCTCTGGGTATCACGGGCCATTCCGTTACATCTCTCCCCTTTTGGTGGGAGACTAACACAGGAGGGGACCCCAAACCGGTTGATTCCGAAGTTAGTCAGTAGTTCTAGTTCTCCAATGCTGGTATCCATACAATACCCCAAATAAATTGCTCCCAACAGAGCATTACTCACCCAGCCAACCTCTGCCTCTCTCATAGAACATGCCTGCCGCTGGGGAGAGGCCTGGTCTGGCCCTTCTCCCTGGAGTCCTTTCAGCCACTGGATAGAAGACAGGGTGACTGGGCTCAGTTCATCATGTTGTTGGGGATCTGGGCCAACTGCCCCCCCATCCCTGGGGTATACAAGTGGAGACTGAAGTCCCATCCACTACCAGAGGAACTCCCTCTCCTGCTAGTTGAGAGCAGAGGCTTGTGACACTCTTCTCTGTTGCCAGCTCCTCTGCTGGGTTGCTGTGAGGGGAGACCACTGTCCCATCCCCAGGCGCGGATTTACTCCCTTTGCCACCCCAAGACCGGGTCCTTCAATGCCGCCCCCGCAGTACAGGGAGGACTCTTTTGGCAGGACACTGAGAACCGGGGGGGAGGTGCTGACATTGAGAGGCGGGGGGGTGCTGCTGCTGAAAATTGCATTGAGAAGCGGGGGGTGCTCACCTCCTCTTCCCTAAGTTTTCTCTCCTCTCACCATCCGTGACATGACGTGGGGGAGCTCCCGAAATTAAAGTGAAAGTGGTGAAAGTGTCCTCTCCTCTTAGCCACAGTGCCGCCCCTGCACCCACTGCCGCCCCGAGGCCTGGCCTTGTTGGCCTTGTCTGGAATCTGGCCCTGCCATCCCCTGATATTAGCTCAAGCTGCAGTTGTGTGCAGCGGTCAGCAGCATCCTTCCCCACTGCCAGTGATTCAGCTGGGAGTAAAAGCTTTACAACCTCAGCTTGTTGCTGGAGAGAGGGGCCAACTGCCCCGGCTCCCTGGAACTCCACATCATCCGCTTCGGCTTTAGGGATGGCAATCTCCATATTTTCCACTGCCGATTCATCAGCCAGGATTGCAGAGTTGTCATCTGAAATTTCCTTATAGTCCCAGGCAACGGGATCCCCACCCTGCTGCTGAGCAGAGTCTAGCAGCCGTCTGTAGGCGATCTCCAGCTCCCATTCCTGAATGGCCAGAAACTCCAAATCTTCCTGTAACCAGTGCCCTTCCGAGACATTCAATTTTTGCTCTCTGTGTTCCATTATTTCCTCCAAGCGCCACTCCCGATCATCCCCAAAGTCAGGATCACTGGACATCCTCCAATACAATAATCCCAGGCCATCATAGTCAAAGCCTTCCGTGGGGCTGTCATCCGCTGACCACGGGCACTCTTGGCCTACATACCACCGGAGGGCTCTGTAGCTCTCGTCCAACCGCATCTCTGCCCGGATCAGCCTGCTTAACTCGGCTGTCCACTACTGCTTTGGTTGTTCCCCCAACAGCGGCATTCGTACATCATACTGTGGCCAGTACCTTACATGGATGGAGGGGAGGACCTTTCCCTGGTGTTGCTGCTCAAGAGCTAGCGCTTCCTTCCAGAGTTGGCAACAAATCAAATTAGACCATCCCAGCAGGGCTTCCTCTGATACTGGTCCTCTGTGCTGTATCTGCATCTCTTGTAACCTCCTTCTGAATTCCTCTTCCATGGCGACTGGTATCTTTACCTCTCCTCTCTCTTCAGTTGGTGCTGCTGTGACTTCTGCTGCTGCAGCACCTCTTTGATGTAGCCAAGTGGCATCCACAGCCGCTATAACCAGGTCTATGATCTCCGCTGGAGGATGTGATGCCAACATCACAGGGCACGTAAACTTACCTAACGAGTCCTGTGATCACGCTGTGTCGAACACAGGTCTCGATATAATCAATCCTTCAAGCTACCAGCTTTCCAATGATGAGAGGATCCTACTGACGAGAGGCTTAACCTTCTGCCCCCAGGCACCCCTAGATACTTTTACACTTACTAAGGATATTCACCTGTTTGCCAGGAAACTGCTTCTTAAGAGCCTATACTCCAAACCAAAAAAAGAAATCTCTTATGCTAGTACTCAACAACATAATGATGATATTGATTTACTTTTATCGTTATGCGATGAGGTGGACCTGGTAGACTCCAGTGGCCTATCGGACTTAGAAGATCTGATGTCCGAATTCACTCCAACTATACCACCTGAACCACTACGGAATACATTAAAAAATAAATCCGATAAGTTCCCCCCTTTACAAATGAATTCCAATCTAGCTGCCTTTGTGGCTCTTACCACGGCTGAGATTAAGAAATTACACATATCCCGTAATGCTGGACGTATGACTTACCAACCTAATGAGGCACTTGAAAAATTAAAAGATTGTCACCAGCTTACCATTAAGCCTTCTGACAAAGGAGGGAATATTGTGATTCAAACCAATGATCAGTACAGGAGTATGTGTCTAAAGATTCTTTCCAATAAGGATTGGTACATTCCCATCCCAAAATCTACTATCATCAGATACAAAACCGAGTTTTATGCTCTGGTGGATGGAGCGTTCTCTCAGGGCGTAATTAATCAAGACACGTGGGAATTTATCCGTATTAAATACCCGAAAATTCCAACATTTTACTGTTTACCCAAGGTCCATAAGGACATTGTTAACCCACCAGGACGACCCATTGTATCTGGCAATGGCGCCCTAACTGAGAATCTCAGTATGTGGGTTGATTCCCACCTCAAACCCTTTGTACTGCACCTCCCATCCTATATTAAGGATACCATCCACCTCTTACAAAAAGTCCAGCATTTCAAAGTATCCCCAGGAGCACTACTGGTAGCGATCGATGTGGAGGCTCTTTATAGCTCAATCCCACATTCTTTGGGATTATCTGCTATAAAGAACACTCTCCTCCCAATTTTTCGGGGAGATCGTAGGCTCAGAGAATTTCTTATCATGGCACTGGAATTTATACTTTATCATGGCGTTTTTTCTTTTGATGGCTCCCACTTCCTCCAGGTGCAGGGGGTTGCGATGGGGACTTCGTGTGCCCCATCGTATGCCAACCTGTACCTGGGGGAGTGGGAGAAGTTATTTTTGACCAGTACCCCTGTACAACCCCTCATTCATCTTGTATCTGGATGGCACCGATACATAGATGATGTTCTTATGATCTGGGAGGGTTCAATTCCAGAGCTTGAGCGGTTCATGACTATCATGAACTGCAATGATTTTAACCTTAAATTCACTATGAATTTTAGTAGCTCTCGTATTGCTTTTCTCGATGTCACCCTGCTAAAGAGCCCTGATGGGACCCTATCTATGGGACTCTTCAGAAAACCCACAGCGGGTAACACCATATTACACGCCACCAGTGCCCACCCCTCTCCATTAATAAAATCAATACCATATAGCCAATACCTGCGCCTCAAGCGAAATTGTTCGACGCAAGAAGATTTTCTTCTAGAGGCGGCAGGACTAAGAGATAGGCTACTACTTAGAGGCTATTCCAAGAAAAATTTAAAAAGATCCTTTCAACGTGCTAATGGGCACCTTCGGTCACTCCTTTTGATTCAGACAGGAAAGAAATCCTCCGATAACAATGACGCTGTTAGGATAATTACAAAATACCACTCCCAACATCAACTAACTAGAGACATTTTGAAACGATTTTGGCATCTGCTTTTGATCGATCCCCAATTAGGACCTTTCGTACCAAAGGAACCTGCGATTACATATCGCCGAGCTCAGTCACTCAGGGACCACCTTGTGACCAGTGAGTTTAAAGGCACCTTTAGGTGTGACCCATGCAAGAGGAAAGGCACCTTCACTTGTGGAGGATGCTCCATTTGCTGTTATATTAACTCCGATCGGAAAATTGTTCTACCCAATGGCCAACTCCATAAACCCAGACACTACGCCAATTGCAAAACCTTTGGCGTAGTGTATTTGCTAACTTGCCATTGCAAGAGGTTTTATGTGGGTAAGACCAAACTACCCTTCTATAAACGGGCATCCCGTCACCTGCATGCCATGCGTACGGCCAATCCTGATTTACCCCTTGGGCGTCATATTCTGACCGAACACGATGGACACTTTCTGGGGGTCAAATTTTTGATCCTTGATAGAGTCCATCCTAACCCCAGAGGGGGGGATTGGAACAAAATCCTCTTACAGCTCGAAACCCGTTGGATCGCTGAGCTAGAGGCCAATCACCCTCCTGGTCTTAACGAGCAGATCAGTTTTAGGCCCTTTTTGGAGGGCTTTTCATCTGGGGGGTGCGAGAAAGATTGATACGATACTGTGTTGTTTGGTATTTTTGCCTTTTTCTGTTTGCCTTTTGTATTTCATGTTTCTTGTCCAATTGACTTCTTTGTTTTCATCGTTGTGTAAACATTGATGATTTATGTAATCATTATTATGTCCCTGTATCCCCTGCGCATTCCCCTTTTTAGGGACTTCCCACAGGCTCAGAATTGTTGTCCGTGCGGTGTTTGTTTCACTATATATAGCTGGGCGCACGTAAGCCGTCCCCCTTTTGAGGGACGGCTTCCCCAGACCTGGTCCCTTCGCGCCTTTTAGGTGTCGTTTGACCTAGGGTCTATACCTGCGCCCATAACAGGGATTTGTAAACTGCAGGGGTTTCATTCCTTATACACCTGGCTTTCTTGCATGTCCCTGGATCTCCTTTTGGCCCTTTGTCCATATACTTACTACTTTAATACCTTTACCTCGTTTGTGTCCTTGGCCTGGTATACATTGAACAATGTCCCCTCCTTATTTAAATGGCCTCACCTTTTTCCCATTATATATTATATGTCTGGTGTCCTTCCCAGCAGCCTTTTTTTTTTTGCCGTTTTTTACAACCAATAATCATTTCCCAGTTTAACCTTCACTGCTGACACCTTCTCAGCAGTCTTTGTCTCTGCACCGCCCCTTCCCTTTACATTAGCCTACTCCCATTTACTTCCTGTTCCACTCTCCTTTCCGTGTCAGGTGACTGACTGTCACCTGACAGGCCTTCTCAGTCTTTTCCCCATGCTGTCTGTTTACTACTGCCCACTTCCACACTACCGGCCTATTATGGATCGCCTGGTCTCTCCGACCACACCCGCCGTATCTAGGCCTGCCCCCTTACTTCCCTATATAAACCTCTAGCCGTCCAAACAATGTCAGACATTGCTGGACGGCAGAGGTACTAGTGACATGTCTGGTGGCTACACTGAGCGCTTGTCTCTTGTAAGTACTCCCTTACTCTGGATCCTTTTATTTATCACTTTTTGCATTGGTTCCCTCCTTCCTTATCTAATGCCTGTTTCTATTGCCATCCATTGTATTCACAGATTGGAGCTCTGCTAGCTCTCTACGGACACCTCTGGCCAAATTTAATATGACACTTTTCTGCTAACCTCAGGTATGCAGTTATTTAATTACATATTTTTCTACATATGGTTAGGTATTTCATTACATGTATATTTATCCTGTCCCTTTTTTTATGGACAGGTTTTTACATTATCATATGTTACTTTGTGACTATATGGGCCTGAGGTCTTGCTATATGTGATTCTGCACCGCCGGCTTCCTTCCTCTTAATTTCATCCAGAGGAGTCTTTCTGCATCCTGATAGTGGTGTCCTTTCTCTGGGGTGTGCAGGGTTGATTAAACGCTGTGATTGGTATGTGTGTGTTTTTATCTGCACCTTTTGATGTATTTATTGCCATTTTTCCATTTTGTAACACTTGCAACATATATGCTTTCTTTGTTTTTTAGAAAAGTGGTTCTTATACTCGTTGACTACATATACTTCGGCCCCTGATGAAGGGTAATCCGAAACGCGTAGGGCCGTGTATGTCTTCATGGACCTTGCTTTTCAATGACACCTAACCATGTATTGTTTTTAAATAATTCTATGTGATATATGTGTACAATTTCCATTTTTGAATATTAAATTATCTATTTTTTGGATTACTGTGATTACTGTATACCTTTGTTGCCTTTAAAGCCCCATTTAGGGGGTCCCTCCACTTTTTCCGCTGGAGGATTAGGACCATACTGTGCCAGTCCTCGTTTAACAGCCCGATCAAAACTTTCTTCCTCGGGTGTCCTGTCTGTTACGCTGGGCTCTTCAGCTCTATCCATTTCGACAAGTTCTGCGATAATGTCCCTTTTCTTACGGTTGCTGGCTGGTCTGCCCCGGCTCTCCAGCAAGTCCTTGAGGGAAGAGAGCCTCAAACGTTCATACTGCGTCTCCATTGTCCTGTGTCCTTGTAGCTGTTCTTCTGGCAAAGGAATTATCCCACTGCTAGCCAACAATTGTAACGGTCAGGGGTTAACACCGTTTACGATCTTCCATCAGACAGGACCCATTCCATTCCCCAGAAGGACGAGACACACAGCTCTGTTTCTGGTTCCAAATGAATGAATGCTTTAATGGTAACTCAGCCTTGTTATATACAGTTACAAGCATGCTACAGTAATCACAGGGACAATGAAACTCTCCACCCAAAACATCACACAATGGTGTTCCCAACCAATCCACATCCCAGACAGACATTCGGGCACCAAATCTAGAGGAGTTAATTACTACAGCTGACAAGTCCCATTCCACATCTATTATCAATAGTATTTTCACACAAAACAGTGTCATTAGCATACACAATGGAATATCTTAGGAGCAGACCCAATTAACACAATGGACAACAGAATGCAATCACAGCAAGCCCCAGCCAGGTGGACCTAATTAGCATCTCAACAGTCTATGTTACACATTGAATGAGACATTCTTATTGACCTGTTGGGGGTCAATAAGCCACCTGTAATATGTCAAGATCCTGCAATACATTAATTATCATTAATGTCCCATCTCATGTAATCCGAGATATCAGTTCTCAGTCATCCTATGCCCAAAAGGGACATAGGATGACCCTAGACCCAAGAGTCATTAGAGAAGCTGGCACAGGAGTACCCCACATCCTTCAAAAGTCTCTGGGTATCACGGGCCATTTTTATTAGGACATCTTCATTTTTGTATGTATTTGTCATAATACAGTGACGTGAAAAAGTATTCATGCCCCTTGAAACTTTTCACATTTTGTCATGTTACAACCAAAAACTTAAATATTTTATTGGGATTTTATGTTATAGACCAACACAAAGTGGCACATAATTGTGAAGTGGAAAGTAAATGATAAATGGTTTTGAACTTTGTTTTACAAATAAATATGTGAAAAGTGTGGCATGTATTTGTATTCAGCTATTACTTTGTAGAACCACTTTTCGCTACAATTACAGCAGCAAGTCTTTTTGGGGATGTCTCTACCAGCTTTGCACATCTAGAGAGTGGCATTTTTGCCCATTCCTCTTTGCAAAATAGCTCAAGCTTTGTCAGATTGGATGAACCACATCTGTGAACAGCAATTTTCAAGTCTTGCCACAAATTCACAATTGGATTTAGGTCTGGACTTTGACTGGGCTATTCAACACATGAATATGCTTTGATCAAAACTATTCCATTGTAGCTCTGGCTGTATGTTTAGGGTTGTTGTCCTGCTGGAAGGTGCACCTTCATCCCAGTCTGAAGTCTTTTGCAGACTCTTAACAGGTTTTCTTCTAAGACTGCCCTGTATTCGGCTCCATTCATCTTCCTATCAACTCGGACCAGCTTCCCTGCTGAAGAAAAGCATCCCACAACATGATGCTGACACCACCATGTTTCACTGTGGGGATGGTGTGTTCAGGGTGATGTGCAGTTTTAGTTTTCCACCTCACATAGCATTTTGCTTTTAGGCCAAAAAGTAACATTTTGGTACCATCTGACTAGAGCACCTTCTTCCCAAACTGCAAATGGGACTTCTTATGGCTTTCTTTCAATTGCTTTCTTCTTGCCACTCCTAAGTAAATAAAATGTATATTCCCCTCAAAAATAAGCCCTTAACCACTTCCCGCCCGGCCTATGGCTGATTTACGTCCGGGAAGTGGTTACACAATCCTGACAGGACGTCCATGGACGTCCTGCAGGATTTCATGCCGCGCGCGCCTGTGGGGGCGCGCAGCGCGGCGATCGGTGATGCGGGGTGTCAGTCTGATACCCTGCATCTCCGATCTCGGTAAAGAGCCTCCGGCGGAGACTCTTTACCACGTGATCAGCCGTGTCGAATCACGGCTGATCACGATGTAAACAGGAAGAGCCGTTGATGGCTCTTCCTCACTCGCGTCTGACAGACGCGAGTATAGGAGAGCCGATCGGTGGCTCTCCTGACAGGGGGGGTTCGCGCTGATTGTTTATCAGCACAGCCCCCCCTCGGATCGCCACATGGACCACCAGGGAAGCCCACCCTGGACCACCAGGGTGGGCCAAACAAAAAAAAAAAAGCATGAAAAAAAAGTCTTAAAAAAAAAAAAGCTTTTTTTTTAAAAAAAAGATGCCAATCAGTGCCCACAAATGGCCACTGACTGGCAACATGGGTAGATCAGTGCTTCCCCACAATGTCCATCAGTGCCACCCCAAGTGTCCATCAGTGCCACCCCACAGTGCCCATCCATGCCCAGTGCCCACCTATCAGTGCCCATCTGTGTCACCCATAAGTATCCATCAGTGCCACCCATAAGTGCCGCCCATGAGTGCCCATCTGTGCCGCCTATGAGTGCCCAGTGCCGCCCATGAGTGCCCATCAGTGCCGCCCATGAGTGCCCATCAGTGCCGCCTATGTGTGCCCATCAGTGCCGCCTATGTGTGCCCATCAGTGCCACCTATGTGTGCCCATCAGTGCCGCATACCAGCGCCGCCAATCAGTGCCACCTCATCTGTGTCCATCAGTGCCATCTCATCGGTGCCCATCAGTGCCGCCATATCAGTGCCCGTAATTAAAAGAGAAAACTTACTTATTTACAAAAAAATTAACAGAAAAAAATAAAAACGTATTTTTTTTTCAAAATTTTCAGTCTTTTTTTAGTTGTTGCGCAAAAAAAAAATCGCAGAGGTGATCAAATACCACCAAAAGAAAGCTCTATTTGTGGGGAAAAAAGGACGCCAATTTTGTTTGGGAGCCACGTCGCAGGACCGCGCAATTGTCATTCAAAATGCGACAGTGCTGAAAGCTTAAAATTGGCTTGGGCGGGAAGGTGCGTAAGTGCCTGGTATGGAAGTGGTTAAACAGTAAACCTCACTTTTTTTGCCAAGTAGAAGCCAAACGCATGTGGATAAATGGTAAATAAAAGAAATTAAAAAACAAAACCCATTAAGAAACTGCAAGAAAAGTACAGTTGTTGCTGACAAGGTCATGGTTATCTTCCCCCAAAAAGCAGTTTTGCATATGGAATAAGTCTTTTCACAGAGGTCAGATGTACATGTTGTGACAGCATAAAAATTGTACAGCAGTATAACCAGAAAAAATATTCTAGTCATTGTACTGTTCAAGTTTTTTTCATTAGTTGTTTGAATACAACTTAAAGGAGTTGTAAAGAAAACATTTTTTTTGCCTAAAATTTATTTCTGCAAGGTAGACAGACAGAATAGTGTAATGATTCTGTTAAAAAAACAAGTAAATACCTATTAAATTCCTTCATCTATATTACCTCCGGCGTTATAGTTTCTGTTCTCTCATTCACTTCCTGGTTTGCATCGCTTGTTCATGTAAGAACTACATTTCCCAGTATGAATTGCCACTCCTAAGTAAATAAAATGTATATTCCCCTCAAAAATAAGCCCTTAACCACTTCCCGCCCGGCCTATGGCTGATTTACGTCCGGGAAGTGGTTACACAATCCTGACAGGACGTCCATGGACGTCCTGCAGGATTTCATGCCGCGCGCGCCTGTGGGGGCGCGCAGCGCGGCGATCGGTGATGCGGGGTGTCAGTCTGATACCCTGCATCTCCGATCTCGGTAAAGAGCCTCCGGCGGAGACTCTTTACCACGTGATCAGCCGTGTCGAATCACGGCTGATCACGATGTAAACAGGAAGAGCCGTTGATGGCTCTTCCTCACTCGCGTCTGACAGACGCGAGTATAGGAGAGCCGATCGGCGGCTCTCCTGACAGGGGGGGTTCGCGCTGATTGTTTATCAGCACAGCCCCCCCTCGGATCGCCACATGGACCACCAGGGAAGCCCACCCTGGACCACCAGGGTGGGCCAAACAAAAAAAAAAAAAGCATGAAAAAAAAGTCTTAAAAAAAAAAAAGCTTTTTTTTTAAAAAAAAGATGCCAATCAGTGCCCACAAATGGCCACTGACTGGCAACATGGGTAGATCAGTGCTTCCCCACAATGTCCATCAGTGCCACCCCAAGTGTCCATCAGTGCCACCCCACAGTGCCCATCCATGCCCAGTGCCCACCTATCAGTGCCCATCTGTGTCACCCATAAGTATCCATCAGTGCCACCCATAAGTGCCGCCCATGAGTGCCCATCTGTGCCGCCTATGAGTGCCCAGTGCCGCCCATGAGTGCCCATCAGTGCCGCCCATGAGTGCCCATCAGTGCCGCCTATGTGTGCCCATCAGTGCCGCCTATGTGTGCCCATCAGTGCCACCTATGTGTGCCCATCAGTGCCGCATACCAGCGCCGCCAATCAGTGCCACCTCATCTGTGTCCATCAGTGCCATCTCATCGGTGCCCATCAGTGCCGCCATATCAGTGCCCGTAATTAAAAGAGAAAACTTACTTATTTACAAAAAAATTAACAGAAAAAAATAAAAACGTATTTTTTTTTCAAAATTTTCAGTCTTTTTTTAGTTGTTGCGCAAAAAAAAAATCGCAGAGGTGATCAAATACCACCAAAAGAAAGCTCTATTTGTGGGGAAAAAAGGACGCCAATTTTGTTTGGGAGCCACGTCGCAGGACCGCGCAATTGTCATTCAAAATGCGACAGTGCTGAAAGCTTAAAATTGGCTTGGGCGGGAAGGTGCGTAAGTGCCTGGTATGGAAGTGGTTAAACAGTAAACCTCACTTTTTTTGCCAAGTAGAAGCCAAACGCATGTGGATAAATGGTAAATAAAAGAAATTAAAAAACAAAACCCATTAAGAAACTGCAAGAAAAGTACAGTTGTTGCTGACAAGGTCATGGTTATCTTCCCCCAAAAAGCAGTTTTGCATATGGAATAAGTCTTTTCACAGAGGTCAGATGTACATGTTGTGACAGCATAAAAATTGTACAGCAGTATAACCAGAAAAAATATTCTAGTCATTGTACTGTTCAAGTTTTTTTCATTAGTTGTTTGAATACAACTTAAAGGAGTTGTAAAGAAAACATTTTTTTTGCCTAAAATTTATTTCTGCAAGGTAGACAGACAGAATAGTGTAATGATTCTGTTAAAAAAACAAGTAAATACCTATTAAATTCCTTCATCTATATTACCTCCGGCGTTATAGTTTCTGTTCTCTCATTCACTTCCTGGTTTGCATCGCTTGTTCATGTAAGAACTACATTTCCCAGTATGAATTGCCACTCCTAAGTAAATAAAATGTATATTCCCCTCAAAAATAAGCCCTTAACCACTTCCCGCCCGGCCTATGGCTGATTTACGTCCGGGAAGTGGTTACACAATCCTGACAGGACGTCCATGGACGTCCTGCAGGATTTCATGCCGCGCGCGCCTGTGGGGGCGCGCAGCGCGGCGATCGGTGATGCGGGGTGTCAGTCTGATACCCTGCATCTCCGATCTCGGTAAAGAGCCTCCGGCGGAGACTCTTTACCACGTGATCAGCCGTGTCGAATCACGGCTGATCACGATGTAAACAGGAAGAGCCGTTGATGGCTCTTCCTCACTCGCGTCTGACAGACGCGAGTATAGGAGAGCCGATCGGCGGCTCTCCTGACAGGGGGGGTTCGCGCTGATTGTTTATCAGCACAGCCCCCCCTCGGATCGCCACATGGACCACCAGGGAAGCCCACCCTGGACCACCAGGGTGGGCAAAAAAAAAAAAAAAAAAGCATGAAAAAAAAGTCTTAAAAAAAAAAAAGCTTTTTTTTTAAAAAAAAGATGCCAATCAGTGCCCACAAATGGCCACTGACTGGCAACATGGGTAGATCAGTGCTTCCCCACAATGTCCATCAGTGCCACCCCAAGTGTCCATCAGTGCCACCCCACAGTGCCCATCCATGCCCAGTGCCCACCTATCAGTGCCCATCTGTGTCACCCATAAGTATCCATCAGTGCCACCCATAAGTGCCGCCCATGAGTGCCCATCTGTGCCGCCTATGAGTGCCCAGTGCCGCCCATGAGTGCCCATCAGTGCCGCCCATGAGTGCCCATCAGTGCCGCCTATGTGTGCCCATCAGTGCCGCCTATGTGTGCCCATCAGTGCCACCTATGTGTGCCCATCAGTGCCGCATACCAGCGCCGCCAATCAGTGCCACCTCATCTGTGTCCATCAGTGCCATCTCATCGGTGCCCATCAGTGCCGCCATATCAGTGCCCGTAATTAAAAGAGAAAACTTACTTATTTACAAAAAAATTAACAGAAAAAAATAAAAACGTATTTTTTTTTCAAAATTTTCAGTCTTTTTTTAGTTGTTGCGCAAAAAAAAAATCGCAGAGGTGATCAAATACCACCAAAAGAAAGCTCTATTTGTGGGGAAAAAAGGACGCCAATTTTGTTTGGGAGCCACGTCGCAGGACCGCGCAATTGTCATTCAAAATGCGACAGTGCTGAAAGCTTAAAATTGGCTTGGGCGGGAAGGTGCGTAAGTGCCTGGTATGGAAGTGGTTAAACAGTAAACCTCACTTTTTTTGCCAAGTAGAAGCCAAACGCATGTGGATAAATGGTAAATAAAAGAAATTAAAAAACAAAACCCATTAAGAAACTGCAAGAAAAGTACAGTTGTTGCTGACAAGGTCATGGTTATCTTCCCCCAAAAAGCAGTTTTGCATATGGAATAAGTCTTTTCACAGAGGTCAGATGTACATGTTGTGACAGCATAAAAATTGTACAGCAGTATAACCAGAAAAAATATTCTAGTCATTGTACTGTTCAAGTTTTTTTCATTAGTTGTTTGAATACAACTTAAAGGAGTTGTAAAGAAAACATTTTTTTTGCCTAAAATTTATTTCTGCAAGGTAGACAGACAGAATAGTGTAATGATTCTGTTAAAAAAACAAGTAAATACCTATTAAATTCCTTCATCTATATTACCTCCGGCGTTATAGTTTCTGTTCTCTCATTCACTTCCTGGTTTGCATCGCTTGTTCATGTAAGAACTACATTTCCCAGTATGAATTGCGGTATGGCCAGTAATTCACACCTCCTTGAAGTCTCTAACACGTAGAGAGCGTCCTGCCACACAGATGTAATTCCCAGGAGGGGGCGTGCACGTTACTGACCACCGCAGTAAAGCCTCCCATCACGGTGGTCAGTAAAATCAGACAAGCAGGAAGTGAACATAACAGAGAAGAAATAGAGCAACTTCTGAGCAAAAACGAACAATGAGGAAGTGAAAAGAGGAATGTCTGCAGATAAAGGATGCTTATTATGAAAAGAAATTGTTTCCTTTACAACCCCTATAAATTTTATTGAATATTTGAGGGCATCATTGTTGTTTAAGTCTGCACATGACAATTATACAATGCTGTAAACGTTCTTCCAAGTTGTTCTTCAAATAATATCTTGGTTCTCATAAAAGACAACTCTCATCTTCTTGTTTGGTTATAAGCCTCATATTTGAATTCCTTAATAGGCAATGGTTTGAATACTTGCATTAGTCAATATTTAAAATATGCAAAACATATTTAATGCAAATGATATATCAGAATATATCAGACATATTAGAAATCACATATTCTATCATCATCCTGCACCTTTTCAAACTCAGCCCCAGTATTATTATTTTTTATAAATACTTTTGTAATCAGCTTCCACACGTTCTTCTGTTTTAAAGGGTCTAGGGCAGGGATATGCAGTTAGCGGACCTCCAGATGTTGCAAAACTACAAATCCCATCATGCCTCTGCCTCTGGGTGTCATGCTCGTGGCTGTCAGAGCCTTGCTATGCCTCATGGGATTTGTAGTTCTGCAACAGCTGGAGGTCCACTAATTGCATATCCCCGGTCTAGGGCTAGGCCCAAAGTCCAGCATGCAACATTTTTTATACATACCTTATGTTATGTAGGGTATGTATGTAGTAGGTTTTTCAATACAAATTTTGAATGTGAGTCTCTTATAGCAAAGTGTTGTGTGTGGTATTCACACCATTCTTTACTGCATTTATCTCCAGGTAAGGTCTTCATATGCAATTCCCATGATAGCAGCTGTTGGCCATCATTACAGCTGATCAGAAAACAAGATTGTTGTGCTATGTGACTTCTTTAATCGTACTGCCGAATACAACAATGGGCTAAATCAAAGATAATAAGTATTTTATGAAATTATCAGATTTAAACTAGAGATACTATCTACTACATAGGTACCATCTAAAGGATAGCTATTTAAAAGAAAAAAGGAAAACACCAAGAAATGCTGCATAAAATATTTATTTTTGTTTTGAAATATCCCTCTATTAACAAAAAATTTTCTTGGAGTGATCTATTTTCATTATAGAAGAGAGAGCTCAGAATGCCTTTTTCAGCAAAATGTAAATTGCTGTATTTCTGACTGCCAATTATTTCTATTGTTTCATATGCTGTAGTTTCTACACAAAATACAATACTATTCCTAGGTCTGATAAAATGTAGAGCTATGTAGAGTCCATTTGTTGGAGTTAGCATTTATTTGCCTAAGCCTAATTTCTATTCTGTTCAGCAATTTAGAAAATGAATGAAGCAATTTCTTTTGGCCTTCAGAATAATAAACATTTAAATTAAATACTATGTCATTTAAGATTATGTTCTGCCATGTGAAGCTGATTAAACTAATTCATTTAAGAGATATGGACTATGAAAAAATCAGTTAATGTTCTACTCAACACAATTGTGCATCCTATTAGGTTGGAAATTGAACAAACGTAGCTCGTTTAAGTACTTCATTGTCATGGTCACTTAAAAACCCATACAGTGGAAAAAGGTCTGGATATAGCTGATCAATTATATGATGTGTATCAAACAACTAACTTAAATAAAAAAAAAAAAGGAGAAGTTAACAGTCTGATGTAGACCTTGCATTATCCAAGAAGTGTTGAATAGTGAAAATAAGCCAGCATACTGCTTTAAAATCTACTTAGCTGTAATTGAAAGTTTTTATTAGCAATAATCAGAGTGCAAGAGCAAATTAGTTTAGAAATTCTGAGCACACAATCTGGTACAAGCACTTACTATTACTGAACTTTTGATGCCCCTATATCAGCACTGGTACTTCTTTGTGTAGGACGGTTAGGTTTGGGCATCATTATATTTGGCTGATAAGGTATATAGTAATTTCCTTTACGCAGACACTTCTTCAGCTTTCATTTCGCATTAGGGAGTAAATAAAAAGTATTATAGTTAGGTCTGGATGGGAAGGCCTTCTTAAAGAAATAAACACTTAATAGTTATCACATTCTTGAGGGGTGTATATCTCCCCACTATTCCCTATTTTCCCTCCCCCCCTTCACTTCTACTGAAATTCTTTTTAATTGTTTTTCCTTTTTTTTTATATATATACATATATAGGCCTGGGTGGGTAAGCCTTCCCAAAGTAATATACACTTATTTAGATATCACCTGTTTGGGGTTTTCCCCTTTATTTATTTTTTATATATATATTTTCTCTCCCCCCAATACACATAAGAGTGTTCACTAAGGTCACAAATTTATCAAGGGGTCTACCCCCTTGCTCTCCCCCTTCTTGATCTTCACCGTGAATTTCTAATATATATATATATATATACATATATAGGCATGGGAGGGAAAGCCTTCCCAAAGTAATATACACTTATTTAGATACCACGTTGTTTTTTTTTTTTTATCTCCTTGAAGAGGGGGACAAGGTTCCTTTCCCCAGTATCTCTCTATCCCTCCCTCTCCTTTTTCTCTCTGTACCTTATTTTTCTTTGACCCTGTCCTGTCCCTCCCTTGCCTTTCCCTATTTCTCTCCAGCCTATTATCTCCCGACATTGGGTCTAATTTAGATGGAGAAGTCGGAAGGAATAGGACTGGGGATGATATGTAGGAGATAAGGGGATATGTTATTTTAATAACAACATTTAATATAAATCTAAGTTAAATTCTATCAAGGGGTTATATTGAGACCGTGTATGTGTGTTGGTATAATGTTTGTTATTTTAAATAATGTGTATTTATTTATTTATTTGTTTGTAATGTTGGGAAAAAATAATAAAGAAACCTTTATAAAAAAAAGAGATATGGACTATGAAAAAATCATTTAATGTTCTACTCAACACAATTGTGCATCCTAATAGGTTGGAAATTGAACAAACGTAGCTCGTTGAAGTACTTCATTGTCATGGTCACTTAAAAACCCATATAGTGGAAAAAGTTCTGAATATAGCTGATCAATTATATGATGCGTATCAAACAACAGTCTGATGTAGACCTTGCATTATCCAAGAAGTGTTGAATAGTGAAAATAAGCCAGCATACTGCTTTAAAATCTACTTAGCTGTAATTGAAAGTTTTTATTAGCAATAATCAGAGTGCAAGAGCAAATTAGTTTAGAAATTCTGAGCACACAATCTGGTACATGCACTTACTATTACTGAACTTTTGATGCCCCTATATCAGCACTGGTACTTCTTTGTGTAGGACGGTTAGGTTTGGGCATCATTATATTTGACTGATAAGGTATATAGTAATTTCCTTTACGCAGACACTTCTTCAGCTTTCATTTAGCATTAGGGAGTAAATGAAAAGTATTATAGTTAGGTTTAGGGTCAGAGAAATAAGAAAGGCAAAACCTTTGTTATAGGAAAAATGCCAATACCTCAGCAATATATAACAGAAACCTTCTGTCACATTTTTTTTTTTTTAACATTAGAAGTTTATTGAAAAATCAAGTCATAACAGTACAGAGCATGACATTCGTAAAAAAAGAATGCTGTATCAAATCTATGTAATGTACAATCGTGTGTCATACCATTGACAAACTTGTTAAAAGCCATCGGAGCACACATAAAATAGCAAAAGAGAAATTCCTTTAACATAGTCACTGTAGGCTAATTATGCATATAACCTTGTCTGGACAGGACCATCGTCATGTATATAATCGTATAATTGATGTCCTGTTATGTCTGCTACAAAAGCCAAGGGAGAGAATACGAAACAAGATGAGGGAAAGAGTAGAAGCTTAGAGGGAGAGCATGATGAGAAGAGATGTAAAGTAAAAACCTGCGCTGGGATAAATGTGATAGTAGGCTGCTGCCCCCCTAAGTCTATTCCCTATGCAGGGGTAGAAAGAAATAGTAGTAGTGGGTGGGGGTGGTGGCGCTGCCTAGGTGCACTAAACCACACTGTATACCCCCGGCTGAGTCAAAAGATCAAGTGGGTAAGGAGTACAACATGTGTAGTGCAACACCAGCTGTGTAGAGTAATTAAAACCACAGATGAAACATAAGAGTGTAAACCAGTGAGGTATACAGGCACAGCCTGAAGGTATCAGTATAAATAGTTAGAACTGGCCAGTAGCCACAAACTGGACCTCTATACTGATATCAAACAATTACACCCTATTGGTGTGGGATGCAGGCTTATATATACACTCAGTAAATAATATCAGCAATAGACTAAATTCCGTTATAGGGTGCCCTGCATGGCCAGAGACATAAAAAGTCCAACAATACTGTATACAGAGCTCTATATAAAAGAACACACATAAGAGAATAGAATCTCTGAGCTCTTAAAAAAGGAGGCAATGGGTCCGTATCCACCAGGACCATATATAGTATAAATGTCTGTAAACATCAATCTTTGATTGCAGTATAAGTAGAGTCCAGAAGGGTTGTTAAGATGTGAAGGTGGTGCTCCTATGACACAATTCGAGGTGTTCCGGTGCTCCCCTCAGGGTTCCCCACTCACCAGATAATGCTCCCCGCTTGGGGTAACAAGCGTATACCGCAGATTCCTCGGATCACCGCTCCACTCCTCTGCTCACAAATTCGGCAGCTCCACAGTGGGTAATCCAGACCTTAGTTGCTCAAAAGCGATGTGTACAGCCCGGCTTCCTCCGTGCCTCAGAGGAGAAAAAAGGACTCCGATAGTGCATATTTACTCTACACAGCTGGTGTTGCACTACACATGTTGTACTCCTTACCCACTTGATCTTTTGACTCAGCCGAGGGTATATAGTGTGGTTTAGTGCACCTAGGCAGCGCCACCACCCCCACCCACTACTACTATGATGAGAAGAGAGATCAAAGAAAAGAGAGATACATTCGAATGTGGATCGATCGTGGGACATGCACAACAAACTCAGGTGTGGGAACCGAGTACATATACTAGCAAAATGGAAAGAAAAAAAAGGGGCCTAAATCAGGATGGTTTTGAAATGCCGTATAATTAAGTGGAACTTTCATTATCCTCAATCTGTAAACCTGATGCTTCGGAATAGGCTTTCGAGTACCTGAAAATTATCCAGGGTCGCCATGTCTCATGGAACCCCTCTACCAGTTCCTTGGACTGAGCGAGTGTGTCCTCCATTTCGTGGATCTCTGAAATTCTGCTAAACCACTCTGATATAGAGGGGGATCGAGTCGTATTCCAAAGGCTCGGAATAAGAGATTTGGCTGCATTCACTAGATGTTTTGTGAGTGAGTTTTTGTACTTTTTCAAGGACCAGTCGGAGATATGCAGAAGGCAGCATGCAGCGTCAAGTGACAGTGTGGTCTCAGTGATCTTGACAATCAGGTCTTTGACCTTAGCCCAAAAAGACCCGATAACCTGGGTCCTATTTCCCAACATCCCCGGGGGCCTATGTTGTTGTGGTAAATTGTACAGGCCATTGTAGTAAGATTGAAAATGTTTAGCAATCTCCTCAGTAGACACATCCAACCTGCCATTAGCTCCCTTGATCCCCATAATAGTGTTACTATGGATATGTTCTCTTAAAGCTTTTGCTAGGTATTTACCTGTTTTATTGCCTGACTCGTAGTAGATCTTCTTTTTAAAGAACAGAAAGCGTTTGGCCCTGTTGTCAAGGATCTGTTGCAGTGCTTTCCTAGCGCCCAGCAATTCGGATGATGTGCTCACAGAAAGGGACTGCTTGTGTAGCGTTTCCAGCTCGTGAATACGATTGGAAATTTTTCTAATCTCATCCTCTCTGTCTCTTTTACGCTTTGCACCTATCTTCATTAGTTCCCCTCTGATGGTGCACTTGTGTGCTTCCCATATCGACAGCGGGTCCATGCCAGGTGTGTTGTTACGTTCAAAAAAGAGTTTTAAAGACAACTTTATTTCCTCCAGTAATAACAGATCCGTCATCAGGGAGGAATTGAGTCTCCACAAGGTGCCTGTTCATTTCAATGAAATGATTAGCATGGGAGACCGTTACGTCCTTCAGCCTGTGTATGGCTTTGTCCCGTAGCTTGCCTGTATGTTCCGATGCTGCCAGCTTCTCTGTGAGCATCACCAGGTTGGTTTTCAGGTCCGTGATAGCAGTGGAAAAGGTGGACTTAATGTCCGCCGTAAAGCCTGACATGTCCTCATAGGTCAGGGGCTTGTCAGAGCGAGAGGTGCCCCTACCTGAGTCCTCGGCTGCGGAATCAGAGTCTCCACTGATGTCCCCCTCATGGCGTGTCGGCGCCATCTTGGGCCCAGCATCCCCGTACTGCGCGGCCTGTTTTTGGGAGAAGTTATCCGTGATGCTCCATGTCACAGGGGTCGACTTTCCTCGTCAGGATCGCGCCTGGGGTGTATAGAAGAGCTTTTTCCCCGGGATCGGTGCTTCATTGGTCGGGTAACAGGCAGGTAGACTGTGTGCTAACCAGAGCTCCTCTAATGTGCTGCCATCCAAGCCACGCACCAAGCCACGCCCCCCTCTGTCACATTTAAATACCTATCCCATGCTACATTCTTTGCAAAGATTGTAGGCATATTCCTAATGGCCATTATAGTGTCTATAAACCCTATTAATATACATATATAATTGTTCCAGGTTGGTCTATTATATCTGCCCAAATTCCAGGTGCCAGTCCAGCTCTCAACTGTAGACTTCTAGTATGAAAAATAGGTCGACTGCAATTTGGTAACAAATCCAACTTATTGTACAAAATCCACAAAATTCATACAATGCAGCAGAAGCACCTAATGTGTTACATGCTATCAAATACTTATTCATAAAGAGTACACGCTACATTGTGCGAAGACAAGGAGTGTGCAATATACTTTACTAGGCACATAACTTTTAGGTAGCTGCAGTGGGGACCTAGGTAGGGAGTGTCTGCTATATACGTTTTTTTTTCTAACAATAAAAATAAATAAGGGTTTAAGTGTTGAAGTTAAAGGTTAAGTGTTGAAGCGTCAAAGTAAACCATTCATGAGAGATGTATTCCATTGCTGACCTCTCTGAAAATGCTAATGGCTATATTTCTGTATGAATTCAAAATGTTGAGTCACTCTCCAGAAACAAGCATGCGACATATGAACAAAACCCCTGATCTGAATACTTGTTTTGGGTCATTTACTCAGAAAGTGTTAACCACTTCAACCCCGGAAGAATTTACCCCCTTCCTGACCAGAGCACTTTTTGCGATTCGGCACTGCGTCGCAATTTTTATTTTTTGCGCTATAAACAAAAGAAGAGCGACAATTTTGAAAAAAAAGCTATTTTTTACTTTTTGCTATAATAAATATCCCCAAAAAATATATATATATAAAAAAACATTTTTTTTCCTCAGTTTAGGCTGATATGTATTCTTCTACATATTTTTGGTAAAAGAAAATCGCAATAAGCGTATATTGATTGGTTTGCGCAAAAGTTATAGCGTCTACAAAATAAGGGATAGTTTTATGGCATTTTTTTTTTTACTAGTAATGACAGCGATCTGTGATTTTTATAGTGACTGCGTCATTATGGCGGACACATCGGACACTTTTGACTCTATTTTGGGACCATTGTCATTTATACAGCGATCGGTGCTATAAAAATTCACTGATTAATGTGTCAATGACACTGGCAGGGAAGGGGTTAACCACTAGGGGGTGAGGAAGGGGTTAAGTGTGTCCTAGGGAGTGATTCTAACCTTTGCCATTCTGCCGACGTATATCGGCGTGCACCGCTCGGCAAGTGGTTAAAGATCAACATAATAGCAGGAATCAATATATATCGCTACATACATTTTCTGTGCATGGACTTTGCTTAACACAATTATTCACAAAGACTGTGTGTTTGTGAAGTGATAAATTGTATTGACAATATCCTGCTGATGATTTATCCTTGATATAACTCCAAATTAGAAGACCAGAATAAATTTGGGAATTTTAAATATATGTTATATCTCTTCAGCATTTAATTGCCAGAATATCCTTGACTAACCTACTTTGATTATAGACAGGCATTCTGATACTTTTTTTTTTTACAGTAATCCAATGTCGTATTAGGGAGGTATAACGTCTGTAACCTATTCTATTGCTTTATAAAAGAATTGTGCTATTGTAACTGCAGTCTTTAATGCTGTGTATACTTGATCTGCTGTATAATTTCTGGATACAATCTGATGGAAATCATAAACCTTAAATTTTTCATGCTTTCCAACAAGTTCCTTTAGGAAGTGCTAGAATTCAGCAGGAGTGTTCTGGGGATAAGTGCCTGCTGATGTGGTAGTTTGTAGCCTCTTTGGTAGAGATGCCTGTGTGCACACAGGTAGTCAGTTCAGTGATGCCAAGGCTGTTAAAAGTACAGTATCATTGGGTAAAAGTCTCTGCCCAGCCACTGTGCAGCACAGTGGTGCAGTGAGTAGCACTTTCGCCTAGCAGCAAAAGGGTCGCTGGTTTGAATCCCGACCACGACACCATCTGCCTGGAGTTTGCATGTTCTCCCTGTGCATGCGTGGGTTTCCTCCGGGTACTCCGGTTTCCTCCCACACTCCAAAGACATGCTGGTAGGTAAATTGGATCTTGTCCAAATTGGCCCAGTATATATATGTATATATATGTATGACTGTGTGTCCAAAGCGTGTCACTATCCTACGGGGTAAAATGACCGCACCAGCCAAGCAGACTCTGGCTGGAAAAAGCTCCCAGAGGCGATTCAGTTCGCATGTGTTGCACTATACAAGTCATTCATTCATTCACTGTGCCTGTCACACAAACATGTACAGAGATAGGCATGCTGTGCTTAGTGATACTGTGCCTACACTTTTAAAAGGCTCAGTGTCACTAAAATACTGGGCTCACTGCATAGGCCTGTGTGCACAAGTGCTAGATAGCTAGATATCTATAGGCTGCCTGTACATTAACTTATGGCTTGAGCTGGTCCTTCTCTTACCATTGCAGTTTTCTATGTTTACTTTTAACTCTGATATCAGATTTTAATACCCAAATTAAACAATTCTGATATCTGAACCACAGCAAAAATGACAAGTGCCACTCTAGGCCTCATCAGATTGCCATCAAGGACAGAGCTCACCCCAACTCAAAATATCTAGTGGGGAAAGGAAGTCCTAAAAGTCACACATCACAGCAAAACCCTGTATGTACCCTGAGGTGTACCCTGAGGTGTATGACAGTCTCAACTGGGAAGAGAACACAAGCACCATACTAAGTAAGTGTAGCATATATGGAATGTAATGCAAATTAAAACAGTGTTACTCACAAAAGTGATAACACCATGAGCGTAGAGCACTGCAAATATAGGTCATCAACATCATTGTGTTGACCGTAAAGTGAATAACTCAACACCTATATGGACCCCTTATATATTTGTACATGTTGATCATATCCCCCTTAATCTCCTCTTCTCAAGAGTGAATAAATTCAGTTCCTCTAATCTTTCCTTATAGCTGAGCTCCTCCATGCCTCTTATCAGTTTGGTTGCCCTTCTCTGCACTTTCTCCAATTCCCCGATATCCTTTTTGAGAGCTGGTGCCCAAAACTGAACTGCATATTCCAGATGAGGTCTTACTAATGATTTGTACAGGGGCAAAATGATATATCTCTCTCTGGAGTCCATACCTCTCTTAATACAAGAAAGGACTTTGCTCACTTTGGAAACTGCAGCTTGGCATTGCATGCCATTATTGAGCCTATGATCTACCAAAACTCCAGATCTTTCTCCACTACGGATTCCCCCAGCTATACTCCCCCTAGTATGTATAATGCATGCATATTCTTAGCCCCCAAGTGCATAACTTTACATTTATCAACATTAAACCTCATCTGCCACATAGTCGCCCAATTAGACAGAGCATTGAGGTCGGCTTGTAAATTGGAGACATTATTCCACTGCATAGCTTGGTGTCATCTGCAAAGACAGAAATGTTACTTTTGATACCAGACCCATTATCATTTATAAAGATATTAAAATGTAAGGGTCCCAACACTGAACCTTAGGGTACACCACTGATAACCTTAGACCATTCAGAGTAAGAATCATTAACCACTACTCTCTGAATTCTGTCTTGTAGCCAGTTTTCTATCCATTTACAAACTGATATTTCCAATCATGTAGACTTTACCTTACACATTAGCCGTGTGTGCGGAACTGTATCGAGCGCTTTTGAAAAATCCAAGTATGCCACGTGCACTGCCACCCCACTGTCCAAGGTTTTACTTACCTCTCCATAAAAATAAATCAGGTTTGTCTGACAACTTCTGTCTTTCATGAATCCATGCTCTTTGTTGCTTAAAATATTTTTTTCCTGCAAGAACTCATCATAGTGGTCTTTTATTAATCTCTCCAGTATCTTTCCAACTATAGAAGTTAAACTAACAGGTCTATAGGTACCTGGTAAAAACTTTGGGCCAGATTCACAGCGGAGATACGACGGAGTATCTCAGATACTCTGTCGTATATCTCAGAGTATCTATGCGACTGATTCATAGGCCCCATACACACGATATAATTTATCCGCGAATACGGTCCAGCGGACCGTTTCCGCGGATAAATCCTCTCGTGGATTTCGGCGGATTTTCATGCGATGGTGTGTACACACCATCGCATTGAAATCCACGCCGAAATCCTCTTGCGATGACGTGTCGCGCCATCGCCGCGATTATGACGCGGCGACGTGCGCGACGCTGTCATATAAGGAATTCCACGCATGCGTCAAATCATTACGACGCATGCGGGGGATCCCTTCGGACGGATGGATTCGGTGAGTCTGTACAGACCAGCGGATCCATTCGTTGGGATGGACTCCAGCAGATGGATATGTTCTGCATGTCAGCAAATATCCGATCTGCTGGAATCCATCCCAGGGGAGATATATCCGCGGAAAAAGATCCGCTGGCGTGTACACACCATAGGATCTATCCGCTGAAACCCATTTGCTGGGATTTATCTGCGGATGGATTCTATGGTGTGTATGGGGCCCTAGAATCAGTTACGCATAGATAGCCTTAAGATCCGACAGGTGTAATTGTTTTACACTGTCGGATCTTAGGATGCAGTACCGCGGCCGCTGCTGGGGGGAGTTTGCGTCGTATTCCAGTGTCGGGTATGCAAATTAGCAGTTACGGCGATCCACAACGGATTTTCGCGTTCGGTACGTCGTCGCTAGTATAGTTTCCCGTCGCAATTTTAGGCGTCGTTTGACCTGCCCTAACTTTAGACAGCACACATATGTGCTGTTTAAAGTATGGCCGTCGTTCCCGCTTCGAAATGAAAAAAAAAAATTGTCTTGTGTAAAACGTCCGGGAATACGAAAGTATGCTACGCATGTCGCACGTCGTCGCCGTTCGAAAAAATGACGTCACTTCGCGCAAAGCCGGGCGGGAATTTCGAAATGGAGCATGCGCAGTAGGTCCGGCGCGGGAGCACGCCTAATTTAAATGGCACACGCCCATTTGAATTACGCGGGCTTATGCTGGAGGCCACCAGCGTAGGTTTTCATTGCAAGTGCTTTGTGAATCAGGCACTTGCGATGAAAACTTGCGGCGGTGTACTACGATACGTTACGCCGCCGCTAGTCTACGTGAATCTGGCCCTTTGTTCCCTCTTTAAATATAGGCACCACATTGGCCCTGCGCCAATCCAGTGGTGCTATTCCTATAATTAATGAGTCCCTAAAAATTAGATACAAATTTGAAAGTACAGAGCTCAATTCTTTTAGGATCCATGGGTGGATGCCATCTGGTTCAGGTGCTTTATCCACCTTTATTCTGTCTAAATATTTCTGGACCATATCACTTTTGAGCCATTGTGGATAGTTTGGGGCTGTGTCACTACCACCCCCATTTTGACATGAGCTCCCCATTGCTCCTTTGTATACACAGAGCTGAAGAAAGTATTTAATAAATTAGCCTTCTCTTTGTCCCCAGTCACCCACTCTAGATTATTCTGTAAAGGGCCTACATGCTCAGACTTGACCTTTTTACTGTTAATATATTTGAAGATTTTTTGGGGGTTTGTCCTACTATCTTTTGCAATCTGTTGCTTGTTTTGAGTTGTTGCATCCTTGATTTCCTTTTTACATATCCTATTATATTATTTGTAACATTTAAACAACCCTTGTGTTCCTTCATTTTTATATTTTTTAAAAACGATTTTCTTGCAGTTTATTTGGAGGTGAAATCTCTTCTTAACTTTGGCTGTGAGCCACATATGTTTTATTTTTAGCCTTTTAAACTTATTGCCCATGGGAATATACTTTGCAGTGAGTTTACAAACAATCTTTTTGAAGAATTCACATTTCTGTTCTGTGCCCAATATTCTCTCCCAGTCTAAGTCCTGGAGAGCAGCCCTCATCCTTGGAAAATTTGTATTTTATCTTTCCCATATGTGATTTTTGCTTACAGCTAACATCCAATTAAATAATGTCATGGCCAGGTGTTCCTTTATCTGATTAGTCATACACTCTGCATGGTTTGAGATTACCAGGTTCAAAAGAGCATCATTCCTAGTTGGGGCCTCAATAAACTGGGCCATAAAATTGTCCGGTAATAGGTTTATAAGTTTGTGAGCTTTAACTGTCCTAGCAGTGCCATTAATCCAGTCAATTTATGGGTAGTTAAAATCCCCCATTATTATCCCTGTCCCAGCCCTTGTAGCCCTTTCCATCTGTGCAAGGAGCTGACTCTCTGCCTCCTCATTAACATTGGGTGGTCTATAACAAACTCCAATGATCTGTATGCAGTTCCAACCATAATGCTTCAGACTAATCACACTCTCCATCCACCAGGTCCTCTTTCACACTCGCTTAGAGATCACTTCTCACATAGAGACAGACCCCTCCACCTTTATTTTTTACCCTGTTTTTCTGAAAGAGTGCATAGCCAGGAATATTAATAGCCCAGTCATGTGAGTAATGAAGCCAAGTTTCAGCAATATCGATTACATAAATAGCTCTACTGATGCACCAGAGCTTTCAACTCACCTATTTTGCTTGGCAGACTTCTGGCGTTGGTGAACAAACACTTTAATGCATTAATATATTTTCACCGGTCACATACTATCCTCTTGGGTGTTCCGAGATTGCAACTAGGACTTGCTACTATACTTACCTTGGGTTTATGTGCTTTGGTTACCCTACCACTAATGCCCCTAATAATACTACCCTCTGGAATATGTTCCACGCTGACTATCTCTATCTCTGGACCATACCCCCCATCGCCTAGTTTAAAAACCCCTCTTACTTTTTGCCCATTCTTATTCCCAGCTAATCTGCACCCTCCTCATTTAGGTGCAGTCCGTCCCTTCTATAGTACTGGTTATTGGCTGAGAAGTCGGCCCAGTCCTCCAGAAACCCAAACCCCTCCTTACTAGAGCAGCTCTTCAGCCAATTGTTTACTTCCCTAATCTCCCTCTGCCTTTCTGGTGTGGCTCGTTGTACCGGAATTCCTGAGAATACTACCTTGGAGGTCCTTTTCCTCAATTTAGCTCCCAAGTCCCTAAAATCTTTCTTTAGGACACTCCATCTGCCTCTGACTTTGTCATTGGTGCCAATGTGCACCATGACAGCTGGGTCTTCCCCAGTCCCTCCCAGTATTCTGTCCACCAGATCCATGATGTTCCAAACCCGAGCGCCCAGTAGACAACATACAGTTCGGCGCTTCAGGTCTTTGTTTCAGATTGCCCTCTCTGTCCTTCTAAGAATTGAGTCCCCTACCACCAGAATCTGTATTTCCGTTCCCTTCACTTCCCCCCTCTCTCACTGGAGTTTTTCCCCCGGCAGCTAGGAGAGTCTCTCAGACAACTGGTTTTACCAATGTCACTCAATGGAGCATACTTATTGGGATGCTCCAGCCCCAGATCAGCCTCCCTGGCACTTCCCCCCTACCCTTCCTGACTGTCACCCATCTACTATTTTCTAGTGCCTGCACCTCATTATCTCCACCCACCTCTGTGCTGCCCCTGCCATCACCTTCTGGGTACGTTTTCTGCTCTCCTTTAGTGTGGAGGGTCTTCCCAGTGCTGACAGTTGCTCCCCCAAATTCAGAACCTGGGTTTCCAGGGAAACAATGTGTTTACATTTTGCACAGCAGTAATCGCCCTCGATCAGATGATCAAGGAACGCATACATGCCGCAAGATGTACACCAAGTCGCCTCGTCACACCTGCCGGGCATCGTACCTATTAATTTAATGAGGATTAGAGATTATCCCCTGTCCAAATTTACCTAACAACTAACTTCTTGACACAATACACTGGTACTCAACAAGACAATACACAGGTACTCAATGAGACAATACACAGGTACTCGCAGACCTACATGCACTCGCAGACCAGCGGACCTGCGTGCACTCACAGACAAGCATGCACTTGCAGACCAACAGACTTACGTGCACTCGCAGACCAGCGTGCATTTGCAGACCAACAGACCTGAGTGCACTCACAGACCAACAGACCAACAGACCTGCATGCACTCACACACCAACGGACCTGCGTGCACTCGCAGACCAGCGTGCACTCACAGACCAGTGTGTACTCGCAGACCAACGGACCTGCGTGCACTCACAGACCAGCGTGCACTTGCAGACCAGTGTACACTCGCAGACCAGTGTGCACCTGCAGACCAGCGTGCACTCGCAGACCAATGGACCTGCGTGCACTCGCAGACCAGCGCGCACCCACAATACACAAGTACCAATGATACACACACACTACTCAGACAACACTCAGGTACTCACACTACACAGGTACTATGACCCCTGTTTTAACCTCATGTCTTAAACTCTTGATTTTAACTCACCACTTAGTCTAGTTTCACTAACTCTCTATTTTAACTCACCACTTAGTCCAGTTCCACTATCTCTTAATTTTAACTTACCACTTAGTCCAGTTCCACTAACTCTTGATTTTAACTCATCACTTAGTCCAGTTCCACTTGGACAGAGTTCCAGCAAACTCAAAGATGAGCAGGCTCAAATGAGTTCTACAGAAATGTATATAGGCCTCAAGCACCTGTGACCAATTAACCACTCCCCTTAATTAGTAGGCTGAAAAAAAAGACTGTTTAAAAAGTTCCAGAAAACGGTGTTAAAAAGCTACAAGGAAAAAGACCCAAAAAGAACCTAAAATGCAACCCAGCAGTCAAAAGCAAAACTTGTTTACACTCTCCACTCAAGGTTTCCACTGTCTAGCCTCCAACCAACAAGACTGTTAAGCATATAATGCGGTGTGTATCTGTATTATATATACCAGGTAGTTTTATATATGGTCTCTAAGGAATGTAATGGTAATCCGATTCAACATAGGTGGGCATATACTCCTATTTGGAAAATCTACATGTATAAACTATTACTAACATTTTTTTTATAGAGAACTAATGTGAGGATTCCTGAATTTATTTACATACTTGGGAAGGGCATTAATAACCAGAAAAATAAAATGTTTGCCATAAGTCAATGGGTTTATGGGTGCATGTGAATAATAACTAGGTACAAAAATGTCATATGATGCAAGAAACTATTACTGGGGTACTTACTTTTACTGTGTCTGACATGATTCACAATATGATATACCTGGGTCGAAAACATAATTAAGTTATTATATTGGTAGAGGAAACTGAATAACCAAAGTAACAATATGCTACCCATGGGACTATTATGTATGAAAGCTTAACCTGTCGACATGTGGGGACCAAAGGAGGTTGGGGAGCTATTTTCTTTTCAGGGCAAACTCGTGTATATAGATAGAAAATGAACTCCAATTATTACAATGGACCCATTGATAATAACTGAAGTAATTTGAATATGCAAAGGGTAAGTTTCCCTCTGGCAGAGGCATTTAAAATGCTCAGCAATTTGGAAAGTCCCCAGGATGGATAAGCCACAAGGACAGGTTAGGCAGTAAATCCCAAATTCTATAGAACAATTATAGAAGTATTTAATTGCATATGCTTGACCGTGAAATCTTTTTGACCATAGGTAACATGTTTGCAGGTTAAACATAAAGCCTTGCGGCATTGGGACATACCTATTATGGGAATGAGACATAATGTTTGTGTATTGGATGTAGGTCTAGGCTTAAAGAGGAAGTAAACTTCCATCTTTAACCACTTCAGCCCCGGAAGGATTTACCCACTTCCTAACCAGGCAATTTTTTTGCGATACAGCACTGCGTCAATTTAACTGACAATTGCGTGGCCATGCAACGCTGTACCCAAACAAAATGTATGTTTTTTTTCCCCACAAATAGAGCTTTCTTTTGGTGGTGCCTGATCAGCTATGCGTTTTTTTTTTTTTGCGCTATAAACAAAAAAAAGTTACAATTTTGAAAAAAAATATATTTTTTACCTTTTGCTATAATAAATATCCCACCCAAAAAAACAAAAACAAATTTCTTCATCAGTTTAGGCCAATATGTATTATTGGTAAACAAAATTGCAATAAGTGTATATTAAATTTAATGTTATAGGGCCAAATCCTCAAAAGAGATACGACGGAGTAACTGCTGTTACTCCGTCGTATCCCTGGTCCTAACTATGGAACTGATCCACAGAATCAGTTTCCCATAGTTAGGACGAAGATCCGACATGTGTAATTGAATTACACTGTTGGATCTTAGGATGCAGTACCGCATCCGCCGCTGGGGGCGTTTCGCGTCGAAATGCCGCCTCGGGTATGCAAATTAGGACTTACGGAGATCCACGAAGCTTTTCAGCTTCGTTTTTTCTCCGTAAGTTTTATTTTGCAAACGCAAAATTAGGGCTGCTTTTACAAGGTGTAAACTGTTTACACCTTGTAAAAACAGACCTTTCTTGCTCGCGACGCGATTTTTTTAAAATTTAAAAAAAAAAATTTGGCGCCGTATGTTTTTTTTTACCCGACGCAACTTTATTGTCCCGTCGCAATCCACAAAGCCAGACGTAACATAATTTCGCGCTATGCACGTCGGGAAAATGATGTCACGAGCATGCGCAGTACGGCCGGCGCGGGAGCGCGCCTCATTTAAATGGGAATCGCCCGCCGGAGAAGAGGAACGCCTTGCGCCGGCCGGATTTAAGTTACACCGCTCCAAATTTCTAGGTAAGTGCTTTGTGGATCGGGCACTTAGTTAGAGATTTTGCGGCGGTGTAACTTAAATGGAAGAGTTACGTTGCGCCGGGTTTTTGAGGATTAGACCCAAAGGGGCAAATTCTCAAAAGAGATACGCAGACTTAACTGCTGTTCAGTCTGTGCCTAACTTTGGAAACGATTCTCAAAAGGCTTTTTCCAAAGTTAGGCAGAAAATCTGACATGTGTAAGACACTTACATGGTCAGATCTTAGGATGCAGTACCGCATCCGCCACTGGGGGCATTTCTCATTGAAATGCAGCTTTGCGTATGCAAATGAGGACTTAAGCAGATTTTCAAAGCATTTCATCATTGTGATTTCTGCGTAAGTTCCGAATTTGCCTGCGCAAAACTAGGGCTGGTTTTACAATGTGGAAAGTTAGTCACACCTTGTAAAGGCCCATTCAAGCGACGGCATTTGGTATGCATTCCTGAGGGAGAACTCCACGGCAATTTTTAAATTCAAAACCGGCATGGGTTCCCCCCCCAGGAGCATACCAGGCCCTTAGGTCTGGTATGGGTTGTAAGGAGACCCCCCCCCCTACGCCGAAAAATCGACGTAGGGGGTCCCCCTACAATCCATACCAGACCCGTATCCAAAGCACGCTACCCGGCCGGTCAGGAAGGGAGTGGGGACGAGCGAGCGCCCCCCCTCCTGAGCCGTGCCAGGCCACATGCCCTCAACATGGGGGGGTTGGGTGCTCTGGGGCAGGGGGGCGCACTGCGGGCCCCCCCACCCCAGAGCACCCTGTCCCCATGTTGATGAGGACAGGACCTCTTCCCGACAACCCTTGCCGTTGGTTGTCGGGGTCTGCGGGCGGGGGCTTATCGGAATCTGGGAGTCCCCTCAAATAAGGGGGCCCCCAGATACCGGCCCCCCACCCTAAGTGAATGGATATGGGGTACATCGTACCCCTACCCATTCACCTGGAGGCAAAAAGTAAGTTAGTAAACACACAACACAAGGCTTTTTAAAATAATTTATTATTCTGCTCCGGATGCCCCCCCTGTCTTCTTTATTAGCTCTATTACCAGGGGGGGCTTCTTCTTCTTCTTCTTCCACTCTCCGGGGGGGTTTCTTCTTCCGCTCTCCGGGGGGGGGGCTTCTCCGCTCTCCGGGGGTCTTCTTCCATCTTCTCCCCTCTTCCGCTGTTGACTCGGCGAACCCTGGTTCTTCTGCAGATGTCCGGTGCCTTCTTCTTCAGCGCTGGCTGCCTGCTATCTTTGTGTGTTAGCTCAATTTCTAACAGGCAGCCGGCGCGGTCTTCTGTGACGTCACCTTCTTCTCTTCTGTTCTTCTCCCCTCTTCCGATGTTGCCTCGTCGCCTCTTGTCACTGTAATGATGGAAGCGCGCCTTGCATCCCATTTATATAGGCATCACCGTCCCATCATGCTCCGGCAGGTACCCACGTGGTGGGTGCCTACCCACGTGCACCCACCACGTGGGTACCTACCGGAGCATGATGGGACGGTGATGCCTATATAAATGGGATGCAAGGCGCGCTTCCATCATTACAGTGACAAGAGGCGACGAGGCAACATGAGACTGGATGGAAGGGTAATTGAAAAGATGTGTTTTTTACTACAAGTTCTCCCTTTGTTTCATCTGGGTTTAGGAGTAAGCAGACAACTTTGGTTTTGGTGGCTGCACATGCAAAATGAATCGCCTCTGGGCGCTTGTTTGACCATTTCTCCTTTGAGAGAATTGGAAGATACTACAGGGCTCACACCAAGTGCTTTTCTCTATTGTAATAAAATGCAAGATTACACAATGTAAATGTCCAAACAGTGTACAGTATGCTGCTTTTAGATTGAAATCCTAAAAAATTGTGTGATTAAGAGTGGTGATGCCAGTTCTGAAATCAGATAAGACCAGTAATACAGTATTAGCCCTTTTTAAAAATACTATAATTTGCAATTGAATTTGTTTCTGGTAGGAAACATTTTCTTCTGTCAAGAGAAGGATTTAAAACTCTAATAATGCAATATTTGAAGTCTGTATGTGACTACAGAATTCCTAAGCCACCAAATTGATGTCTCATTAAGTCTCTTCTTAAGATGCCATTATACTTTTCACATTAAGCTGCTGCTGATTAAATTGAAGTACATTATTTAAGTAAGTGAAATCACTTGTTAACAACCATAGCTCATTCTACCCTGATCCGTATTTCCCATATTTCATAAGTTTAATGCAACTTATGCAAATTAATATAAGAAGGTTTTTGTGGTAATTTGACTAGGTAATGATAACCCAGACCAAATGATGTTTTTGAAAAGGAAATTAAAACTATATACATTGTACACTGCAATATATATATATATATATATATATATATACATATATGTGTGTATATATCTATCTATATATCTATATATAGATAGATATATAGATAGATAGATAAATATATATTTCGCCAATCGTCTTCCAGGACGGCACCTAGAGAGATGACTGGCTTCACCTGACAGGAAACACAATCAAAAAAGAGGTTAAAAACCCCGCCCCTCCCCGTGCTCCTCAGTTCTTGATTGTGTTTCCCCACAGCGAAACGTTTATTTTTTTCTGACCTAAGGCCTGGGGCTGGTGGTCCCCCCCTGGGAACTAAACTGCAGGCACTGGGTAGCCTTTGGGTTTGGCAGATTTATCCCTTCCTAGGGGGTCCCTTCTTACTCAGGGGGGACTCACTGAGTGAGCTGGAAGAACCCCCTGAGTGCTGGTGTCTCCTGGGTATAGGTGGCTATCCTGGAGCTCCAGGGGCTGATCCACTCTCTCTCCCCGAGCCTTCCCCCTACCTTGGAGGTCTGTGGGTCAGGTTCTCTCCGGTGGTGCGGGCCTTCTGTGCGATCTGGGGTTGCGGATGGGTCAGCCTGGAAGTGTTTCATGACTCCTTCAAATTTGGCGCCAAAACCTGCGTCTCTACAGAGCCGGCGGTGCAGGTCGATGACGTCACGCGCACGCGTGTCACTTCCGGGTCAGCTCGGTAAAGATGGCGCGCATCAGCCTCAGCACGCCAGTCTCGGCTTCTCATTTACCGGAGACACACAGCGGCAGCCGAGAGAGAGGGGCGCCTTCATCCTCCCGCAATATGAAGCAAGAGGTCCGGTCGTCTACGGCCCTGGCTGCGGAGGAGACCACGGGGGGTGAGTCTTCCTGGATACAGGTATGGTGGGCTGGGTCCCAGTGTTTGTTCCCCGGTTTTAACATACATGCCTGTGTATCCTTTCCTTTCTAGGGGAGGATTTCTTTGCCCAAGGGGGTGCTAGTCGTTCTGCTAAGGACACTAGCCGCTCTAAGAAATGTGGCTATTGCAGTAGCAAGTTACCTTCAGATTATTCCAAGCCTTTTTGTACCAAATGCATTGTTAAATTAGCAGGGAAGGATACCTCTGAGATTCTGAAGGGGTTTCTTGAAGTCCAGTCTGAAATGCTCTCTACGCTCAAGGAGTTTCATGTGTCTTTAAAGAGCAAAGAGCCTGAACCCCCCATCGCAGGGCCCTCTTCTCAGGAAAGTTCCTCTTCCCACTATTTTAGGGTTTGCCAGGAATCTCTTGGCTCCTTGGTGTCTGACTCTGAGGGCTCAGTAATCCCTCCTCAGGAGGAGAGTCTTGTTGATCAAGCGGAGGAAGAGAATGAGGATACTAGGGCAGGCAGATATATATTTTATGCCGATGAGATGGAAAGTCTCCCTGAGGAGATTCCACAGCCTACGGAACAGTTTTCCACACAGGATAGGTTGTACCAGGGCCTAGTTAAGTCTCAGTCTAAAGCTATTCTGGTACACCAATCCCTTAAGGATATCATCCTTAGGGAGTGGGCAGAACCAGAGAAGAAGCATTTGCGATACAAAACCTGGAAACGTCATTGCCCCTTTAAAGAGGAGGAGGAATCTAAGTTTTTTAAAATACCTAGATTGGACGCCCCCCTCGCGCAAGCCTCAAAGCAGTCAGACCTCTCCTTTGAGGACACAGGCAACTTGAAAGATTCTATGGATCAGCGGGCAGAGACCTCCTTGCGTAGTGCCTAGGAAGCTAACACGGCTGCCTTGAACCCCGCCTTAGCTTCGGCCTGTATTGCTAGGAACGCAAATTCTTGGATCTCCAAGTTGATGGAACATGTGTCCCAGGTTTCAGACTCTAAGGAGATTCTGGATTCCCTACAGCTCATAGGGAGCGCAGTGGCTTATTTAGCTGACGCCGCAGTAGAAACTGTGCGTTCTACCACAAAGACAGGAGCCCTCCTCAACTCTGCTAGAAGAGCAGTGTGGGTAAAAATGTGGAATGGGGACCTTGCATCTAAGAACCGCCTTTGTGGTCTTCCCTTCGAGGGCTCCCTTCTTTTCGGTGCAGGCCTGGATCAGGCCCTGACTAGATCCTCGGAGAAAGGGGTACGTTTTCCTACTAAGCCTAGACAGAACAGAAAAAGGTTTTTTCGAGGCCCCCATGGTGGATTTGGGGGTAAGACCCGTCCTTCGGAGAAGCGGCCTCCTAACAACAGACGTTGGGGAGTTGGGAAGGAAAAACAAAAAGCATGTATCCTTTTTTCCAACACCAAACCCAGCAACAGGGATCCAAAATGACGGAAGGGTCGGGGGAAGACTCTCCCAGTTCCTTCCCAGGTGGGAGAGTACTTTCTCTGTGCTCCCATCAGAGGTACCACGCAGTATGGCTCCAACTGCCAAAGGAGACACAGGACAGAGTGGCTCCACTGCAAACACATTTTTAAACACAGCAGGCTGCAATAACATAACTTCACCACTTTTCTCGGGTGGCGCTTCATTAAACTCATGCAGACTTTTTCTGCCAGCAGTGACAGACCGTAGTAAACCATTATCATTACAAGTAATTTTAAACATTAGAGTTTTACCATTTTTCTCATCACCAAGGTCAAGTACCCTCTTATCCATCAGAGTGGCACCACAGTTGTCCCAGGCAACCTCTGGCTCCAACACACAGAGCTTCCTGGAGGTTTCTAAGGACAGCTCTGCAGGCTTATAAATGGTTGCTAAGGGGAATCGCATATCTTGCTTAGTGATCACCCCTGCCTCATTAAGCATCACATCACCATAAGTACATGTATCATCAGCAATATCTTCATCACCAGCATTCATAAACATAGCAGTTTTATCATCTCTATCAGATTGCTTTTTATCAGAATGTATGGCACCCTGCATGCCACTCAGCACATCACCCTTCCTCTCCAAAGGAATTAATTTTCCCACTAGGGTAGCTTCACAGTTGTCCTGGGAAACCACTTGCCTTACCAAAACAGGCTCCTTGGCGGTTTCTCTTGGCAACTCCGCAGCACCTGTCTCTATCGCTAGGGAACATGGCACACTAACTGTTTTGGTCACCCCTAACACATCTCTCCCAGCACTCTGCTGGATTACCTTAGGTGCACCCAGATTCCATATGTCCTTTTCAGACTTTGACCTTGCTGCAAGGAGGGTTTTAACCTGTGTCTCCCCACTGATCTGGGTAACACAGTGCAGCAAGTCCATTTTTACACCATCTGCAGATCTCCTCACTAGACACACTGCTACGTCACTTGGATCACAAACTGGAATAGTCTTACCATATCCTGAAGCAGGAAACTCTATCTTCAATTGAGGGCGCTGTCTCTCAGTTGCATAGTTACTGGCCAACTCCCCCCTGGTGGCCACAGGATGAAAATACAGCAGGTATCTCCCACTGTTTAGCACCCCCTGCAGACACAACAGAAAACTCCTGGTTGCCAGTGGTAACTGCAAACATATCTGAAAGGGAATCTTGGCCTACCGACAAAGAGTTCTGCTCAGCAACATTACCTCCAGCGGCACCCCAGAATCTAGGGCAAGAAAATAAGCCGTGGCCCAACTGACCACATTCCAGGCATGGTGTTTGGCGACTTTCTCCTGTTGCTAAGGGAGATGGCACTCTCCCAACACGCAGAATTCCACTTGCATCTTTATGGGGGTGGTGATACACCTCTTCCCTGCAGCTTCTCCTTCCCATCGACACATCCTCTCCCATTGCCAACAGAAACAGCGCTCTCCCAGCTGCACATTGCTGGCTCTCTCCTTGAGGCGGCGTTGCTTTAAAGTTGCCACGATCCTCTGTAGGCAACATCCTTGTCTTGCGGTTCACTGACCTGACATCATAGGCGTTGCTATGGGCAACTGCACCCATCTGCTCACTCTTTACACTCAGCGCAGGCTTCTCATACCTTTGCTTTGCTGAAGCCTGGGACAAAGGGCATTTGAAAACTTCATGCCCCCACTCACTGCACTGCAAACAGCTCACCTGGCTTTCAACACTTTTCACATTGATAGCTGGCTGGTCTACACTAGCGTTGCCAGGGGCAACAGCATGCACTTTCCCTTTTGCTTGGTTTAGCGCAGCCAAGTGCATTTTGCACCAGTATGGGGCTTGTTCTGTCGGTAACAACCCCTCCAGCCACAAAGTTCTGTCTCTCATTTCTGCAATCATTGCTTTCTCTTTGCATTTTGACCTCCCCATTGCTGCAAACATGGCAATGGTTTTTAACACAGTTCTTTTTAAACACAGGAAAATGTTGGTGCACTGTCTCCAAGACTTGCAAACGGCACACTTTCACATGCAGACTTCACTCTTTGCGGTTCAGCAAAGAGTGAAGCGGAACCATCCACTCACTGGGCCTTCCCAAGTGGATACATCTTCTCAGGCCACGCTGAGCTCACTTCCACAGGTACACCACCTGTATGCAACACAGTCCATCAATTGAACTCCTGTGCAATGCAGTTCGCCTGGCTGCCACACACAGCTAACAGCAGTTCACAGCAGAAAACTTTAACTTTCAGTTCACATTGGCTGCTTATCACAGCATGGCTGCAAAACACACAGTTGCTTTCTACTCACTGTTTTGTTGGTATGCGAGGATCTGGAACTCTTCCAAACTGCCCGAAGCAATACCTCCACCATATGTAAGATTGGGGTTATTAGACTCCAGCGATAGATGCGTTTTCCAGTGAGTACGCCAATCCAGAACTGAGTTTTTAAGGGCCTGGTAGCCCACTTTTATTTAAAAGTATAAAAGTTCACAAATACAATAGCAGCCCTTGCAGGGGGTTCCACCATTCCTGTATCTTGCCAAATCAACAGTTTAGCCTTCTGGCTGTCACACTTGCTCACCGGCTTTTTCAGGCCTTTAGCCTAGGCCCCAGTTTGGTTCCTCAGAACACACAGTTTCCTAGAGATAAGCTAAAACCTTTCTTACTCCCATTAAGGACATCTGCCTCCTGCAGACATCCACACAGCCCCTGACTCCACTCAGAGGGATTTGGGGAATCCACCTGATTCCTGGGACAGACTTCCTGTCTGTAGGGTGGGGCCCTGAGCTATAGTCAGGTCACAACTAAATAGCTGAACACACAGCTGTGTAATTAGTGTGTCTTTCTCTCCAACATATGGCGTAAACCAGCAATCTTTCCCATAGCACAGAGTCCCACCCTCACAATATAGATAGATAGATAGATAGATAGATAGATAGATAGATAGATAGATAGATAGATAGATAGATAGATAGATAGATAGATAGATAGATAGATAGATAGATAGATAGATAGATAGATAGATTATTAATCATAGTAATGTCCCATCATGTAGTTTTGTTGATTTTTGTATATATTGTATATCAGTTTAGGCAATATACAGTAACAGTAATATATTATACAGTAGACTGCATATATTAATATATAACAGCAAGTTAAAGTAAAACTATGTGCATTTTGGATAGAGCAAGGAAGGGTTTTCAGGGTTTTTTTCTCCATCGTTGTCCCATTGCAGAAGTTTCCATTCCCTTTCTGGCCCATATCCAAACAGGAATTAAAAGGTAATCCCTACAAATTAAGGTAATTCTTTGGGGAACCCCAGGTCACCCAGAACTAATGTCCCCATTAAAAGATTTGGAAGATTTCCCATATATTACTTTTCTGGGGACAACCCAGGTATTCTAATCCCTCTCTACTCTATCCAAAATGTAAAACAAAAAAAGTTTTGCCTTTAGTTATACTTTAAAATCTGTGTCCTGCACTTTTTTTCTTTTTTCTGATTTCCACAGTGAGTGCAAGCACACACATTATCAGTCTGTTTTCAAATTTAGCTGATGTGCTGGAGATCAAATGGATTTGGCATAACAATGTATTAAAGGTAATCACACATAATATCATTTATAAATAACTGATGGCTTTTACATTTGAGTTGTCAAATTAAAAACACAGTTTACCTATTGGTAAAAGGCACATGCCACTTACTTTTGCTGCTCTTGGGGAAAATAAGTTGGATTACTTTATATTTAAAAGATTAGTTCACCTTTGCAAACATGCTCCTGCAGCCGCTCGGTGATCCACTGCCTCTTTGTGACAACAATATGGGGACAATTTCCACATGTCAGCTGTCACTTTTTGAAAGGAGCGAGTTCTGTGAATGAATCAACTACAAGTAGTGATATCCTTGGTGCCTGTTGGCTTGTAGTTCTAAATGAACTACCACTGCCCTGTTGAGCTCTCTGGTAGTTCATTGATACTTCCTGTCAGTGTGAAACTGCCCACTCACACGATGTATGGGCAGACAGCTTACACTGACAGTCTGCAGGAGCCCTGCATGCCACCAGTGATCTGTTGATCACTAGTACAATGCTTTCCAAGCTCCTTAAAAATTAGTAAATGCACATTTTTTTTTACCTGCAAAGGTAAGGGGAGCTTATCCTTTAAGCTTAAGGGATATATAAAAGTGACTCTGTGTAGCAATGGGGTTATCAAAACATTGCCTGTATAGTAAAGAATAAACAAAACACATCACCTAGATATAAATTCCTTAACTAGAAGTTACTGAGGGAATTATAAATATACATGAAATGTTTGCCAGAGAGCATATGCTATAATATGTCTATATACTTGTTTGTTGCTGTAAATTTCAAATAAATGTATTTCTAGTGAATTAGGACATTTGCATATTTGTATGAATTTTAGTGTAAGTCTGGCCACCAAAAAAATGAAACAGTGTATTTTAGAGACCTATAATTTCCCAAGTGGCATTTTTAATTGCTTTGCCCTGCTCAATGAAGATCTGTCCAAACACGCATCAACAATCTCATAAAATCACTCTGGTAAATTAAAATAAGGACATAAATGAGTCATTTTGACTAGATTGATTATTCACATGAGATTGTACAGTGATAAAGTCAATGAGAAATCAAATAATCTCTTTATATAACTACATATTTTATGAAGTTGCCTAAATTGTTCCATCTAAAAAAAAAATATTTTGTTATCCCATAGCAACAAAAGCATTTATAGATTCATGTTAAAATGCTTTAGTGTTGTGATAATTAACAAAGAATACTTGTTATAAAATATTGTTCTGTATATTGTACTACTATTTACAGCCCTAGAGCCAGTAAAACTGTACTATCTTATGACCCTATATAGATCAGTGTTACTGCAAATGCACACTGGTGCTCTCCTAGGTTGGAAGGGTTGGAGGGTTGTCCATGGAATCAATGAAGAGAACAAGGACTTAGGCCCCATACACACGACCGGATCTGTCCGCTGATATTTGTCCGACGGACAGTTTCAGCAGACAGATCCGGTCGTGTGTACAGCCGACCGGACCGGATTCCCGGCCGAGCGGACTTTTTCCAGCGGACTAACATTTCCTAGCATGCTAAGAAATCTGTCCGCTGGAAACCTGTCCGTCGGATGTGTTCGGTCGTCGGTACAGACTCACCGGACATGTCCGACCGACCGCCATCCCTCGCATGCGTCGTACTGATTCGACGCATGCGTGGAAGCTTTGAACTTTAAGGCCGCCCACGACGGCGCGGCCACGTCCCCGCATATTGTTTACGCGCGGATTTCTGTCTGATGGTGTGTACAACCATCAGACAGAATCTCCGGGCAGACATGTCCGCTGAAAACGGTCCGGCGGACCGCTTTCAGCGGACTGTCCGTCCGTGTGCATGGGGCCTTAAGTGTTAAAATACATTGACGTTTCAATAATTTCACAAAATGTAGGATAAAGTGATATCTTTGCTGAGTGCTCTTGTGTATTAAACCATGAATACTGTGTCATTTCCACAATGAAAATTACACATACTATATTAGAACTCAAAGCAATGGAACCAGAAGTTTTTCAACCTTATCTCTGTTGAAAGCTATACACTTACTTTGGTGGATAAGTAAGAAATACAATTCCATTCTACAGGGAGGTGTGGCTAGTGATGCAAAGCATGACATTGTGTTTTTACTGAGCCCTGCTCTTTTTTAAATTTCAATAGATTTTTATTAGGTTTATACTTATGTTGCGGTCTCCCAGACTTCCAAGGGCCTCATGGTGACCCCCAGAGCCAAGAAGAACTGACATTCCTCCTCGGGATGCAGGTTACTAGGCATAGTGGGTGTGGTGCAAGGTGACAAGATTGGGTGCCAGTTACTTTTTGTAAAAACTAGCAAAGAGCGTTTCATTTTTCTTAACAGGAATGGTGGGGAGAGAGGGTTTAGGGCAGAGGACATCCTTAGGCAAATGCAATAGCAATTAAGGCAAACTCTGCAGACAAAAATAGAACTAGGTAGAGAGCAATACAGAACGTGGGCCTTTAAGCTCAATGCAGCAATCTGTATCTTGTAGCAACCGCTGTCTCCTATGGCAACAAATTCTCTCACAGTAACCCACTGTAGATCTTCCAGCTTAACTCACAGTATGCTGGATTCCCGAGCTTCACCCACAGCTAACCACTGCACTTTATCTTCAAGCTTTACTTACAGCTACCCGCCGTACTCCTTAATACTTCACTTACAGCTAGCCAATGCCTTCCTGGATGAGTTTTTACTGAAGCTTTCCTACTACTTCCCTGTACCCAACTAGTGAAGCGTCTGCTCTGGTACTTCTTCAGAACTTCATCCCTTCATCCCACTCTTGCCTCTGGTAACAAAAGTGGTCGTTCCTTTGTGGCAACTGCTTCTCCTTTACCTCCCACAATGAACAGGCTCCCTTAAGGCCGAGCCTCTAACACATGCGTTTCCGCCCCAGGCTTCGGGTTTAACCTTGGCTGTTCCTTCTTTGGGGAACCCTGAACTGCTGGATGGGCCTTAAGTGGACCTAGCAGCCAGCATGCCTCCTGGATAGGCCTCAGGCTTTAGGCCTAGCAATCAGGAGCTTTTTTAACACACATTCACCCAGGCCGCAGCATCGCGTGGGAAGAACCCTGATCACCTGACTCCTCCCAAATAAATAGCCTATCCCAGCATACACAGCGGTTAAAGAAACTCCTGATGATTGGCTGAGACAACCTAGTTACCCATTACCTGAATTTGTGGTAATCCATCATTCTAATGCCAAAAGCAACAGTGCCACCTATTGACAGAAGAAAGATGCTGATCCCAGCTCAGACTTAGGACAGGAATCAGTGGATCAACCTACCAATTAGCCAGGTTAGTTACCACCTAGCAAAACTATTTTAATTAGCAGCCATGTTTAGGACCAGGGTGCTATACTTATAAACCTAATACAGATAATAGTGAATTCAGTAGCACAAAGCAGGAATAACAATGTATGAACAATGTACATAATACATCTGATACAGTAACAGATCAGAAATAACACAATACTTATGGTTGGATTAATCATGATAAGCTCACAGATATACAATGTCAGTATATAAAAAGTTAAGTCTTATGCCTCGTACACATCGGATATCTGATGGAATCTAATCCGATGGATTTTTTCAGACGGCCTGTTTTTATCAGACAAACCGATCATATGTACAGGGCTTTAGCCCAGGGTAACCACATTTTACATGCTTTGTCAAATTTTCCCAAAGAGCCAGATCGTACTGATAGCGTTTTTATATATTCAGAGGTGAGGTTGACAGACACAACTACTTCAGATTAGTTGGAAGCCTTATCTGTTTCCAATATCTGGTTATTACCATTCTAAATGCTAGCAGTATGTGAATGACTACCAAACAAATGTGGATGGAAAATTCCCAATCTCTAGGTTTAGGAGAGCCAGAACTGGATTGGGTGGGTTAGAATACCTGTAAAAGAAGAGATTAGACCAACTACTTGGTTCCAGAAACTTCTAAGACTTCTACAGGACCAAAGAGTATAATAAAGGTTGCCTACTTGACCACAATTATGTCAACATAGAGGTGACTGGGTAGGGTAAAATTGTGCCACTGAATAGGGCGCAAGGTACCACCTAGAGATTATTTTTTAAGAAAGTTCACAATGATTAGTACACTGTAAAATACTGTGGGTACATTTAAATGACTGGATCCATTGTTCTGGCGCACTGTATAGGTCTTCTGTAAATCTACATCCAATCGAAGGAGAGGACTAGACTTGCAGAATGTAGTTTTGCAATGAAGGGCATTATTAAAAAGAGAAATGCCTCTAGGGCCAGGTGAAGGGGATTCATAATAAATAATTATCAAGGATCGAAGTTTTATTGCTGGAATAGGATTATTCCTCAAAAATTTGGTAATTCAGATATTTGAATACAATTCAGAGGAAGGAATACTGATGGGATGTAGATTTGCAGAAGACCTATACGCCAGAACAATGGATCCAGCCAATTCAGAAAAAGACTTAGGTACACCATCGTCTATAATATCACCTAGCCACTAAATATTATGATCACACCACATACAGACAGGTAGGGGTTAAGGACTTCGAATGCCTTTAAAAGCATACAAATTTGATGGGCTTTAGAGGGATCCCTGAGTAGGCTAGCAGAGCCCTCCATGCGCTACAGAGGTTTGAGTTGTAATTGGTAAGTTACTCAATTGGAGAGGTTTCCAATAATCAACCATAAGCCGAGTTGACAGACGTTGTACCTTTACTATTGCTGCTTCAACTTGGACCCAGCTGATGTCAGGGGAGGGGGTAAACCAGTGTTTGATGTGTGGCAATTGTGTTGTCAGGTAGTAATCTTTTAATGCCGCATACACACAATCAGATTTTCCCTCAAAAAAACCTTGGGTAGTTTTTCCTACGGAATTCTGCTCAAGCTTGGCTTGCATACACATGGTCACACAAAAGTTCTCTGAACTTTCGACCGTCAAGAATGCAGTGACGTACAACACTACGACGAGCCGAGAAAATTAAGTTCAATGCATCCGAGCATGCGTCGAATTGTTTCGGAGCATGCGTCAGAATTTTTTGCCAGGGAATTGCTACAGACGATCAAAATTTCTGATTAGAATTTTTTATCGTCAGAAAATTTGAGAACCAGCTCTCAAATTTTTGTTGACCGAAATTCCGACAGGAAAAGTCAGATGGAGCCTACACACGGTTGGAATTTCCGACCAAAAGCTCACATCTGACTTTTCTTGTCAGAAATTCCGACCGTGTGTACGGGGAATAACACTACCATACCAAATACCCCAATTCTTTTGGGCTTAATCAAATGTGACCAGGAGCACCTCAGACATTTACCTTGACAAACATATTTGATAAGAAAGGCGATGGAGGGATGTTAGGTAGGAGGAGGGAAGAGAAGTAGACAATGATATAAGATCTGTGGGAGTATCATCATCTTGAATGCAGCTAACCTGCCTGCCCATAGACAAAGATATAAGATCTGTGGGAGTACCATCATCTCAAATGCAGCTAACCTGCCTGCCCAGGACAGTTATTTATAGGAAGATTTTCAGAGGGCAACTGTAATAAATACATTATTCTCCTCTTTTTATACTAATGGAAGGGGTATAATAAAAATAACAGTAATATTAAAGGCCTTATATTAAATGTACCCTTGTGGCTGTCTGGCAGAGACCTGTGTTCAACAAAGACTAGAAGCTATGACCAGATTAATTTTACCCAGAAGTTCTCAAAGAACTTAGCCACATCATAACCAGACCATTGGGGAAAAGTTTCAAGAACCGTTTTTGACTAGAATGGTATTGACAGACTGGAAAAAACATGGTACCAATATTCAAAAAGGTCCAATATAGGTTGTATATCTTAAATTTACAGACCAGTCAACATAATATTTATAGTATGTCTACTATTGAAAGAAATTATAAGGAAGGGATCATATTCAATTTCAAAATACAGTAGTATAATAAGTAATAAGCAATGTAGATTTATAAACTAACCAGTCAGACCAACCTTTTAACATTCTATGAGGAGATAATCTATAATTTGGATAGAAGAATGCCTGTGGTAATAGTGGATCAAAATTTTGCTAATGCATTTAATACAGTACCCCACAAGAACTTAATTTACAAATAAAGGACAATTACCATTGATGACATTTTATATACCTTGTTAGAAAACTTGTTGCAGGAGAACAGAGACTCTGTCCTGGTACCAAATCTGTTTAACTTTTTCATAAACAATATAGAGATTGGAAAAAAACTGTTCAATCTCAGTGTTTGCTGATGACATAAAGCTAAGCAGGGCATTAACTTTATAACAGGAAATAATAACTTTTCAAAAAGACCTAGGTAAAATAAAAGGGTGGGCAGATGGCAGATGAGATTTCATATTGGGAAATGTAAAGTAATGCACTTGTAAGCTAAAAATATGCATGTCAGTTGATCGTCACTAGGGGAAGAACCTCTGGGGAAATCGGGGATGGAAAAGGATCTAGTGGTCCTTGTAGATCACAGACTAAGCCATAGCAGGAAATGCCAAGCTGCAGCAAGTAAAGCTAGCAGACCATTAGCAAGCATTAAAAAGGGTATTCACTCAGGAGATGAAACTATATTTGTACCACCACATTGCAAAACACTAGTTCGGCCACATCTGGAGTATGCTGTTCAGGTTTGGTCACCAATCCTTATGTTTTTGAACTGTTGAGAGTCCAGAGAAGGGCAACAAAGCTAATAAAGGGTCTGGAGGACCCTCATTAGGGTGAACAGCTACAAAAATTACATATATTCTCCCTGGAGAAGAGACACCTAAGAGGGTACATTATTGCATTGTACAAATCTTTAAACAGTGACTGTAACATTGAGAGAAAATTTGTAGGGATGTTACTGATCAAAATTTTTCTGTTCGATTAATCGTTTTTTTTTTAATCGATTAATCGACTAATTTTTATTAATTATAACGCACATACAGATCCAACTACTTTTAGCTGATCTTTTTGCAGGCTGATTCCCAGTGCAGCTACCAACAACTGGAAAAATGGATAGCAGGATACAAAAAACACACAAAGGCAGCACTCGATGGGAATAGCATTAAAACTTTTATAGTCTTCAAGTAGGTAACCAAATATTGCACTGGAGATAAAATCGATGTAGCTACATAAACTGTAAAAATGGTGCGAGTAATACCAAATGGTACCAAAAGCAGTCATAAAAACATCTAGCTAAGTATGATACTGGTATAAAAATGTGTAAAACTATACCACTGCTGAGATGAGAAGAGGTTAACATCAGTCCGTCGGCATGTAGATGTCCCATGAAGGGAACTATCACAACTCCCAGTGGATGGTTGTAGAATCCCAGGTTGATAAGTGTAACAGCCCTTGTGTGTGGCAGATAGGAAGGTCCCGCCGGCATGCAGATATGAAGGCACAGCAAAGGCGCCCTTCAGATGGACACAGCAAGACCCGCCGGTGTCCGTGATGTTACTGGATCTCTGACGGAACTCCCTGAAGGCCCAGAAGCCGGCAGAGAGGTGAGTACCAATCAAAAGAATTTTAATCGATCAAAAAGAATAATAAAGAAAAATAAAGATTAATCGATTAATTAAAAGTTAATTTGCACAGCCCTAAAAATGTGTTAATCTAAGATTTATAAAGAAGACATGTGGCAACACAATGAAGTTGGACAAGAAGTGATTCATTCTTAGGCTTCATTCACACAGAACATACTAAAGCGTATGCTCAGGAGGGGCTGTATTTGCCCATTCAGGGATGCACAGGTGTTCCATGCATCTCTGTGCGGGTAGTCCCATTGATATTAATTGGGATGCAGCAGTTGCACAGACACAGATGCTGCTCCCAATCTGGCATTACTTTGGGTGTAGGTGCATCAACCTTACAAACTAAGTATGCCAGGACCTAATTACCCAATTATGTCTGCATTTTTCTAATTCAGAAACTAGCCTCAGCTTAATCTGGTCTACCTGTAAACCTTTGATCAGGGGAATCCTAATTAAACACAGTTCCAAACTCAAGAAAGGCAAAATCCATAAACTAGATCAGCTGTTAGAAGACATTTCCTCACTAGAATTAAAACATATACTTACACTCGCTAGAGAGACAGAGGCCAAAGTAAACTAGGCAAGACACTCCCTCAAGGAACTCCTGCTGGGTAAAGCAAAGGCCTCCCTGACAGGTATATGCTTTATGAATCAGACAATAAATGTGCCAAATCAATGCCATTTACATATAGCAAACCTTTGCATGTATTCTTGAAATCTTACTTACACCCAGAGCTCTCTATTTATTCTATGCAAGATATTTGATACCTTCAGAAGATATTATGATTCCCGATAGGAAAGATTGTCTTCAGCTTTTTTGTTCATACTTCCCACACCCAAGAGTTTTTCATGCTCCCTGACACCCTTTGAAACTTTATGATCCAGAAAAGGCCCTGTAGGATATACACTCTATAACTTATACAGTATGCACTGCTCATAGGCATAGATGAAAAAAAAATAAAGAGAAATAAAAAAATGAAATGTTCTCTTATTATGATTTTTATATATATATATATATATATATATGTATGCAGGGATCACTCAAACGGTATAGCCTTTGGGCGGGTGTCTGGTTGTTCACCTCACCTCCGATCAGCTGCTCCAATCTCTCCATGAAGATAATTAAGTGTTGCCACTCCGTGAGTATTCAACTCGAAGAAGTTCATTAGCTGGAAGGTGCAATGTTAAAAAAAGAAAGAGGAGAACTTCATAGTGCAGTAAGCAAATTGTACTTTATTGCAAAAAAAAATGTTAGTTGTTATACTGATGATCCTTAGTCAGTGTCTCATCACCTGATTATCTATTCATTTACAGTTTTTGCGCATCTTTTTTTGTTTTGTATGTATTGTTTATGGATTAAATATGAATTCTTTAAGATTGCTGCAACATTGTTGGAACACTCACATTAGGTTTGAATACATCACAGTCATTTCACCTGAAATTGATCAAACACTCACATTAGGTTTGAGTACATCACAGCTATATCACATGATATTCATCAAGTGATCGGGAGAGCGCAGAATTTACCTATTATATAATCTGCTTTAAAATACTAACTATTTTTGCTGCTACCCACAAATTTTTAATTAAATTTCTTAAAAAAAAAACTCTTGCTATGGATATCTTTGAATACTATAAGACTAGAACCATAGATACGGATGAAGTGTTTGACAAAACCAGCCCAAACAATGAAGTGATTAGAGGCATTTTTATGCGACTAAAAAATGTGTTAGTTGCTGAGCTACACACATCCTGGGATATTGTGTTTCTAGAGAAATATCTCAAGGAGAAAATGATTCCCAGAAGTTTAAGGTGGAATGTATACCCGGATAAAGGAGATAAAGATCTTAAAGAGTGTTTACATATTTTAATAAAATAGGCCTTGACTTTTTAGAATTTTTGGTTTCCAAAAAATGATGTAAAGCTTTGAAATTACAGCAGGAGATAAATTAAATTAAGGAGAAACTCCTTACTTTTAACCAAGAGGGTCTGTATCAAGTTTACACAAAAAAGCTAAAAGAAATAATAATAGAGGAAGAACAGAAAAAAAAATGAAAGAAATATATTAGAGACGTGGAAGATTACAAAAATCAAAGTGTCTTTAAATGGCAGGAATTACACAAAGAATACACAATGGGGAATAGAGAGTTGATGGGGGAGGAATTTATGGAGGGACAGGAGGAGGGTAACCATCCTCCTACAGACCATCCTAAACTAAACCCACCAATGGTTAGCAATAGAGACCCAAGTTTCAATAGAGTTAAAGGGGGTTACACCCCACAGAAACTGAATGGGAGAGGGATGCCTAATAACAAGAATCGATCTCATCATTCACCAAGGCAACAATACATTCATCCCCAACCCAGAAATTATTCTAATAGCTGGGAAAGACCACAACAAAATAACCAAAGCAGAGTTTTCTATCCACATTATGAAAACCAAGATTACCAATACCAACAGAGTAGACTGCCACAAATGGACCACACTGGAAACTATGATGGATATGCAGAAAGCAAACCACATAAGGGGGGGGGCAGTATTATGAGTATCAGAACTCTCCAGCAGCTACATATGATTAGGAAATACGAACAGAATATAGATACGACCAGGGGTCAAGTCCTGGGGAAAAAAGTGTGGGAACTCCCACCCAAGATCCACTCCCCCACCAAAAAAAAAAATGATACGCTCATATGCATATATATTTCACAGAAAATAAAGTGCAACATTTATTGTAAAGTGCCAGTTTACAAAAACAAAATAAGTTAACATGTCAAACAGAATAATCACTACAATGGGTGATGATCTTTCCCTCGCAGGGAATTTCTAACACAAATACTGTAGTGTATAACAAAAACAAAACTGAACACACAGCCCATTAGAAAATACCCCACAAACTGGAATAACGTTGTCCTTGTCGTGCAAGATTATCAACCTTACGGGATCTAGTATCATCTGCGCTGCGATGTGTGGTCAGCCATTTTGTGACATATGGTAAAGGATCCCATAAATGCACAGGGGGGCCAATGAGACTGATAAACATAAGAGAAGACATGCGTTCAATGCCAAGCCCACTCCTAATGGGTGACATCACCAAATTCATTGTGCTGAAGCCCCTTTCACAATCACCGGATGTCACTGGAAGACTGTTAACTGCTGTCACCACTGGTTTCAGCTTTTCAGGAATCTCTTCACCACCATTGTCAATGTAGTCTCTGAAACCTTCACAGATGGACTGATAGCTGAGACGGAATCTTTTGCACAGCTGCTCCAGCTTCACTTCACCTTCAAACCACGGACTGTCCACATTGATTGGCCAGCGTTGTGAATTCAGGATGTCAATTTCAGAGACAAGACTTTCAAATTCACCTGACTGTGATGAAGCTGCAGGTCTGTTGCTCGCAGTTAAAGCAAAGAGTCTGGAGCGCAAATTATCCACCAAACATTGGTAAAATTGAGGTAGATTTATCTTCACTTGGCCTCTTGAACTCTCTCGATTCATGGTCACACCTTTGAAATTCCCTTTCTCCAGCGATTCCATGACTTCTTTCAGATGTTTGCCAGGCATGTCTTTCATTTTCTCAACTGCACGAATTGAGCGATTTATCAGCTGATAGGCTCGTGGAAGTGTGATGTCATCTCTTTGTAGAGCTTCAGATAGCAGTCCTATTTCCTGAACAGCATCCGCAACCCCTGCAAGGTTTAACAAATAATCTTCTGATGTAAGGACCTTGTTAAGGCCACTAAATAGAGATTTCTGTTGACTGTTATGAGCTGAGCTTAAGCTTGCTTTCAAGAAATGACTATGTAGTGCAGGATATGACTCCCAAACTGCTCGTATAGCTCTCTGGCTTGAAGCAACCCATCTAACTGAAAAAACTTTTCCAATTTTAAGAATTTGTACTTCTAACTCTTTTGCACATTCGGAGAGCTCTGCCAGATTTTTTGGTGACTTATGATACACAGCATACAACTTCTCAAAAAAAGATGTTAGATGATGAAGACCAGGAATAGAATCAATTGTATCAGAAATGGACAATTCGAGCCTATGACACAAGCAGTGCCATTTCACAAGCTCTGGATATTTTTGACTGAGTCGTTCCAGAACACCTGACTTTCTTTCAAGCATTACACTTGCACCATCACTGCAAGCCCCAATCCAGTTTTTGGCAAGAAAGTCATTACTGAATCCAAATTTAGAAAGAGAAGCTAGAAGAGTGGCTTCAATAGACTGTGCATCTGCTTTAGGCAAATCAAGCAAATCGAGAAAGAAAGTAACTGGGTCTTTTCCGTTAACAGAGGCACGGATATAAACGATTAACACTGAATGGGTAGAAACTGTTGTAGACTCATCAATATAAACAGAAATTTTTGAAGCCTGCTCAACAATTGCTTTGCAAAGCTTTTTCCTCATTTCACTAGCAATGCAATCTATTATTTGTGCTGCTGTGTACTCGCTATGGAGAATACATCCTAAGTCAGCTCCATTTGTAACTTGCAAGCTGATAAGATCTGGGAAGTCTGTGAAAGGGCGATTTTTTTTCGCACAAAAATAGGCAGTGCGAAAGACTTTAGTGGTGGACACAAACTTATGCTTCTGCTGTTCTTTAATATTGGATTGCAGTATCTCCTTTCTGGATACTGCTTGGATATTTCCTGCCTTTACATGTGCTTCTGAAATCCTATGTATGTGGATTTTTTTACGCAGGGATGTCAACATATCTTTTTTTGTTTTGCCATATGGAGTAATTGTACCAGTGCTCCATTCTTTTGAAATGCATACACCCTGTGAAACAGACACTCCAAGATGTTTAACCTCACGACACACTTTGCACCCTAAAAGACCATTTTCTACAAACAGCCAAGGGAAATTTTTTTTTTTTTCTAGCCACTGATTCTGGTCCCAACATTCTGGAAGAATAATGATATCACCGACATCGGCAGCAGTATCTTCAGCCACATCGGTAATAAAGTCAACAACCGATTCACTGACTGGTGTAGTTTCTGCAGCGGACACCGCCTGCTGAAGCAAAGGCTCAGCCTGAGTTGAGCAACTTGCAGAATCAGCATGAGATTTCTTACTGGATGCCTTTGTGAAGAAATCTGTAATGCTGCTTTTTCGTTTGCTCATTTCTGTAATGATAAAAACAAAAAGAAAATGGTGTAAAAAATTTCCTGGGGAAAAAAAATCTGATAAAGTGACCTATTTAGGGAAGGAATTCCACATCCGTTCTGTCATTACCTCCTATTGTGAAGAACTCTTTCCTCTGTTGTCTCTAGTGGCAGTAGTGGGGGTGGTCCGGTGACTGTAAGGTGTAGGGTAAAGCACAAATAAGCACGAATGTATGAAATAAAATATATCATTATTCTAAAAATTATAACAAAAAAAAAAAACAATGCCCAATCTGTCTTGTGATCTCCTACTCTGTCCACTTTCAGGCGATCCCTGAAAACTCATCTCTTCAGGGAGGCCTATCCTGCCTTCAGCCAATCAAATCTTATCAGTTCATCTCTCAAAGACACTAACTTTGTTTGACCAGCCCCTCCCTCTTAGATTGTAAGCTCCAAGGAGCAGGGCCCTTCTAATCCTCTTGTTTTTTAATTGTACTGTTGGTGTATTGTCTCCCTTTATATTGCAAAGCGCTGCACAAACTGTTGGCGCTATATAAATCCTGAATAATAATAATAAACAAAGGTAGTGGTATTAGGGTTATTCGATTTTTTTTTCACTAGCCCCCCACCCCCTCCATCCACCCTTCCCCCCCTTCTCCAACCACCACCCAGCCCCCTTACCCTCATCAAACAAGTAATAGCTCCCCTTATATATTTACTTACAGTTCTGAAGACTTGCTCAACTTGAGTTGAAGACTTCGCTCATACTTGACTCAACGATGAGTGCTGTGCTGGGCTCAGGGTGCTGGCTGGCGTCAGGGTGCTGGCCTGGCTGGCCTCAGGGTGCTGGTCTGGCTGGTCTCAGAGTGCTGGCGTCAGGGTGCTGGCCTGGCTGGCCTCAGGGTGCTGGTCTGGCTGGTCTCAGGGTGCTGGCCTGGCTGGCCTCAGGGTGCTGGTCTGGCTGGTCTCAGAGTGCTGGCTGGCTGGCGTCAGGGTGCTGGCCTGGCTGGCCTCAGGGTGCTGGTCTGGCTGGCCTCAGGGTGCTGGTCTGGCTGGCGTCAGGGTGCTGGCCTGGCTGGCGTCAGGGTGCTGGCCTGGCTGGCCTCAGGGTGCTGGTCTGGCTGGTCTCAGGGTGCTGGCCATGCGGGCCTCAGGATGCTGGTCGTGCTGATCTCAGGGTGCTGGCTGGCCTCAGGGTGCTGGCTGGCGTCAGGGTGCTGGCCTGGCTGGCCTCAGGGTGCTGGTCTGGCTGGTCTCAGAGTGCTGGTCTGGCTGGTCTCAGAGTGCTGGCTGGCTGGCGTCAGGGTGCTGGCCTGGCTGGCCTCAGGGTGCTGGTCTGGCTGGTCTCAGGGTGCTGGCCATGCGGGCCTCAGGATGCTGGTCGTGCTGATCTCAGGGTGCTGGCTGGCCTCAGGGTGCTGGCCTCAGGGTGCTGGCTGGCTGGCGTCAGGGTGCTGGCTGGCTGGCGTCAGGGTGCTGGCCATGCGGGCCTCAGGATGCTGGTCGTGCTGATCTCAGGGTGCTGGCTGGCCTCAGGGTGCTGGCTGGCTGGTGTCAGGGTGCTGGCCGTGCGGGCCTCAGGATGCTGGCCGTGCTGATCTCAGGGTGCTGGCTGGCCTCAGGGTGCTGGCCGTGCTGGCCTCAGGGTGCTGGCTGGCTGGTCTCAGGGTACTGGCCTGGCTGGCTGGTCTCAGGGTACTGGCCTGGCTGGCTGGTCTCAGGGTACTGGCCTGGCTGGCTGGTCTCAGGGTACTGGCCTGGCTGGCTGGTCTCAGGGTACTGGCCTGGCTGGCTGGTCTCAGGGTACTGGCCTGGCTGGCTGGTCTCAGGGTGCTGGCCTGGCTGGTCTCATGTTACTGGCCTGGCTGGCTGGTCTCAGGGTACTGGCCTGGCTGGCTGGTCTCAGGGTACTGGCCTGGCTGGCTGGTCTCAGGGTGCTGGCCTGGCTGGCTGGTCTCAGGGTACTGGCCTGGCTGGTCTCAGGATGCTGGCCTGGCTGGCTGGTCTCAGGGTACTGGCCTGGCTGGTCTCAGGATGCTGGCCTGGCTGGGTTATCTCAGGGTACTGGCCTGGCTGGTCTCAGGATGCTGGCCTGGCTGGCTGGTCTCAGATCCACTCCCCCACCAAAAAAAAATAAAAAAAAAATGATACACTCATATGCATAATTACTAAACTGCATGTTTTTTTTTTTAGATTCACTGTACCTTAGTAAACATTTATGTTACTAGCCGCTTCCTGTATATGGATTCATCGGGTAGTGTGCATGTATTACGTCACTTCCTCGATGTCGCAATGTCTCCTGGGAGCTTTTGTCATTGTTCCCAGGAGTCATTGTGGAGGCCTGACTAAATCTTTCTAAATCCCGCGATAACTCGCGTCAGGTCTCCGCAATGTCTACTGGGAACAATGACAAAAGCTCCCAGGAGACATTGCAGTATCGCCACTTAGTGAAGGCTGGGTGGCTCGAGTGCTGCAAAGGGAACAGCGTTGCTAGTTTGAAAAAAGTGCAGGGACACCGTTCCCGCAGGACTCAAGCTGAATGGCAGTATTCCTCAATGGACAGAAAAATCGCACAACGCAAATGAAGACCGAACGTATGTGTGTTAAATGTACGGCAAATATATTAAAGGGGCTCATTCACAAATGGAGGAGACCAAGGGAGAAAAATATTGTTGTTTTTTGCAGACGCACGATCAGGGGCTCACTGAGGTCATGTGATCTGCGATTTCATGCAGAACTAATCCTGTATAACAATAATAATAATACTTTACTGGAAAAAATGAATAGATTTAATTTTAAAAATTGAATCTTAGACATACCCGGAAAAAATAAAAATAAAATATATATATATATATAAAATATATCCTTATATAAACGTTCTTTAATACATTAATAAACACCCTGCAGAGGTTGTACAAGAAAGATGTGGAGAGTTTGGTGTAGTTCAGTGTGTTCTATGTGTACACTGACAGAGGGGGGAGGGGAGGAGAGTAGTAGGTGGGAGGGGAGGGGGGTCTCCTCTTTATCTATAGACCTCCTTCCCCAAATCCTGAACTTGGTGGGCGGGGAGACCCTCCACAGGGCTCGTCCCTGCCCATAAATCCCCGGGATCGCCTAGGTTATGTGACTAGAGATCGCATGCTGCTGCCCTTGTTTAATCGCTGGATTGGCAGTAAAGAAATCGCACAGCGACCGGACCGGAGAGAGAGAGCGCAGACTGTACCGGTGGGGGGGGGGGGGGTTGAGCAGTGTGTACATGGAGGAGGTCCTCCTCCATGTACACACTGCTCACCTCTCCCCCCGGTAGTCTGCGCTCTCTCTCTCCGGTCCGGTCGCTGTGCGATTTCTTTACTGCCAATCCAGCGATTAAACAAAGGCAGCAGCATGCGATCCATCATATAAAAATAAGTTACTTTGCTGCGCTAGGGCACGGTTGTTTTACATAAGGCGACTTAGGTCACTTGCACAAGGTCCAACTTTTTAAAGCCACATAAAAAGGCAATGTAGCCTACATAATAATCGCACAGCGACCGGACCGGAGAGAGAGAGCGCAGACTGTACCGGGGGGGGGGGGGTGAGCAGTATGTACATGGAGGAGGTCCTCCTCCATGTACACACTGCTCACCTCTCCCCCCGGTAGTCTGCGCTCTCTCTCTCCGGTCCGATCGCTGTGCGATTATTATGTAGGCTACATTGCCTTTTTATGTGGCTTTAAAAAGTTGGACCTTGTGCAAGTGACCTAAGTCGCCTTATGTAAAACAACCGTGCCCTAGCGCAGCAAAGTAACTTATTTTTATATGATGGATCAAAAACAAAATATACAATAAAGGAGACACAAATTTACCTCAGGTCACCATTTAAATTTGTGTCTCCTTTATTGTATATTTTGATCCATCATCTAAAAATAAGTTACTTTGCTGTGCTAGGGCAGTGGGCACGGTTGTTTTATATAGGGCGACTTAGTTCACTTGCACAAAGTCAAACTACACAGACTGTCAATGAGTGCAGTGTGTAGTGTACTGTGTAGGGCGCCTTACTTCCTCAATGCCGCCCAGCCTTCATTAAGCGGCGATGTCGCAATGTCTCCTGGGAACTTTTTTTATTGTTCCCAGGAGTCATTGCGGAGGCCTGCCGCGAGTTATCGCGAGATTTAGAAATCCCGCGATAACTCGCGGCAGTTCCCCGCAATGTCTCCCAGGACTCGGGAGACATTGCAGCATCGCCATCGTTAGTGAAGGCTGGGCGGCTCGAGTCCTGCAACGGGAACGGCGTTCCTCCTTTGGAAAAAGTGGAGGGACGCAGTTCCCACGCGTTCCCGCAGGACTCGAGCCCTGGATACGACCCACTACAGAGATATTCAGATAAACAGGATGATGATCCCTATAGAGAATGGGACTATAGATCCCAACCAGAGTCAGGGAGATGTCCCAATGGATCACAAAATATAGTCCTTCTCAGAACCAAAGCTGATAAAGAAAAAAAGAAAAACCAAAGGAGAATGCAGGGTAGGGAAGCAGAACCATTTCAAAAAAGAGAAAGAGATAACATGCAAAGGCGTTTTTAATCTTAGCGGATTTGAACTCACACAAGCAGAAAAAATTACATTTTTAAATGGATGTTAACCTTGTTAATAACACCTTTCTGGTATCCAGCACAATCAAATTTATTGATATGCGGTGGTGATCCTGCTTTTACTAATTGTAAATAATTGCTAAATAGGAAAAACTCCCATTTATTTGGTTCTATACCCCTTTATATTATTTATATCTCTTTGTAATATATTAAATTTTGACCTACTGGGATTGTTTTAAGGAGAATTAATTTTCTCTATTATAGATGGGTGCCTTGCATTAATAGGATTCAATAATATGGGGGGACTATTTGTTTATATTTGAAATGCTCCCCTTTAATTTCATTGTGACAGATAATTTTTGTCTCAATATATGTGGGAATAGCCTTCAGGGATCACCTGGGGATACATTTTATGTCATATGTGTATTCACATATACAGTTGCAATAAAAAGTATGTGAACCCCTTTGAAATTATATGGATTTCTGCAAAATTGGTTATAAAATGTGGTCTAATCTTCATCTAAGTCACAACAATAGACAATCACAGTCTGCTTAACCACTTAAGACCCGGACCAATATGTAGGTTAAGGACCTTGCCCCTTTTTGCGATTTGGCACTGTGTCGCTTTAACTGACAATTGCGCGGTTGTGCGAAGTGGCTCCCAAACAAATTGGTGTCCTTTTTTTGCCACAAATAGAGCTTTATTTTGGTGGTATTTGATTACCTCTGTGGTTTTTATTTTTTGCGCTATAAACAAAAAGAGAGCTACAATTTTGAAAAAAAAAAAAAAAATTATTATTTTTCGCTATAATAAATATCCCCCAAAAAAGTATAAAAAAACTTTTTTTCCACAGTTTAGGCCGATACGTATTCTTCTACCTATTTTTGGTAAAAAAAATCGCAATAAGCGTTTAACGATTTGTTTGCGAAAAATTTATAGCGTTTACAAAATAGGGGATAGTTTTATGGCATTTTTATTAATATTTTTTTTTTACTACTAATGGCAGCGATCAGCGATTTTTTTCGTGACTGGGACATTATGGCGGACACATCTGACAATTTTGACACATTTTTGGGACCATTGTCATTTTCACAGCAAAAAGTGCTATAAAAATGCACAGCTCTCGGTCCTGTCAGCGGGGGAAATGCTGATCTTCTGTTCATACAATGTATGAACAGAGGATCAGTGTTTCCCCTAGTGAGGCCACCCCCCCTCACAGTAAGAACACACCCAGGGACATACTTAACCCCTTCCCTGCCCCCTAGTGTTAACCCCTTCACTGCCAGTGGCATTTTTATAGTAATCCAATGCATTTTTATAGCACTGATCGCTATAAAAATGCCAATGCTCCCAAAAATGTGTCAAAAGTGTCCGAAGTGTGCGCCATAATGTCGCAGTACCGAAAAAAAAATCGCTGATCGCCACCATTACTAGTAAAAAAAATATATTAAATAAAAATGCCATAAAAATACCCCCTATTTTGTAAACGCTATAACTTTTGTGCAAACCAATCAATAAACGCTTATTGCGATTTTTTTTTACGAAAAATATGTAGAAGAATACGTATCGTCCTAAACTGAGGGAAAAAAACATTTTTTTATATATTTTTGGGGGATATTTATTACAGCAAAAAGTAAAAAATATTATAAAAATACCACCAAAAGAAAGCTCTATTTGTGGGAAAAAAAGGACGCCAATTTTGTTTGGGAGCCACGTCGCACGACTGCGCAATTGTCAGTTAAAGCGGCGCAGTCCCGAATCGCAAAAAGTGCTCTGGTCTTTGGGCAGCAATATGGTCCGGGGGTTAAGTGGTTAAACTAATAACACACAAAGAATTAAATGTTACCATGTTTTTATTGAACACACCATGTAAACATTCACAGTGCACGTGGAAAAAGTTTGTGAACCCTTGGATTTAATAACTGGCTGAACCTCCTTTGGCAGCAATAACATCAACCAAACATTTCCTGTAGTTGCAGATCAGACGTGCACAATGGTCAGGAGTAATTCTTGACCATTCCTCTTTACAGAACTGTTTTAGTTCAGCAATATTCTTGGGATGTTTGGTAGGAATCGCTTTCTTGAGGTCATGCCACAGCATCTCAATCGGGTTGAGGTCAGGACTCTGACTGAGCCACTCCAGAAGGCATATTTTCTTCTGTTTAATAGACATGTGCACACTGAAATATTTTGTTTCGTAATTTCGTTATCGTCCGAAAAATAAATGTATTTAGTTACTCACGAAATTCGTTTTTATTTAATTTGTTTTTCGTTAAAAAAATGCATTTGTCCGAAAATCCAAATTAAGGTCGAATCTGTCATTGAAGGCTTATGGTGTCTGTCGAATGTTCTAAGAAGAAGAAAAAGAAAAAAAAAAAAATTGGACAGAATCTTTAAAAAAAATTAAAATATTCGACTCTTCATGTCTATCTACAGTATGTCGAATCTTCATGTCTCTCTATGTCGAATCTTTTCTCTCTATGTCGAATCTTTTCTGTCTATGTCAAATCTTTTCTCTTTTTTGTAGAATAATATTGGACTAATAGAGTTAAGGTTAGGCACAATTAAGGTCGAATCTGTCATTGAAGGCTTATGGTGTCTGTCGAATGTTCTAAGAAGAAAAAAAAAGAAGATTCGACAGAATCTTTAAAACAAAAAAAAAAATTAGACTCTTCATGTCTCTCTATGTTGAATCTTCATGTCTCTCTATGTTGAATCTTTTCTCTCTATGTCGACTCTTCTTCATGTCTCTATAATGTCGAATCTTTTCTCTCTATGTTGAATCTTTTCTCTTTATGTAGAATAATATTGGACTAATAGAGTTAAGGTTAGGCACATTCGACCGCAACGAAAACGAAAATAAAGCATTTGTTTATGTCGGATCTTTCGGTTTTCGTTTTCTGTGCTTTCGTTATCATTTGTTAAAACGATAACGAAAATACCTGAAATTCGGACGAAAATGCATTCGGACGAAAACGAATGCACATGTCTACTGTTTAAGCCATTCTGTTCTTAATTTACTTCTATGCTTTGGGTCATTGTCCTGTTACAACAACCATCTTCTGTTGAGCTTCAGCTGGTGGACAGATGACCTCTGCAAAATGTCTTGATAAACTTGGGAATTAATTTTTCCTTCAATGATAGCAATCCGTCCAGGTCCAGGCCCTGACACAGCAAAGCAGCCCCAAACCATGATGCCCCCACCACCATACTTCACAGTTGGGATGAGGTTTTGATGTTGGTGTGCTGTGCCTCTTTTTCTCCACACATATGGCCAGATTCAGGTACCTGCGCTGTGGCGTAACGTATTTCGTTTACGTTACACCGCGGCAAGTTTTCAGCGCAAGTGCTTGATTCACAAAGCACTTGCCTGTAAACTTGCGGCAGTGTAACGTAAATGCATTTGGCGCAAATTGAAATTCGACGCGGGAACGACGGCTACACTTTAACATGGCTGGTCTAAATCTAAGCCATGAAATAGCAGGTGTAAGTTTGCGACGGGAAAAACCGACTAGCGACGACGTAAGAGAATGCGACGAACGTGGACCTTCGTGGATCGCCTGATAAACAGCTAATTTGCATACCCGACGCGGAAAGCAACGCAAACTCCACCCAGCGGTCGCCGAAGTATTGCATCCTAAGATCCGAAGGCGTACGAAGCCGTGCGCCTGTCGGATCTTAGCCAAAAGCCGTGGTATCTTTGTTTGTGAATTACAAATAAAGATACGCCGCGGCAAATTTGAAAGTACGCAGGAGAAACAGGAGATACTCTGGCGTACTTTTTCTGTGAATCTGGCCCATAGTGTTGTGTGTTTCTTCCAAACAACTCAACTTTGGTTTCATCTGTCCACAGAATATTTTTCCAGTACTGCTGTGGAACATCCAGGTGCTCTTGTGCAAACTGTAAACGTGCAGCAATGTTTTTTTGGACAGCAGTGACTTCCTCTGTGGTTTCCTCCCATGAAATCAATTCTTGTTTAGTGTTTTATGTATCATAGATTCGCTAACAGGGATGTTAGCATATGCCAGAGATTTTTGTAAGTCTTTAGCTGACACTCTAGGATTCTTCTTTACCTCATTAAGCAGTCTGCACTGTGCTCTTGCAGTCATCTTTACAGGACGGACACTCCTAGGGAGAGTAGCAGCAGTGCTAAACTTTCTCCATTTTTAGACAATTTGTCTTAACGTAGACTGATGAACAGCAAGGCTTTTGAAGATACTTTTTATAACCCTTTCCAGCTTCATGCAGGTCAACAATTCCTAATCGTAGGTCTTCTGAGAGCTCTTTTGTGCAAGGTATCATTCACATCAGGCAATGCTTCTTGTGAAAAGCAAACCCAGAACTGGTGTGTGTTATTATAGGGCAGGGCAGCTGTAACCAACACCTCCAATCTCATATCATTGATTGGACTCCAGTTGGCTGACACCTCACTCCAATTAGCTCTTGGAGATGTCATTAGTCTATCTATGGGTTCACATACTTTTTCCACCTGCACTGTGAATGTTTATATGGTGTGTTCAATAAAAACATGGTAACATTTAATTATTTGTGTGTTATTAGTTTAAAGGGGTTGTAAAGACAAAAATATCTTCCTCTTAAATTAAAGTCTGACAGTAGCTGATAAAGTAAAAAGTAATGTTTTGCATTATAACTAGTTTGATACCTGTTGAAATCGAGCCGTTTTATTCACCTCTGTCACTCCTGAATCGTAATTCTCACTGACTTCCTGGTTTGCGGCGCACATTCATTCTTGCTACATCACGGCCTAATGGGAACTACAGTTCCCATTAGGCTTAGCCTCCATGCCTGTGAGGGATAAGAGAGCATCTTCACGCAGGGCTGTAGTCATAGGGAGGGGGTGAGCACATTCTGCTTTCCACCATGCAAAACGGCTCAGATGCTGGTGGAAAGCAAGAAGAGGAGAGACAGGAAATGGCATTTTCAAACCTGGATTACTGTATTTTGGAGGTCAAAAGGAAAAACGAGGTAAGTGATATTTAAATGCTCTAGCTTACAGCAATCAATTGATCTAATAAAAAACGAACCTTTAGTGTTCCTTTAAGCAGACTGTGATTGTGTATTGTTGTGACTTGGATGAAGATCAGATCCCATTGTATGACCAATTTGTGAAGAAATGTATATCATTCCAAAAGGGTTCACATACTTTGTATTGCAACTGTATTTACACTTATTTTTAATATATACATTTTAATTTTTATAATTGTGTATTTATAAAATAAGGATTTTTGTTCATTGCTCTAAGTGTCAAGCCCTAATTGGATTATTGTAACCATTGTTTCATGAACTGAACTCATTTTTTTAACTATTACTTTTATTAATTTGTAACCCATTTATATTATGCATTTTCATAGTATGTTATAAGAGTCTATAGCATTTGTATGTTTGGCTTCAGGATTTAAATGTCTTGCTTTAAACATACGTTCTTTGTTTAAAATGTGTGATACCGTTTGGAATTTGAATAATTCTCACGTCCGGTGTCACCGCTGACTGAGTATAAAATCATGTGGTGGCTGACGTCTCTGATGTCTGTGGTATCTCCATTCCCAGTAGATGCTTGTTAAAGGGAAACATGTCGGTGGGAGATAGTCCATAGGCGTCACCACATATCAGATAAAAAAAATGCCATGAAAATATCCCCTTTTTTTTAAACACTATAACTTTTATTGAGATATTTTTTACAAAAATATGTAGCAGAATACATATGGGCCTAAATTGATGAAGAAATTATTGTAATAATATACAGTATATATTTTTTTTCAAATGTGTCGCTATTTTTTGTTTATAGTGCAAAAAATAAAAGCAGCAAAAGTGATCAAATACCACCAAAAGAAAGCTCTATTTGTGGGGGGAAAAAGGACATACGTTTTATTTAGGTACAGCGTTGCATGACCACGCAGTTGTCAGTTAAAATAATGCAATGCTGTATCACCAAAAATGGCCAGGTCATTAAGGGGGTAAAACCTTCCGGGGCTGAAGTGGTAAGATCATACACTGATTGTGGGAAATATAGACATAGTTGATTTAATTATACACATATTTTTGATATATTGTAATACAAGCACAGCACACTTTATAAACTGTTCTTTGAAGTGTTAATCATTTTGGTGCGTGCAGCTGTGCAAAATGTATTGAATATCGAATGCAACACATAACTTGGCTCCATGATACACATTTGTGAGATTGTGAAAATATACAAGTGGAAGGCACTTCAACACATAATCTCCTAGATCCTGGGAGCACAACTAATGTTCGACCCCAAGCAAGTCCCTGAACACTAAATTCAAAAAAAATTACAGGTCCATCTTTTAAAGGCTTTGATTCCCGTCAGCTGGAGGCCCCTCCCTCAGTGAAAGAATGGATTAATAGGGTGACACACTTGACTAAGATGGAAGAATAGGGAGCTATAAACAATGACATTTTAACTGACTTCATGACCATGTGGTCTACATGGCATCGTTAAACTGCAAAACTATTCCTTTAGTAGTCCGGAAGCCCAGGAATAAAATGAACTAGTGATTTCAGCTCTTCTGGGGCAGTCCACCCCATATAGATATTCACATTTTAAGCAGCTCAACTTCTCAAAACACCCTAAGAAATCAGGCAAACACTAACTGCAAAATAAATATATTCTCCCAATGGTCCACCAACAATACATTGAAAGTCACCCTCACAAATATGGGTTTAAATACTATCAATCCAATGTAGACAACCAAATAACTATTGAATACAGATGAGCTAGCTGTTCTTTACCAATGATCTTACATAATTGAAAAAAGTTTCTTGCCATAAAAGTTCTTTGGCACAGTTTTGTGTGTATCGGGATTCTGTAAAGGTTTTAAGCCAAGGTATGTTATTTGCCTTTTTGACTGCTATTTTATTTATTTATTTTGTATTTGTAAAAACAAATGCTTTAAATAAAAATTGGAATAAAAAAGGCTGTCCAAACATAGCTCATATTTTAACTGGCTCGGCTAAAATTCGAATTGTGGGTAGCTTAACCAACTTCAATTAAAAAGATCAAAAGAAGCCAGGTAGAAACTGTAGGCCAAACAGTATTCCATCAGATGCAGTCACTGTTCCGGTATTCGGTACTGCAAGATTCTGGTAGATTTCTTTTATTTAGCCCATAGGCTTAACAAGTCTATGCATGAATGGCTGACTTAAATTGTCCAACAAGCTAAAAGTATTCTTTAATGTCAACTAGTTTTCTTTGACCTTGCTGTCGTTTTTTTGGGTAAAAAATGCAGCTCTATAATATTTACTGCATATACAAGTGAAGATTACAGGATAAAAACAAACCTTAGAAAAATCATTGCAAGTTTATTGTGTCCATGGAGAGATTACATTTTCCTTTTTTTTTAACAGGAATATTTATTTTCCAGAGAGATTCATGATTGGCATTAATCTTTAATGAACCAACATCATGATCTCTGATGAACAAACAAATCTACACTTTCTAAAGTATTTACCTTTTCAAGACTGCAGTTTTATTACTTTAGTCTCTTATTAAATTTATATTGATTTTGTTATCTTGGCAGCAAACATCTTCTGTAAGGAGAAAAAATGATCCTTTCATAATAAACAATACTTTGAAAAGAATTGTCTTACATTAGCAGTTGATGTTAGTGCTCTGTTAATATAACTTTCTACCAAGAATGGCAAGATACTTTTAAAAAATAATTTACCAGAGTTATTTTTCAGTAATGGACTGGGCTGAACCTTTGCATGACTAGACGATAAAATACATATTACTGAAGTAAAATTGTGTTCCAGACCTCTACATCTTTATTGCCAGAAAAATGAGTAGCTACCAGCACATCATATTCTAAAGTAATTGCAGTCTGAAGCTTAAAATTGTTTACTGTTCTTTTTTTAATCAAACTTTTTTTAATCAAACTAATTATAAAATGTTAATATGTGTGAACATCCAGTCTTACTTTAAGACATCGGCTTCTGAAGGAACCATTTTGTCCAATACCATATAGGCAGGTATTAGATTACAATTTCCAATGCCCACCATATTTTCTATCTTGACCCAGAAAAGAGTGCATACCAGCCCACAAAACCAGAGTTAGGTTAAGCTATTATCACGGAGCATGTTAAAATTCCCTGACAATCCTAATTTATAAACAAATTTATAAACAAATTAGAGCCACTATGTTCTGAGGGGCACAATTATTGTATTAATGTCAAATCCATTTTTAGAAATCTTTGATCATGTCAGATTAATGTAAATAATCAATGGACCAGATCCACGTACAGCGGCACATCTCTCCGCCGGGCGCAGCGTATCTAAGATACACTACGCCGCAGTAATTTTTTTTCTCGAATCCTCAAAGAATTTGCGCCGTAAGTTATGGCGTCGTAGTGTATCTTTGGCGGCGTAATGGCGCGGCATTCAAATCTCTGTGATGGGGGCGTGTTTTATGTAAATACGTCGTGACCCGATGTAAACAACATTTTTTTTAACGACGGCCATACTTAACATTGAGTACGCCACCATATAGCAGATTTAACTAAATGCCAGAAAAAGCCGAATGCAAACGACGTAAAAAAATGCGCCGGCCGGACGTACATTCGTGGATCGCCGTAACTAGCTAATTTGCATACTCGACGCAGAATTTGACGGAAACGCCACCTAGCGGCCGCCGAAAAATTACATCTAAGATCCGACGGCGTACTAAGACATAAGCCTGTCGGATCGATCCGAGATGCCATTTACGTTCACGTCGAAAACAATGACGTCCTTGCGACGTCATTTGGAACAATGCACCCTGGGAGTTTTTACGGACGGCGCATGCGCAGTTTGTTCGGCGCGGGGACGCGCTTCATTTAAATGAAACACGCCCCCTACCCGCCTAATTTGAATTCCGCGCCCTTACGCCACGACAGATACACTACGCCGCCGTAACTTACGGTGCAAATTCGTTGAGGATTCAAACAAATGCAAAGTAAGTTACAGCGGCGTAGCGTATCTTACATACGCTGTGCCCTACGCCGATGTATGTGGATCTTCCCCCGAAATCTTCATTTTGAAAAAACTCCTCCAAGTGAAAAAAGAACAATGCACTCTGTAATCCTACATCAGTGCCCAAATCAAGGTTTACCAGAAGAGTATGACCCTCACAATGAAAAGTCATATAGTGCTTGAAAGTGGTTAGCTCAGATCCTGGATTTTTAATGTCACCACTTCAAGCCACCATAATGTATATATCAACAGACACTCCATAGTATAAAATCAATGGTTACCAATATTTATTAAAAACAATGCTACTCACATAAAAAGTACTGTAGACATCAAAGTCCTTCCGGATTTCGTGATGCCATCACAAGCATGGGCTTGGCCCTACATGTTTTGTCAAAAATTATATTTTTGCAGCCAAGGCATTTTTGATTAAACATGTAAGGCACAGCCCACTCTCATGATGGCATCACAAAATCTGGAAGCTATCTACTTATTTTCTTGGAGATTTTGACATGTACAGCACTGTCTATGACTTTTTTTACATGTAAGTAGCATTTTTTTTTTATATTGGTTGCCATTGATGTTATACTATGTGGAGCATTTCCATTTTTTTTATGCACATTTCCCTGAGTGGCTGTCGATATACTGTAGGTAGGGTGGGTTGAAATGACAACATAAAAAATCCAAGATATAAGCTAACCAATTTTAAGCGCTATATGACTTCTCATTGTGAGGGTCATCCCATTCCGGTAAGCCTTTTATTTGGGCACTAGTGTGGGAGAACAGAGTGCATAGTTCTATTCACTTGGAGGAGTTTTTTACACTGTATAAAGATGATTGCATCTTCAATTCACAGTGAACTGTTTTTGTTTTTATGGACAATCTATTATAGACATACACTTTGGACTAATATAAGTTTTGTTTTTGGTTTGGCTGCACTTTAGTTTGGGTTTATTTGATATTACCATTGTGTATCCAATGGTGTGATAGTTGCTGGTTTACGGAGTTTACCCGTTTAGTGCAAATTTTTGGTAAGTTTGTTAAGATTTGTCCAAAATTGTGAGGCTTCTTTACTAAAGAAATTGAGAATTGTCATTAAATAAATTGACTGAATATTCAATTCAATTTCCCAATCATGTGAAAAATAAATTCCTGTCCACATCTGAACATACTCGGTATTTAAAGTGAACATGAATAGGTAATTTACTAAGTGAAGATCAACAACTTCAATAGATCAGTCTCTTTCTCTCAGCAGTTGTTCTGCAGTTGTTGGTAAAAGATATAAAGTCCCTAGATGGAGAATCTACTAATGTATTTGAAATACAGTAATAACATTGCAATCATTTACAGTACAAAATGAAAAGATCCCTTCAAAATGCCTTATATGTAATTATGTATATATATATATATATATATATATATATATATATATATATATATATATATATATATATATATATATATATATATATATATATATGTAAAAGCTTTTCTCAACCTTTTTAACATGCCGGAACCCTTGAAATAACTTTCTGATTTCAGGGGACCCCTGTTAATAACTATATCTACAGCTCACTGTGATAGCCAATGAGAAGAATGTTCCTTACATCTGTGGTCAGTGGGAAGAATCCCCCTCTTACTGATAGATAAAAAGATCATTTTTGTCAGTGGAAACATATCTAAGAGGCAGAGTTTACTCTTTGTTCCCAAGAAACCTCTGAAGGAACCTTAGGGTTCCATGGAACCCTGATTGAAAAAGGCTAATATGTACAGTATGTACTCATAAAGTGAATAAGTTCTGGGTTAATATGTAGGGATTGAACAGAACACCCCCCTGTTTGGTTCGCAGCAGAACTTCCAAACAGGGGAAACATTGTAACCCGAGTGGCGAACCCCACTGAAGCCTATAGGAGCCGAACAGGAAAATCCAAAAGTGTCCATTTTGAAAGCTTATATGCAAGTAATTGACTGTAAAAGTTGACTTTTAAAACAATCATTTTTTTAGGAGCAGTGATTCTGATAATGCTTAAAGTGCAACAATAAGGGTCCTCTTAGTCTGCCTGTAAAGTTGTGCATCTGTAGCATATATAAAACACACTGCAGCAAAAATGTAATTTCTAAAGACATAAAAATGAGTCAAATCACATTTAAAATGACTTGTGGCTGCAATTGCCAGCACCTGGCTAATAGAAAGAAATAAAGAAAAAAATGGTGTGGGGTGCCACCCCCAGTCCATACCAGACCCATTGCTGAGCAAGCAGCCTGACAGGTCAAGAAAGGGGGGAACGAGCAAGCGGCTCCCCTCATAAACCATACCAGGCCAGATGTCCTCAACATGGGGGGGTGGGTGCTATGTCTCCATGTCCCCCTTTAAGGTAAACTGGACCTCCATCACTAAAAGGTCAGTGCGGATACTTGCTCATGCTCGTACACATTGCACTAATGCAAATATTCGTAAGCAAAAGACCAACATAATTTCCACAATGCCAGTTCATCGTGCATACACACAAATTAGCACTTGGCGCCCAGTGGTCTATTTAAACTGTTCTGTCACTGTAAACAGTGCTGGATGATCTTCAGTTTCTTCCTGACTTACCAAGACCTGATCTGCTGCTCCTGTTTGCTCGTGTATGACCTGGCTCGCCTTTGGACTTCACCTCTGCCTGTTCCTTTACTCTGTTCTCATGTTTTGCTGAATTACACTATGAAAGACTTCTTTCATTCTAACATGGGGAACTGCTAACCGCGGGCTATACCGAGGACACCTTGAACAGAAGAGCTGGGATACCTTGCTGACAAGCATATAGACCCCGGCTGGGGTGTAAGCCACAGGCTTTTTTTATCGCCCTAAAAAGAGATCAACATATCTGGTAAGCAGCAGTGGTATCTTAGGTGGAGGAACCTTTCTTTCTCAACTCATCACTATTTTTTTTTTTTTTCGTTTTTTAAAATCACGGATGTCAAGTGAGCTGAAGATTTCATATATGAAGATTTCATATATATAAAACCCTTGGAGCATTGCATGATTGCATGAACTTTCTTGTTTGAGCACTGTGGACTTTTACAGGGCACGTGGCCCTAAGGAATATGTGATATTCATTCACGATCATCTGAGTTTACCATTCGGTAGGGTTGAGCGAACCCAAACTGTAAAGTTCGGGTTCGGTACGGACTTTGGGTTTTTCCCGAACCCGGACCCGAATCCGAATAGTTGGAAAAAGTCTGGGTTCGGGTTCGGAGTTCGGGTATGTTTTGGCGTGCTGCACGGCAGCCAATCGCCATTCGTGTTACTACTGTGACTGGGAACTGATCACAGCCATGCCTACTTATGGCATGGCTGTGATTGGCCAGTGCAGCATGTGACCCATCATGTGACGTGCCTCTATATTAGATAGAGGCACACAGCACAGATCGTCACTCTGCTTCACTCTAGATAGGGAAAGGCTGCTGGAATCTGCTGCATAGGGAAAGTCTTGGGTGTATCTGGCTCGTTTTCACTGGATTTCACTTATGTGAGGGAGAGGTTGCTGAATCTGCTGAGGGAAAGTGTTAGGTCTATGCTGTTATACTGCTCCAGAAATATCAAGAAGCACACTTTATTTCTTTGATATCTGCATCATCTTATGGCATCTGGCTCGTTGTCACTGCTTCACTTATGTGAGGGAAAGGTTGCTGAATCATAGGGACAGTTTTAGGTGTATGTTGCTTCAGAAATATCAACAAGCACTCTATTCCTGTGACATCTGCTGTGCTTCATATAGTTTAGGAATTTTGTTCAACTATAGTGGCTGTTTGCAATCTATAGGTGACTCTGAATATTTCAACAGCAGTACACCTGCCACACCACCTGTGCACCTGTGATATACTGTGTTTCTGTCAAGTACATAGTCAGGGACAGGTTCCTGAAATATTTTTTCTATGGGGGCAGTCAGTACTCTATAGGTGACTGAGTATTTCAACAGCACTGCACCTGCCACCACCTGTGCACCTGTGATATACTGTGTTTTTCTATAAAGTACATAGTTCAGTGACAGGTTCTATAGGTGACTCTGAATATTTCAACAGCACTGCACCTGCCACCACCTGTGCACCTATGATATAGTGTGTTTTTCTATAAAGTACATAGTTCAGTGACAGGTTCTATAGGTGACTCTGAATATTTCAACAGCACTGCACCTGCCACCACCTGTGCACCTGTGATATAGTGTGTTTTTCTATTAAGTACATAGTTCAGTGACAGGTTCTATAGGTGACTCTGAATATTTCAACAGCACTGCACCTGCCACCACCTGTGCACCTGTGATATAGTGTGTTTTTCTATAAAGTACATAGTTCAGTGACAGGTTCTATAGGTGACTCTGAATATTTCAACAGCACTGCACCTGCCACCACCTGTGCACCTGTGATATACTGTGTTTTTCTATAAAGTACATAGTTCAATGACAGGTTCTATAGGTGACTCTGAATATTTCAACAGCACTGTACCTGCCACCACCTGTGCACCTGTGATATAGTGTGTTTTTCTATAAAGTACATAGTTCAGTGACAGGTTCTATAGGTGACTCTGAATATTTCAACAGCACTGCACCTCTCCCCTGTGATATACTGGCCCAGATTCAGGTAGATTCGCGCAATATTTGCGTGGGCAAAGAGCAAAAATCTTTCTCTGCGCCCACGCAAATATTGCGCTTTGCCCGCGATTCACGGAGCAGTTGCTCCGTAAATTGCGCGGGCGATATGCTAAATAGCCCTGCGTAAGGGCGCCTAATGTAAATGATCCCGCCGGGGGCGGGAATCATTTAAATTAGGCGCGCTCCCGCGCCGAGTGAACAGCGCATGCTCCGTCTGGAAACTTTCCCGACGTGCATTGCGGCAAATGATGTCGCAAGGACGTCATTTGCTTCTAAGTGAACGTGAATGGCGTCCAGCGCCATTCACGGTTCACTTACGTAAACGACGTAAAATTTGAACGTCGCGAGCGGGAAGCGCAGCTATACTTTAGCATTGGTTGCCCCTGCTATTAGCAGGAGCAGCCTTATGCTAAAGTCGCCGTACGGAAACTCCGTACCTTGCGTGCGCAGGGCCCGCGCAACTTTTGTGAATCGGTGGTAGTATGCAATTTGCATACTATACGCCGATCACAATGGCCACGCCCCCTAGCGGCCAACGCAAGAATGCAGCCTGGGATGTGAAGGCATAAGGAGGCTTATGTCTGTCACATCCTAGGCTGCAGTCGGTGTAACGAGGTTCCTGAATCAGGAGCACTCGTTACACCGGAGCAAGTAAGTCCTTGCGCCGCGCAACCATAGGGCGCAAGTGCTTCTTGAATCTGGCCCACTGTCTGTGCAGTAAATTGTTTAGGGCTGGGTTCCTGCTTCTTGCTATAGGTAGAGAAATATATAGGTGAATCTCTGCCTATTTCACCAGCTTACACTATTTTTGTATTTAAAATTTCTCAAAATTAGGGCAAGACCCTAAATTTGAGAAATATATAGGTGAATCTCTGCCCATTTCACCAGCACTCCGCCAGTACATTGTTTAGGGCTGTGTTCCTGCCTCTTGCTATAGGTAGAGAAATATATAGCTGAATCTCTGCCTATTTCACCAGCTTACACTATTTTTGTATTTAAAATTTCTCAAAATTAGGGCAAGACCCTAAATTTGAGAAATATATAGGTGAATCTCTTTCCATTTCACCAGCACTCCGCCAGTACATTGTTTAGGGCTGTGTTCCTGCCTCTTGCTATAGGTAGAGAAATATATAGCTGAATATCTGCCTATTTCACCAGCTAACACTATTTTTGTATTTAATATTTCTCAAAATTAGGGCAAGACCCTAAATTTGAGAAATATGAGGAAAACCTCAAATAAGGGACGTGGCCGCGGTCGTGGTGCTGCTGGTGGAGCTCCTGTTACAGGGAGAGGATGTGGTCGATCTGTGCCAGCTAAAAGGAAAAGTGAAACACCTTTCTCAGGTGTGAGTAGCCGACAGAGCCTGCAGCGGTATTTGGTTGGGCCTAATCCAGCTCTACGAATGTTGAGGCCAGGAGCAGAACAGGCGGTAGTAGATTGGGTTGCTGACAGTGCCTCCAGTTCCTTCACATCGTTTTCCAACCAGTCTTGTGCTGAAAGTTCAGAGTTGGCGCCTGCAGCCGATGTCCACCATCAGTCTTTCACCTCACCACCTTGCAAATCAGCCAAGCAGTCTGAGCCCCAAAGCACGCAGCAGCCTTTTCTTCTTTTTGATGAGTCTGTTAGCATGTTTTCCCAGGGCCATCCACCTAGCCCAGCCCCAGAAGGGGAAGAGATTGAGTGCACCGATGCCCAACCACTTATATTTCAGGATGAGTTCATGGGGGGACCATCACAGCACGTCTTGCATGATGATGATGAAACACAGTTGCCAACTGCTGGTGCTTTTGCAATTGTGCAGACCGACAAGGAGGGCAGTGGTGAAGACTGGGTGGAAGATGATGTGGAGGACGATGAGGTCCTCGACCCGACATGGAATCAACCTCATGCAGGTAACCCATGTAGTTCGGAGGAAGAGGCGGTGGTCGCACAGAGCCACCAGCACAGCAGAAGAGGGAGCAGGGTGCCAAAGCAGAGCGTCCGTCCCCTAGACAGTACGCCTGCTACTGCCCAACGCAGCAAGGGACCGAGCACACCAAAGCCAGGTCCAAGGAGTTCCCTAGCGTGGCAGTTCTTCACACAATGTGCTGATGACAAGACACGCGTGGTTTGCACGTTGTGCAATCAGAGCCTGAAGCGAGGCATAAACGTTCTCAACCTGAGCACAACCTGCATGACCAGGCATCTAAGTGCAAAGCACGAGCTGCAGTGGAGTAGACACCGCAAAAACCAAGAAAGGTCTCTGGCTCCTCCTGCTTCCTCTTCTGCATCAGTCTCGGGCCTCTCTGCCTCTTCATCCACCTCCGTAGTGACAGTGCCACCTGCCACCCCTCAATTAGAGGACCGGCAAGCAACACTACCACCTGGGTCACCAAACATCTCCACAATGTCCCATGGAAGCATTCAGCTCTCCATCTCCCAAACACTGGAGCGTAAGAGGAAGTACCCCTCTACCCACCCGCGATCCCTGGCCCTGAATGCCAGCATTTCAAAATTACTGGCCTTTGAAATGCTGTCATTCCGTCTGGTGGAGACGCAGAGTTTTAAAAGCCTGATGGCATTGGCTGTCCCACAGTACATCGTGCACAGCCGCCACTACTTTTCCAGGCGAGCCATCCCTTCCCTGCTCAACCAAGTGGGGGACAAAATCAGGTGTGCACTGCGCAACGCTATCTGTGGCAAGGTCCACCTAACTACGGATACGTGGACCAGTAAGCACGGTCAGGGACGTTATATCTCCCTAACAGCGCACTGGGTAAATGCAGTGGCGGCTGGGCCTGAGGCGGATAGCAGTTTGGCACATTTGTCCTTCATCCACCGAGGATTGCAGGGCGCTTCAGTTTGCCTCCTGTTCCTAACTCCTTCTACTCCGCTTCCTCATCCTCTACCGCCTCCTCATCCAGTCAGTGTAACAAACTCACCACCAACTTCAGCACAGCCATGGGTAAACACCAGCAGGCAGTTTTAAAACTTTCCTGTTTGGGGGAAAAACCACACACCGCGCAGGAGTTGTGGAGGGACATGGAACAACAGACCAATGAGTGGTTGGCGTCAGTGAGCCTCAAGCCGGGCCTGGTGGTGTGCGATAACGGGCGAAATCTCGTAGCAGCTCTGGGCCTAGCCGATTTGACACACATTCCTTGCCTGGCGCATGTGCTGAATTTGGTGGTGCAGAGTTTCCTGAGAACTTACCCCAATATGCCACAGCTGCTGCAGAAAGTGTGGGCCGTCTGTGCGCACTTTCGGCGTTCTCACCCTGCTGCTGCTCGCCTGGCAGCGCTGCAGCGTAACTTCGGCCTTCCCGCTCACCGCCTCATATGTGATGTGCCCACAAGGTGGAACTCCACCTTGCACATGCTGGCCAGACTGTGCGAGCAGCAGCAGGTGATACTGGAGTCCCAGCTGCAGCACGCATACGTGAGTCGCTCTGCGGAACAGAACCACTTTACCACCAATAACTGTGCTTCCATGCGAGACCTGTGTGCCTTGTTGCGCTGTTTTGAGTACTCCACCAACATGGCCAGTGCCAATGACGCCGCTCTCAGCGTGACTATCCCACTTCTATGCCTCCTTGAAAAAACGCTACGGGCGATGATGGAAGAGGATGTGGCACAGGAGGAAGAGGAGGAGGAATCTGGATCATTTGCAAGGCTTTCAGGGCAGTCATTCACAAGTGGCTCAGAGGGTGGGTTCGTGCACCAACAAAGGCCAGGTACACAATTGTCTAGCAAGGGCACAGTTCTGGAGGATGATGCGGTGGAGGATGAGGAGGAGGAAGACATGGAGGAGGAGGAGGAACCATGTTCACAGCAGGATGGCATCCAGACCAGCTCATGGCCATTACTGGTGCGTGGCTGGGGGGATACAGAGGACACAGATGATACACCTCCCACAGAGGACAGCTTTTCGTTGCCTCTGGGCAGCCTGGCACACATGAGCAATTACATGCTGCAGTGTCTCCGTAACGACCGGCGTGTTTCGCACATTATGACAGGTGCTGATTACTGGGTGGCCACGCTGCTGGATCCCCGTTACAAGGACAATGTACCGTCCTTAATCCGCTCACTGGAGCGTGAACGCAAGATGCGCGAGTACAAGCGCACGCTGTTAGACGCGCTGCTGGTGAAATTCCCACCTGGCAGCGGGGCCACAGTGGAAGCAGAAGGCAGAGGAGGAGGAAGAGGTCGCCAACGCAGCAGGGGCACCGCCAGCACCTCAGAAGGCAGGGTTAGCATGGCCGAAATGTGGAAAAGCTTTGTCAGCACGCCACAACAAACAGCACCACCAGCTGATATGGAATGTTTTAGCAGGAGGCAGCATTTCAGCAACATGGTGGAGCAGTATGTGAGCACACCCCTACACGTACTGAATGACGGCTATGCCCCCTTAAACTTCTGGGTCTCCAAATTGGGCACATGGCCTGAGCTTGCCCTTTACGCCTTGGAGGTGCTGGCCTGCCCTGCGGCCAGTGTATTGTCTGAACGTGTATTTAGCACGGCAGGGGGCGTTATCACAGACAAGCGCAGCCGCCTGTCCAGATCCAATGTGGACAAGCTCACGTTCATTAAAATGAACCAGGCATGGATCCCAGAGGAGTTGTCCGTACCTTGTGCAGAATAGACACCAGGCCGGCCTTACCCAGCCATTGTTTTTTTCTGAGCTTTCTAGGGTTGCCATCTCATCCCTTTCAAAGCAAAAACATATTAATTACACAGGTTCTCTGGCTGATTAAGGTGCTGCTAATTAAACTCACTTGGTGCCTTATCGACATCAAATTAGCCCCAGAACCTGTGTAACTCTGTGTTCAGGTTTAAAGGGATGAGGTAGCAACCCTAGATCTGTCTCACTATTTTGGGGTTTACCCTAATTTCAAAAATAGATCAATTAAAAACCAAAACCTGCTGTGTTGGCTACCTCCTCCTCCTCCACCGCCGCTTCCACCTTCAGTCACATTCTTAGGCTTGCGCACTGCAACTGCTTTCTTTAAGTCCCACCAGAGGTTCTCAATCGGATTTAGGTCTGGTGACTGCGATGGCCACTCCAAAATGTTCCAGCCTTTAATCTGCAACCATGCTCTAGTGGAGTTGGAGGTATGCTTGAGATCATTGTCCTGTTGAAAGGTCCAACGTCTCCCAAGCCTCAGGTTTGTGACGGACTGCATCACATTGTCATCCAATATCTCCTGGTACTGAAGAGAATTAATGGTACCTTGCACACGCTGAAGCTTCCCTGTACCTGCAGAAGCAAAACAGCCCCAAAGCATGATTGACCCCCCGCCATGCTTCACAGTAGGCAAGGTGTTCTTTTCATCATAGGCCTTGTTCTTCCTCCTCCAAACATAGCGTTGATCCATGGGCCCAAACAGTTGTAATTTTGTTTCATCAGTCGACAGAACACAATCCCAAAACGTGTGTGGTTTGCCCACATGACTTTCGGCATACTGCATACTGCAATGCCCCGTACACACCATCACTTCAATTTTCAAAGAGGAAGTTGCCTACACACCATCGTTTTTCTCACAATGTTCTAGCAAAGCGAGGTTACGTTCCACCACGTTTTTCCATTGAATCTCGCTTCATAACTAGCTTCTGGGCATGCGCGGGTGTAAAAAGCATGCTTCAATTTTTTTTGGTCGTTTTTTACAAGACATAAAACGACATTTTCCCCCACACACGGTCAATTAAAGTGACGTTTTTAAAAACTTTGTTTTTTTTCATCACATAAAGTGATGGTGTGTACGGGGCATTATTCTTTGGAGACAGCAAGGGGGTGCGCCTGGGAGTTCTGGCATGGAGGCCTTCATTATGCAGTGTGCGCCGTATTGTCTGAGCAGAAACTTCAGTACCCACATCTGACAAATTTTTTCTCAGTTCCTCAGCAGTCACACGGGGACTTTTCTCCACTCTACGCTTCAGGTAGCGCACAGCAGTCGAAGTCAGCATCTTCTTTCTGCCACAACCAGGTAGCGTTTCAACAGTGCCCATTGCCTTGAATTTTGCATTTACTACTGTATTACAAAACCAATTGATGTCATATTAGTTGCATATGGTTCTTTATGAAGTCCTTGTAGGATTTCATTCTGAATACAATTACAAATTTACACTAAATTCCCTAAAACCCTTTACAGCATTGGGGGGTTCAATCATTTTGAACAAAACTGTATGGACCTCGTCCTCAAAGGTCAAAAATCATTATATATTTTTTTTATGTTATTTTAAGTTATTTCCCTATGCACATTTATTTCCAGAGTACTTGCCATGCTCTTCCCGACATTTTTCTGCCATTTGCAGCCCTCCAGCCCTTTCCCTTCGTTTTTTAGAGACATTTTTGTAGTCAAAGGTCTGGGTCCCCATTGACTTCAATGGGGTTCGGGTTCGGGTCAAAGTCCGGGTTCGGGTTCGGCCCCAAACCCAAACTTTTTTTCAAAGTCCGGGTTCGGGTCCGAACCCGAACATCCAGGTGTCCGCTCAACTCTACCATTCGGTTCGATTCACTACTACATTCCATTTCCATTTTAAAAAGATGGAGAGAATATTGGTCAGCCATTGGAACATCCTACAACAGGATCCACATCAGAGAACTATCAATCCTGAATGTTCCAGGGTTACTTATCGTAGAGCGCCAAATCTAAAAAACAAAATTGCTCCAAGTAAATTTAAATCAAGTATAGCCCCCCCATAAGGCGGTCCTAATTCCACTGGTGGGTATGTACCAGTGTAATAAGGCCCTTTACAAGACATGTAAGTTTGTGCAGCATGGAAAGAAATCCTTTAGCACCAAGGATAAAACATACCAATTGAAAGAATTGTTCTTCAGATTTCGTAGTATATGGGCTCACTTGTCCCTGCAATGTAATTTATGTAGGCTGCACTATCCGGGCAGTCCATGGTCTATGAATATCCCCAGCACATGTCTGTTAAAATGTTGTGTTTTATTTTTGTAATATATAAACGTGAAGTTTTAGGACTCAGTGAGTTTGATTCATGAAGAGAAAGATGCATTGATCCCAAGTGGTCAGTGTCTATTCTCATACAGTGGTCTATTTATTATATTATTTGTTATTTCAGGAATTGTATTAGTGATTCTGATGTGAAACCAGCCTCTCAGTTTCCCACCCAGTCATTTCCCTAATTTGTGCATTGTCCATATTATAGAAAGGATATTCATATTCCCAAACATTTTGTTTACATTCAGCTATCAGCCAGGCAATACCCTGGCTGATAGCTAAATGAGGCAGGGGATACAGTGCTGTGCAGGAAATTGTCATATATAGGCATAGCTCGATCTGAATAATGGTGTACCTCTACCTCTGTATGCCAGATCACAGTATATGTACTGCCCCAGAAAAATATCAAACAATGAAACGTATGTAGGGCGGGTGTTTCACATGCTACTATAAAGCTCAGCTGGATTTTCTATCAATGGATTTGATGTTATGCTTATTTACAGGTGTCAGGATAGACAATTGCACTATTTTTAATAAACTTCCAGCTGTTTTTTAACCACTTACCCCCCGGACCATATTGCTGCCCAAAGACCAGAGTACTTTTTGCGATTCGGGACTGCGTCGCTTTAACAGACAATTGCGCGGTCGTGCGACGTGGCTCCCAAACAAAATTGGCGTCCTTTTTTTCCCACAAATAGAGCTTTCTTTTGGTGGTATTTGATCACCTCTGCGTTTTTTATTTTTTGCGCTATAAACAAAAATAGAACGACAATTTTGAAAAAAATGAATATTTTTTACTTTTTGCTGTAATAAATATCCCCCAAAAATATATAGAAAAACATTTTTTTTCCTCAGTTTAGGCCGATACGTATTCTTCTACATATTTTTCGTAAAAAAAAATCGCAATAAGCGTTTATTGATTGGTTTGCGCAAAAGTTATAGCGTTTACAAAATAGGGGGTATTTTTATGGCATTTTTATTAATATTTTTTTTACTAGTAATGGCGGCGATCAGCGATTTTTTTTTCGGTATTGCGACATTATGGCGGACACTTCGGACATTTTTGACACATTTTTGGGACCATTGGCATTTTTATAGCGATCAGTGCTATAAAAATGCATTAGATTACTATAAAAATGCCACTGGCAGTGAAGGGGTTAACACTAGGGGGCGGGGAAGGGGTTAAGTATGCCTGGGTGTGTTCTTACTGTGGGGGGGGGTGGCCTCACTAGGGGAAACACTGATTTTCTGTTCATACATTGTATGAACAGAAAATCAGCATTTCCCCTGCTGACAGGAACGAGAGCTGTGTGTTTACACACACAGCTCCCGTTCCCCGCTCTGTACCGAGCGATCGCGTGTGCCCGGCGGCGATCGCGCCCGCCGGGCACACGCACGGGAGTCGGGGGCGAGCGGGGGGCGCGCGCGCGCGCCTCCGGCGGCGCGCGTGCGCCCCTAGTGGCGGCTAATAGGCAGGACGTCCATTTACGTGGTCTCGCCTAGGAGAGCCACCTTGTGGACGTATTTCGGCGGTGCAGCGACGGCAAGTGGTTAAAGAGCGTACACTATGCAAGGTTCTTTTCTCTCACCTGTATATGTGGAGCTCCTGAGGATCAGAGACATCTATAGTATCGTAGAGTAATCGTCCATCTATGGTCCCTGCAGAGTTTAGTTTACAAAGAAAATGCACTGTTGAAATTGCAATCAGGTGAGTTCATTTTTTGTCTCTTTGTACAAAAAGTGTTTTAGAAGCAATAAAAGAAGAAGATCCACTTGCTTGAAGATGTTTGTGTGGGTCACATGGACTATATTGATCTATGAATTTGATAAGAGGACTTTATCAATTTGTGAGACTATTTTTTTTTTTTAAGGAGTTTTACACTATGTTTACCATTTTTAGATGTATACCATTGGATATCATAATTATTCAGTTTGCTTAGCACATCTATTTACACATATATTTTTACTTGTATTTATTTGTATTTTTACACATATATATTCACAGCCGTTTCACGTACATAGTTGACACATTGTTTATGTTTAAATTTCAAATTGAATTGTAATATAATTGTTCACAGTGCTGTCACTTTATAAACGCACATTTTGAGTTGAGTTAATCTCATCAGTGAAGTAGCAGTGTAGTAGATCATTTCTAATAGGTTCCAGCCGTGGTTCCAATTTCCCTTTTTGCAATGGTACATATGTCATTACAGAAAGGGATCATCCTACTTTACGTACCTGACTTATGCCCTGAGCCATAGGCCTAAACTAAAATGGGGGAAGGGAACAATGGAAAGGTAAATAAGATCAAGTAGCAAACATAGGTTATGGGTTTCCTTCACCGCATAGGCTACCCAAGAACCAAAGAGAAAGAAAAAGAATAAAGAGAAAAGGGAATGGAGAACCAAAAAAACACAAGGTGAAGGGGAAAAGAAGAAGGGAAAGAAAGAGGGTAGGAAGGCATTCAATGAAAATAAAAGCTAAATCAAGTTTGTGGTCACCTTCTCCATGCACCCCACTACCTCAGTAACTTCATAACAGTAAGGAATTAGGGTCAAAGGTAGATTGTATGTAGGATTCAATCCATGATCCATCCCTTTTGTTTAGCAGTATTTTTTTTCAAATATAACTTCTGGAAACCTATTGTTTGATTTCTGCAAAATGGATAGTCTGGGTTCTCCATGCTCTAGCTATTTCACATACTTTTTTTTGCTGCTGTAAGAATATGCATAACTAGCTTAAACTGGGTACACCTCTCATACGGTGCAAAAGGGCTACATAGGGATCTTTGCAGAATGATTTGGCAGTAACTGTATAGCGTATTTGATTGACCTTGATCCAATCCCACTAAATATGTCAAATGAGCCATCCAATTGACAACACTGAAAGCATTTGAAGAAGTGGGTCAGGATCACAAAGGGACTAAATACCATCAAAGAGAGATTTTATAATTTACCTTCACAGCCAGCAGAACTCTTGCCAGTATTAGTCCACATCTGAGTTCATCCTTTGCAATTGTGGCACCTCACAAGTCAGTATACCACATAACAGCATCTGAAGGAGGGGTGTCTATAGACACTAGACAATATAGATAGAACAGGGTGTATCATCAATATAAGGCAACTAAAGTTTTTAAAAGAATGTCAGCAAATGCAGTTTCTGTGAATGTCCACTTGGTATAAGAAACAGGTTAAATAAATGTGTCAATTATACTTATATCAATACTAGCATTATAACCATTAGATGCAATGACCAATGTCACACTTTATTAGCAGATTTTGATTTATTTATTCTTAGAAATTCTATAAAAACAAAACAATTGTGCTCTAAAACAGTCCCAAGTTTATAACCACATTTTGACTGTGTCCAGATTTTATCTGTCTCTTCTGAACATTTATATTCTCTTCTTAATTGTAGTTGTATTGAAGTGCAGGCTTCCAGATATTTTATTAGCTCTCCCTACAGTTTTTTAACTGTGGTGAACAAAATCTAACATCTTCCATTTTCATGGATACCAATTTTTTTACTTTGCCATATTTCAATGAATAACTACTGTATATGAATGTTAGATGTTTACAAAGGCAACTTGATAGAAAAGCGATGCTTATGCATATCAATGCTATCCATCATATTGGGGATTTATGACTCTGGCATTATATGTCTCACATGATTTATGCTCATAAATCAGTATTAGTGGAATGTATTTGTAAATTTAAAACATGCCTATGGTAGATAAGAGGGATAACAAGTGTTTTCAATTGTGAAGTAGAAAACAGATGCAAACAATCTATTTAAGGTAGAATACATACAATAAATGACAGCCAGCCCAAACCTCGCCATGATAAAGATGAATAACCAGTCACTGGGGAAATGATTTGGAGCATTAAACATGATGAACATATTAGCTAGGGAAGGTGGAGCTAAATCCCCATTGGGTTAATTCTAAATGAGGTAGAAAACATTAATCTTAACTGGAACATATTGCACATTATAACTAAGTTCTTGGTGTTTTTTTACGATTGGATCATTCACTAAATGTGTGAACTCTCTTCATATAATCCCGACTTTTAATTGAGAACCAACAAATGTCTATTTTTGCACCTCAGCCTTTATTTTCTCTATATTCCTAAATTATGCAATTCATTACTGCTTAAAGTGTTACTAAACCCAGTAATATGAAAATAGTTAATCTGCCCCCCCCCCCACAGTTACATTACAATACTGCCACTATATACCTTTTTGGATGATCTGTGTAACACGGTTACATCATAAACTGCACAGTTTCTCCAGTGCTGAGAGTTCAGGTAGGAGGAGATTTCTACTGCAGCCTGTAAACATGCCCACATGTGTGATGTCAATATCACGTGACCTGGCTAAGCTCTGAGAACAAGTAAATGTTCTCTCCAGCATAAAACACACAACTGAGCATGTGCAGGTCGGCTACTGCCTGCGTATTAGCTGGCCTTCTCAAGATAGACAATGCAAGAAGGGAAGGATCTGAGCATACAGTATAAAACAGCCTTTTTACACAATGCAGAGGATTAACCCATTAAGGCCACAGTGAGAATAACAAGCATGCTATGCTGCATATACAGACAGATTTTACTGTTGTAGGTTTAATTTACTTTACTTACTTTAATTTACTTTTGTTAATCTTTTTCTCACAGATTTCAGGCATATAACAAGATTTGTCCAGTGTTTCATCATTTTTACTGAATAGTCAAGATGGTTGTTTGTTCTGAGGCTATCAACATCCGCCCTTCACCCCCATATGCTCATCCACCATATGGTTCAGGCACTGCCTATTACTGCTAGAAGACCGCTGTAGAATATTGGTACAAAAAGAAGGACTTGACAGCCTTGCTTAGGCAGCCACCGCAATTGCTGCTCCCCTTTCATCAACAAACAAGATCCAAACCATGTTGACACTGAAAGGGGTTATTACCAATCACTTAAAAGGATGTTAAAGAGGTTTTAAACTCTTAAAAAAAAACATCCTGTAAGACAAAGGCATAATGAACTAGTATGCATACGTGCCGTTACTTCAGTGTGCATGTGCCGTTGATGTCGGCACATGCATATACAGTTAATATCTCCTAAACTGTGCAAGTGTAGGAGAAATTCATGGTACCTACTAGACATGTGCATACATTTTTATCCGAATTTCAGCTATTTTCGTTATTGTTTTAACAAACGAAAACGAAAGTGCAGAGTACGAAAACCGAAAGATCCAACAAATGCTTTATTTTCGTTTTCGTTGGTCGAATGTGCCTAACCTTAACTCTATTATTCAAAGATTATTCGACATAGAGAGAAAAGATTCGACATAGAGAGAAAAGATTCGACATTATAGAGAGAAAAGATTCGACATTATAGAGAGAAAAGATTCAACATTATAGAGAGAACCCAAGATAAGTTTGAGTCTTTTTTTTCTAATATTAAACTTATATATTAAACTTCCAAGATTATCTTTAGAAGATTTAGCCAGATTGAATGCGGCGGTATCAGCTGAGGAACTTTTGGCTGTAATTAAAGACCTTCCCTTACATAAATCACCTGGCCCTGACGGCTTATCTTACTTCTACTATAAAACTTTCATTGATATTCTTTCTCCCCATATGTTGACTCTTTACAGTTCTCTGTTTAAGGGTACTCCTCCGCATCCCCACTTCTCTCACTCTCACATTTCGGTCATCCCAAAACCTGGTAAGGATTCCTCCATCCCAGACAACTACAGACCCATAGCGATTATACATTTTTTACCAAAATTCTCCCATCCAGGTTGTCCAAGCTAATCCCCAAACGAATCCATAGGAACCAGGTGGGTTTTGTCCCTGGTAGGCATGCGGGGGACAACACCCGTCGTACAGTGGATCTGATAGATCTCCTGGACAGATCTGCCCGCCCAGCATTAGTTTTAAGTTTGGATGCTCAAAAGGCCTTTGATAGGCTAAATTGGCCTTATATGTTTGCCACTCTTCAATTGTATGGTTTTAATGGCCTTTTTCTGAAAGCTTTGGAGGCCCTTTATTCGACAGTTACGGCCCAAGTGCGGCTGTCGTCCTTTCTGTCGCCTCGCTTTCCCATGACGAACAGGACTCGGCAGGGGTGTCCCTTATCCCCATTGCTTTTTATTTTATGTTTGGAGCCCCTTGCTGAGTCTATTCGCTCCCACCCGGACATTCGTGGGGTGGTGATGCGGCAGGGGGAATATAAACTCGCTTTTTGCAGACGAAATTCTACTCACTATTACCAATCCAATGATTTCTCTCCCCTCATTACACAAACTATTATCTTCCTTTAGTGCCATTTCCGGTTATAAGGTTAACACTTCCAAAACTGAGGCCCTTCCCATACATATTTCTTCATCCCTACTATCTCAACTTAAAGGGTCCTATCCCTATAAATGGTGTAACGAGTCCCTCAAATACCTAGGTATCCTGCTTACTCCCTCTTATTCATCTCTTTATCCTGTAAATTTCCCCCCTCTGGTTTCGGACATTAATAAATCCCTGCTGACCTGGACAAAATATCCTCTTTCCCTCCTGGGTAGGATTAACGTCCTAAAAATGTCCATTTTACCCAGATTGCTATATCACTTTGAAACATTGCTGGTTGCCCTACCCCCCCCCCCCCTCCAGCTGAAAGCACTTCATAAGAGTTTTTTAGTATTCATATGGGGTGGCAGGGCTCACCGTATAGCAGGCTCAGTGGTTTTTGCTCCTAGGTCCAGGAGTGGTTTTGGAGCTCCGGATGTTGTTAAATATTATTATGCTTCACACCTGAGGGCTGTTGTTTCCTGGTCCTCCCTACATGCTCTGAATCAATGGGCTGCCATTGAAAAGGGGGTGTTATATCCAGTCCATCCTTGCTCTTTAGTTTGGGGCACCCTTCCTTCCCCGGATCCTATTTTCAAGCGTCAATGTACTGCCCCAATGGCCTTCACTTTAAACACTTGGCGTAAATGTCTCAAAAGCTATTCCCTTGCCTTGCCCTGCACTCCACTGGTGAATGTTCTGTTTAACCCAACCATTCCAGATAGCATGTCCCTGGGTAGGATATCTTCATGGCTCGATGTGCCTCTATTTCAATTACGAAATTGAGTTATTCCTGTCAGGCGAAGGTTGTATAACTTTGATACCTTATGCGAAAAATTTGATATACCCACCCATCTTTTTTATTTTTACCTACAGGTTAGACATCTTTTTTATTCCAAATCTTCCACTCTGACTCTTGACAAACCGACAGCTTTTGAGCTTTTGTGTGCCCAGGGCCCTCACCAATTACACCTAATATCCTCTATCCACCGTATCCTCCATGAGTCGATTCCTCTTTCTGAAACCACACACCTTTACATGAGAAAATGGTCATACTTATTAGGTAAGCCTATCACGGTTCAAATTTGGGATAAGATTTGGTCTTCTATTTTTAAGTCCTCCAAATGTGTGACCCAACGGAAAACGTCCATAAAAATTCTCATGTTTTGGTATAAAACCCCCGATGTCATTCATACATATTTTTCCTCGGTTCTGCCGCACTTTTGGCATTGTGGAATTGATATTGGGTCTTTGTTTCATATCTTCTGGAAATGTTCATTGGTCTAACCTTTTTGGCAAAAGGTGAGGCTATTGATACAGGAGGTGATGGATGTGTCCCTTCCGTTTGATCCTTTGAATTTTCTTTTGGGCCTTCCATTCCCAGGCCTAACCAAAAGTGTTAACTGTTTAGCCGCCTATATTTTACTAGCCGCCAAAAGGCTCATACCGTTATGTTGGTTATCTAGTGTCTCCCCTCCATGGCCCAGGTTCCTCCTCCTGGTTGCTGAGATTTGGAGGATGGAGTATTTAACAGCCTCTGTCCACGATTCCATACCACAATTTGATAAAGTTTGGGAACCTTGGGATCACTCGAGATATGGAACCCTTGTGCCATTGACCTCACCTTAGTCCTTGTTACTATTCCCTGATTTATGCTTCTACTGTTTACCTAGAGTTGTTTGCTTTATATTATCTCATAAATCTGTGCAGATCACTCCTGTGTTCTGCGTCTCTGGACACTGTGTACTTGTCATTTGTTTCTATGTTTTCTTTTGAACAATTTCCTTGATGTCATTAAGTTGATGTTATCATTTTTTTGTACCTGACGATACAGTTTTGTCTTATATGCTCTTTAAAACCCAATAAAAATAAAATTTTGCAAAAAAAAACATTATAGAGAGAAAAGATTCGACATTATAGAGAGAAAATATTTGACATTATAGAGAGAAAATATTCAACATTATAGAGAGAAAAGATTCGACATTATAGAGAGAAAAGATCGCTGCTGGAATTGGGTGGAGGAAGTCAAATAAAAATAATGATGATGATGAATGTTATTGGCTTATTGTAACCAAAGAGGAGGAGCAGTAAAAAAGCTAGAACTAACTTGACAATTCAACATGAATGACGAATATTCGGCAAAGCATCGAAAAACATACAAACATACAAACGTCAAATCTGTCATTGAAGGCTTAATGTGTCTGTCAAATGTTCAAAGAAGATTCGACGGAGCAGCTAAACTGTACAAAGCCGCAATTGTACATTTCTGGTCAAATGCTCGGCCCATAGGCTATAGAAAAATTATAATGTTGGTTGACTAGTAATAATAATTAATAAATATAATTATTACTAGTCATACAACATTAGAATTCTTCTATAGCTTGTAGGCGGAACATTCGACCGGAAATGTACGATTCGACATACAGTTTCGCTGCTCCGTCGAATCTTATTTGAACATTTGACAGACACCATAAGTATTCAATGGCAGATTCAACCTTAATTTATTCAGATTTTTCGACGAATGCAATTTCTAACGAAAAACAAAATAAATAAAAACAAATTTCGGGAGTAACTAAATACATTTGTTTCAGTGTGCACATGTCTAGTACCTGCAGGTAAGCCTTATTATAGGCTTACCTGTAGGCAAAAGTGGTTGTAAAGGGTTTACAACCACTTTAAGAGGTTCATCCACCGCAGCTCTAGCAGTGTGTCCTATCCTGCATCCTTTCCTGTCATCAGCAAATGTACCCAGTGGGCCATTAAGGAGGTATAACATTCATGCCCATTCTTGCTGGACCATATGTCTGTGGTTTTGTGGATTCTACCACTGACCTCATGGCTCAGGAACAAGAGGACATTATCTTCCTCATGATGGTGGAGGACAGGGGTCAATTTTCTGGATGAAAAAATGGCAGCAGGAACCTACTACCATGGGACAGCACAGTCACAGAAGCTGGAACAGGAACAGCTTTAACCACTTAAGGACCGGACCAATATGCTGCCTAAAGACCCAAGGTGTTTTTACAGTTCGGGACTGCGTCGCTTTAACAGACAATTGCGCGGTCGTGCCACGTGGCTCCCAAACAAAATTGTCGTCCTTTTTTCCCCACAAATAGAGCTTTCTTTTGGTGGTATTTGATCACATCTGCGGTTTTTATTTTTTGCGCTATAAACCAAAATAGAGCGACAATTTTGAAAAAAATTCAATATTTTTTACTTTTTGCTATAATAAATATCCCCCAAAAACATATATACATTTTTTTTCCTCAGTTTAGGCCGATACGTATTCTTCTACCTATTTTTGGTAAAAAAAATCGCAATAATCGTTTATCGGTTGGTTTGCGCAAAATTTATAGCGTTTACAAAATAGGGGATAGTTTTATTGCATTTTTATTTTTTTTACTACAAATGGCGGCGATCAGCGATTTTTTTCGTGACTGCGACATTATGGTGGACACTTCGGACAATTTTGACACATTTTTGGGACCATTGTCATTTTCACAGCAAAAAATGCATTTAAATTGCATTGTTTATTGTGAAAATGACAGTTGCACTTTGGGAGTTAAACACAGGGGGCGCTGTAACATTTAGGGTTCATCTAGTGTGTGTTTACAACTGTAGGGGGGTGTGGCTGTAGGACTGACATCATCGATCGAGTCTCCCTAATAAAAGGAATCACTCGATCGATGCGCCGCCACAGTGAAGCACGGGGAAGCCGTGTTTAAATACGGCTCTCCCCGTTCTTCAGCTCCGGGGAGCGACCGCGACGTACATGTGCCTGTCCATGCCATTCTGCTGACGTATATGTACATGAGGAGGTCGGCAAGTGGTTAAACACCAGTGATTTTGCAAATTTGGAACTAAGACCCTGGGCATGGGGTGACTGTGTGCGTGTTTTTTACTTAAACTCTAGCTGCTGGGGAAGGGACACTTGCCTGCTCATTGATACCGCAGCAGATAGCAGCGTGGGGTTTGGAGACTCAGTGTGTGATTACAGCCTACACTTTCCCCTATTCACTGATCAATTATATACTTCCAACAGAGATACAAATTACTATGGTACTGTCTGTAGCAAAATTGTAAAAAAAGGCCTACACAACTGAGCTTTGGGAAGTCGATCTTGGGATTGCCTACAACTGTGGAACAGTGCCATCTGATGGATAAAAAATGCTGTTTCTTTTCACTCCTCTGTAAGCTGACCCTGGTTGACACTTTCCTCACTGATATCGTGCCTCTCCCTCAATTCCTCCTCTACTGCCACAGCTACAGTATCTTATAGACCTTACCACCATCACCACTCTCTGTATTTGCTGGAGCCAACTTAGCAGTAGGCTGTAGCTTCAAGAACATCACTGGAAATTGGTTCTCTCTGACTGTGTTCTGCCTCCTAAAAGTACCCCCTTACCACCGCTCTGTGGATACAGAACCGTCTCACGTAAACAAACTCTGCCTCTCCCTTTAGGCCTTCCAGACATGAAGGCAATTGGTAATTCTCTAGTTTTGTGTTAAAATAAATCCGCGCAAGTATATTTAAAAACACCAGTGACAGCAAAAGTATTTGGTGTAGGACTAGGTAATCAGTGGACAGCTGCCTCTACTAATTGCTTTCACCTAAGTGGAGCAAGAAAGTGTTGAGAAGAAAAAGAAAGTAGAGTTGGCGCTGGTCCTATGGAGCCAAATGCTCCATAAAAGAGGCTCCTAGTGTAAGGTGCAGTGTGCAAAATATACACAAAGTGTTAACAATTCAAAGTGCTAAGTGCCTATGTAAACTACTAGAATGATTCCACAGTATATATCATAAATGCAGCTATGAAAAAAAAAATTACCTAAAATATATATCACAGTGCTGTGCAAATTAAAGTGCTATTGTGCCTATGTAAACACTGATAGGTAAAGAAAATGTGCAACACGTGAAAATCCTGTACCATTAGGGTACCTATGTTAACCCTTTAAGAGATGTGCTGATAAAAAAAATGTTGTTTTTCAGTGCAATATAATGTCCTTATTGGAAGTAAACAAATCCAATTGCCAAGTGCTGAGTGATTCTAAGAATGCTTCATGCTCTTGTTGTATGCAGTGATCACTGCAATCCGTGCTCTTATACACCCGCATTCACCAAATTTTTCACTCCTTCTTAGGGTCTGGTGCCTTCACAGTATAGGCCACTGTGTAGCCATCTGGCCGTTACTGGTCCCCCTGCGCTGATGATGTTAGTCCAGTAATAGCCCATACATAGGAGAGAAAGGAGCCCCAGATAGTGTAGTATCGTTTTATACTTTATTTAAATAAACGAAAAATGGGTACTCACATGTAGACAAAAACAGTATGGCATATAATGCTGACATAAGTCGGATGCCTGGAAACGATGTGACGTTCGTAGCGTGTTCTACCGGTTTTGTCGTGTGACTTCATCTGGAACACGCTGAGCGTCACTTTCACTTCCTTTTTATAGAAGACTGTGACCTGTCTTCCACCATTTTGGGTGTGATATTGAAGACTGGAGCCTGAAATAGATCGCCCACCATTTTGGGTAGGTTTTTGAAGACCGAAGACCACAAATAGTCAGGCAGCGGCCATGTTTGGTGGGATTTTGGAGACATAAATCTTACTTCCTATAATTACATTTTTAGTATTAGCCTGACGATCGTTTAAATTATTTTTGGAGACACAGATCAATACAAGGTTGTAAAACATGCTATGTGTTACTGGAATCTTTTGATGTCTAATCCCCAGGTCACAATGTGCTATATTAAGACGCATAACAACAAGCTAAAAAAATTGGTTAAAAATTAGGTTAGAAAAATATGTTAAAAAAAACATTAAATATATATGTGCCATGGTAATACACTAACCCTATTATGTTCCTACATCATTTAAGGCAAAAATAAACCAGAAAAAAGAATATGCATTAATCAATAAAATGAAATGTGGTGATATATTTTAAATTAAAATATAAATAAAAATAAAAATATGAACAAGGAATATTACTACTATGCAAATACCCCCAACCATGTGTGTGAATAAATTGGAAATGTCTTAAGTGGAAGATAATTATAAAGCCTAATAAAATGGGAATAAGGTAAAATATAGAATAAGTGTTAAAACGTTAAAAATTGGTTAGGAAACAGTTAAGATCTAGATCTATGTTCATGCCTGAGGGCTGGAGGGTGTCTAGCTGAAAAATCCATCGGGTCTCATTCTGAGATACTTTAATCTTTTTATTTTCCCCTCTCCAATGTCCCTTAATCTTATCAATTCCATAGAAGATCATACATGTGGGGTCCCGGTTGTGGTAATCTCTGAAATGTCTGCAAACACTGTGTTTGTTAAACCTGTTTTTGATATTGGTTATGTGTTCCTGTATTCTGATGTGTAACTCTCTTGTGGTTCTGCCCACATATTGCTTCCGGCATGGACATTCAATGACATAAGTTACATGGGTGCTTTTACATGTAATCAGTTTGTTTATGTTATGTTCAGATCCATTAGCTAAAGAGGTGAACTTCACTTGTTTCCTATTCGTTTTCTTGCTTACCCTACAGGATAAGCATGTGCTGCATTTGAAAAATTGTGTGAGGTGCTTAAAGATTTTAATTTGCTTCGGAGGGTCCAAGGCATTATGAACAAGCCGATTTCGTAGTTTCGGTGCCCTTCTATAGATAAAAGAGGGTCTAGTGGGTATGATGGTTTTCAATACTTTGTCAGATTGCAAAATTGGTCAGTGTTTTTTTATTATGGCTTCCAGGGATTTGTGCTGTATGTTGTATCCTGTTAAAAATGCCATGTTGATATGTTTATTTTTTGATATCTTCTTTTTTTGATGTACCTTCTATCATTGAATTTCTATTCATTTTCTTCACATTTTCTTTCAGTGTCAGTAGTTCATTTCTCTTATATCCCTTTTCCACAAATTTGTTTATAATAGTGTCTGCCTGAGTCTCATAATCATTGATATTACTGCAGTTGCGGTAAATTCTCATTAACTGCCCCTTTGGAATGTTGCCTATCCACTGCCTGTGGTGACAACTGTTTGTTGGTATGTATCCATTCAGATATGTTTCTAAAAAAAAGATCCTGGTATTAATAGTGCCATTGTTTCTGAACAGTTGGAGATCTAGGTAATCTATGGACTGTTTATCCCAAGTTCCCGAGAAAGTCATGCCATATGCATTTTGGATTATTTCAACAAAGAAGCTTTGCAGCTCCACTTCTGATCCTCTCCAAACAATGATAATATCATCGATATACCTAAGGTATAGCCTCAGGTTCTTCCTTTCTACACTATAGATTTGCTCTTCCTCCCAATGATTTAGAAAGATGTTTGCTACACTGGGTGCATACTTTGCGCCCATCGCTACACCTTTGGTTTGCGTGAAGAATTCTCTCTTATGCCAAAAGTAATTGTGGCTCATGGCTAGCTGTAGCCCCTCACTAATGTTTTTAATTTGTTTATCTTTCATATCTGTGTATTTATATAACGCCCATTCTGCACTCTGTAGTCCATCCTCTTGCACTATATTTGTATATAGGGAATTCACATCTATGGTTACTAGTATATCATTTTCCTTGAAGTTTTTAAATTCCTCAATTAGCTGTCTACTATCTTTAAAAAGGACTTCCCTTCTTTTACTTATGGCTGTAAAAAAACATCCAAATAGGCACCTAATCTAGAGAATAGTGAATCAGTGCCACTGATTATTGGTCTTTCTGGTGGCTTGCTTTGATCTTTATGTATTTTAGGGACATAATATATAACAGGTGTCCTTGCCGCCTCGGGTGTGAGGAACGTGGCTTCCTTTTTGGTAAGGATGCCCCTATCTTCCCCTTTTTAACAAACATTTTTAGTTTCTTTTCATATTCACCCTTAGGATTTCCTCTCAACTTTTTATATGTGTCTGGTAGACTCAGAAGATACTTCATTTCAAGTTCATAATCTTTTTTATTCAGAATGACCAGCCCCCCCCCCCCTTTGTCCGCTGGTCTGATAATGATGTTCTTCTTTTTCTCTATTTCCTTTATCGTTTTCCAAATATTGTTTCTTTTAGACCTTTGCACTTTTAGTTTCCTGATATCATCTTCCACCATTTTCATAAAAACGATGAGACTTTCATTTTGCTGTGTCTTTGGGTTAAACGTTTAGTTGTTCCTCATATTAGAATGTTTGTATAATGTGGTGTTTTCCTCTTTCCTTTTTTCTTTATTAGCAAAGAATTTCTTAATATTCATCTTTCTCACACATTTTTGTAGGTCTATGTAGGTTTAAAATGTATCCAATTCCTTATCAGGGGCATATTTCAATCCTAAATCTAAAACTTTCATTTCCTCTTCATTAAAAACCGTATCACTTAAATTAAAAATTCCTCCCCCTAATATTCTGGCCTTCTTTTTCTTGATGCCCCCATGTTTTCCTCTTGTCTGTTTCCTCTTTCCCATCTTTGAGGTCTGTATGTCGGTTCTCTCCTCTCTTCCCATTCGGGTTCCCAGTCGTTCATTCGTCGCCCGGTGTTTCTGGATGCTCTTGGATTCCACCACTGTTGCCCCTCTAGTTTTACCAACTATGGGTAACGTGGTGCTTTGATGCACTTGACACCGCTTTAAACTGGACCACAACAGTATTCAGTACTGTGCTGCTAACAAAGGGTAGTCTGCTGTTTCACTAAGAAGTTCATTCTGCTGTTGACCCTATAAACCAAAGAAATAAAAATAAAAGATGCTGACTAAATTATACAGAAATAAAATATACCTCTCTAAAAATGGAGAAAAAATAAAAATAAACAAAAGAACTAGGCTTCAAACACTGACCCTAAATCACTATAACACTATTTTTTTTTATTAACTTAAGAACAAGGATAAATGTGAACACAAACAAAAATGATAAAGCAATTAAAAAAACCGAAGTTGACACTGATATTGGCATACACACAAAAAATCAGTCCTAATAATGGACGGTTGAGTCCATTCAACAGTGCCTCTCTATAACTCCAACACACTCTGACAAATGGCGCATCGTTCACAACACATTCTTGGCCACAGTATTGTTCCTGTATTGCACTTCAAGTCATTCCGAGATGCTCATTTTGGCAAACCCAAATTTTGGCCAAACGCCAAACAATCAAAGTTCAAACTGAATTTAACATCAGTTAACATAATTAAATCAGTTTTCTAAACTGTTACCATGTGTCGAGGTCAAAACAATTAAAATATGTCAGGAATGAATGCATTACCAAATTACAATATGTCCAATTTAAGAATGTTACCCCAACATTTCTGATTTGTGCCTGATGTACCATGTACTTGTATGAAAAAGTAGAACTCTACAACTACCACGATCAGATGGGCTTCCTAGGGACATTATAGTGAAACCCCACTTCTATACAGTCAAAGGGGAAGTGATGTAGTTGTCTCGCACCTCTGACAAGCTGGAAATCGTGGGACATCAAATCCAAATCTGTCGCCATACTGTTCAAAAGCGAGATCTTTAAAACTGTTACTTCAGGTTTTGCAAACAAAGATATCACGTACAGATGGGACTTCCTGCTTTGCATACCGCAACAAGCCCTACAACTTCTCCTCCTTTCCGGGAGGCGACTACCTATTCGTACACTTAGGGCTGATCACGAAATTCCCCAACCATCATCCAATAGAGGGACTCTGTCATCTAAACACACAGATCCACGTCCTGTCAGAGGTGAGGAGACCGATGTGTGTTCCCAGTACAGAGGAACATAGATCGGTCTCCTCCCCTTGTGATTCCCAGCCCCCTTCAGTTAGAACACTTTAGGGAACATATTTAACCCCTTGATCGCCCCATAGTGTTAATCCCTTCCCTGCCAGTCACATTTACAGAGTAATCAGTGCAGTTTTATAGCACTAATCGCTGTATAAATGTGAATGGTCCCAAAAACGTGTCAAAAGTGTTCGATATGTCTGTCACAATGTCACGGTCACAATAAAAATCGCAGATCATCGCCATTGCGATTTTTTGGTATTAGCCTAAACTGTGGAAAAAAATTCAGATATTTTTGGGGGATACTTATTACAGCAAAAAGTAAAAAATATTGTGTTTTTTTTCAAAACTGTTGCTATTTTCTGTTTATAATGCAAAAAATAAAAACCACAGATGTTATCAAATACCACCAAAAGAAAGCTCTATTTGTGGGGAAAAAATTATCAACATTTCAAATGGGTACAGTGTTGCATTACCGCGCAATTGTCATTCAAAGTGTAACAGCGCTGAAAGCTGAAAATTGGTCTGGGCCGGAAGGGGGTGAAAATGCCCTGTATTGAAGTGGTTAATTGAAGTCAGTATTAAAGTGTTTCCCCTTTCGCTATACCTTACTGCACATATTGTCAGAACTTTCAGTGCACTTCGAATGCAACTTTTTCTCCAACATGTAAGGAGCTATATAACTATAGCTATAAGCGTTCCACATAACATTTTTAAATAGATTGTTCCTGGACTCCTTGTGCTTGAATCAAGTATACACCACTCCCCATGTTCCCACCCAGGGAAAGTAATGACCTAGGGCTCTTATGGGGTCTTTGTTCCCTGGAAGAGGAAAAGAGAGGCAAATTGGACCCATCTTTAAACCAAGACCGTGTAAACCCATAGAGGTGGAGGGGTTATTCCGGGGGGGGGGGTCATTAGATGTTGCTGTCTCACTACACATGTGCAATATTTTTCTTGAATTTAATTTAATTTTGTTTTGTTTATTTGTTTTATTACAAATTAACCATTTTTGGAATTATTTGCGAAAAGGGCAGACCGACCCAAATTCTGTGTGAAGAATAATAAGAGTGATTCTGCGCAACGTATCTCACAACGCTGTGACACACAAAAATAAAACCCAATAAAAAAGTGTGAATAAATATTGAAATAAGTAGTCCATGCAATAAAGTGATATAAGAGAGCTTATCACACTCACATAGTGCATCAAAAATAGAAGTGCAATAAAAAGTCCAAACTGAAAACCAAATAAATGGTTAAATAAGTGGTGTGCAAAAAAAAGCAAATTAGAGTCCTCAAGTATATATTAAAAGGATGAGAGCTGCCAGATGATATGCTAAATAATGCTGAATCCAGTATTTAGATAATGAAAAGCAGGTGATAGATCATATCCTTCACTAGGCTCACAAGCCTCTTACCTCCAGGCAGATATAAATGAGCATCCAATCTCTCACACGGTTGCAGTCCTCTATGGATAATTCCTGTCCGTCTACCCCTTGAGCTGGCACCACGTCTCTTTCACAGATCCATACAGTACTCCGCCCAAATGTAAATAAGAGAGAACAGAGAGGAGCCTCCGATAGTGAAGTACAGTAAACCAGGATAAAATGTATTAAAGGAAAAGACCTGTGCTTACATCTAAAACTACAAACGTGCAGCAATTTTTAAAAACGAGCGGCGTTCACAGCGCCGGCTTACGTCACTCCAGGGTTTTATTTTTGTGTGTCATTGTGTGTATATTACCCTAATATTTTAGCTGTGGTCCCTTTAAGGGGGACAGTTTGAAGACATGGTTGAAGTACTCAGGAGTTCTCACCCATGCAGGGTGAGGGATTCTGGGGTAGTCCGGTTGGAAAAAGAGGACTTTTGGGAGGGAAGAGCCTCCAAGCCCTAACTACAAGGACCCTGTTCCTGAAGGGGTTAAGCTACAGCAAAATAACTCTTGAAAGGTAGCATGTAGAGATCAGAACCTGTGTCAATGAGGCAGAGTGGAGTGAATCACAGGCTGTAAGGTGAACCCTCTGGCAATCAAGACGTCGGTTGCTGAACACCTGCAAGCCTGTCCAGCACCCTGATACACAGAGGACTCCTAATCCAGCATGGGCCCAAGAAATTGGTGTTGAGCTTGTGGTATGCTTCCTTGTTTTGTACAAGTACTACACACTGTTTTGTTTTATTTTTTTCTAAAGAAAGCTCTTTGAGCTTATTTATTCTGGAGACACCAATAAAAACGACTGCTTGCTTTTACCAACTTGGCTGGCTGATGTTTCCGGGCTACCTCATATCACAGTTGTGTAATGAGAAATATTTTTTTGTTTTCCGTAAAACAGATCCTATTAGTAGGTGTTTTTGGAGGCTTTTGATTGCTGTCACATACAGTACCTGGTTAGTGAACCTTTTTTGTTTGTTTTTTTTTTTTGTTTGTTTGTTGGTTAGTGAACCTGACGTGCAGATTAAGGCCTCTCGTACAGCTTCAGCTCAGGGGCCACTGATAGTAGAACAGTAGCCACGAGAGCAAGGCAAGGTTAAAAGTGCCTGTGATCAGTCCAGAAGTCTGTGTCAGTGGTTGTTGACACTTCACTGGAGGTTACCAGGAAACAGGAGCAGCAGACAGCAGGAAGTTGTTGACATCAGGCAGGCGGATGAAGTACCGTATTTATCGGCGTATAACACGCACAGACGTATAACACGCACCCGAAGTTTCAGGAAAAAAAACTTCCACAGCCCCCTGCGTATAACGCACAGACACAGTTTACCCTCTATTTTCAGGGTAAACAAGGGATTGTTGAACGCCAATAAATACAGTACTTAGCTGGTGACAGCCTGTAGATTCACAGCAGGAAGTGGAGGCCAAGTGAGAGCATGCTGGACTGAAGGAGCTGTGGCAGCAGGATGCGAAGAATGCACGGTCAGATAAGCTGGGTCGAAAACAAACAGGCAGATCAGGCATAAACTGCAGGCAGAGAAGTAGTCAGGACACAGTCCAATGTCAGCAATGAAGGAGCAGATAAACCAAGAACAGAAGGCAGAAGAATGCAGGGACGAGCTGAGGTCAGGACTGGTAGCAGACAAATGTGGTCAGAAGCAAGCTGGGTCAGGACAAGAGGTCAGATACGGAAATCAGGAATAAGCACACCAAACACTGTAGAACAAACAGCAACTAGGCAGTTTGGCACCAGTATTGATAACAGGTTTGAGCCAGTCGATTTCCATTCCATAGAGACTCCTTTCCCAGTTGAAGCCAGTTATGGAGAAACATGTCGGGTGGAGCTATTCTTAAAACGCCATCACACTCATATACTCCAGCTCTTTGGTTCGTTCCTTGGCTGTATATTTTATTTACAATATATTTTTTTTATGCTGTTTTTTTCTTTTCTTTTCCTGAGTTTTTTATGATGAAGTGACTTGCTGTGAAAATTTTAAAAGTGGATTAGTGCCTGCTGTGAAGTTTTTAAAGTGTTTTTTTAATAAATTCTTTGGATATACTACACTATGAGGATCTATTTTTTCTCCCTCCATTTCCACTGAGTCTACGTGTTCAGAATTTATTATCCCGCATCTTCCAAGCTGAAAACTGAAATCTGACTACCATTCTTCTTGTGTCATACGGCCTGGAAAAGAAAGCTGAAGCCTTTTCTCTTCCTTCTTGCAAGATAGAAGCACTCCTCCCCAAGATAGTTGATTATACACCTGGGGCCGGCAGGCTAATGCACAAGCTCATCTGACCTCCTTAAAACTGGGGTCCAACGATTGGGTAAGAGTCAGTATTTATATTTCTTCAGCTGAATATAAAGATTCAAGTTTCTTCAAGATTTTGGGTTAAAGTCTGCAGCGATTAATGAACTATTGTTTGGAAGTATCTGGTGGTCAGGATTTTCTTTGATATATTTTTTTGAGGACTTTGATCACTCAATTACCCCTTCTTTTTTTATTCATTTTGGGTTTATTTATATCTTTTTTGTTCGCCTGGTACAGGGTGTATCAACACATCATTTTTTTTATCACTTTATGGTTTTGATATAACATTATTTCACTCCCTTGTGATTGCACATTTAAATGTTTGGAGTTGCGCGCTTATTTCTTTTTTGTATGTAAGTCGATTTCCATTGCCATGTGTACAGGAGTATAATAAAGGGCAGGATCTGGTTGCCCTACTCCACTTCTGTTCTTAGGGCTTAAATGGGTTATAAAGCCTTACGTTTTTTAGCCTAGTGCATTCCTATATTTACCTGAACCTGATTTTGATCCAGTGTGGTGCATGGGAGCAGCGGCTCTCCCGGGTCTGTTCCTCCTTACTGGGCAGATTGATAGCACCGGGAGCCCATTTCTCATCAGAAGAAATTTTACTTTATATAGGGAATGGGTCTTAAGTCTCTCCCTAAGGGTAGATATTTGTGTGTCTAGTAAAAGGGGTGAAGCTTTTTTATGTTGTAGTTCCAGATGGTGTTACTGAAGTAGAAGATTATTAGTGCTTTTTCCCTTGCTCTGATTTTTATCTATGCCAATGTTTAATCAAAACACTGTGAATATAAAATTTATGTGAGGCCCACAGAGTATGAAGGTGGTCAACTGACCCTTTATTAATATTATATGTCAAGGAAAGTTTGTAGTTCACAAATTATGTTTGCTTTGATTTATGGCTCTTGCAAAAAGGGCCTTGTTAAAATGCAAACTGGAGCATTTTGGTGGCATTTGTGATGGTTGTAGTTCTAAGAAAATTGGGGCACGGTCCAAAATCCAATATGCGACATTACCAATCCCTGCATTGAGGACTATTGGTAATGATGAATGGTTTATAATTAAAACAAATCAATTACATGTACAGCAGAGTGAAAAGTGAAATCCTTTTCCTTGGGATGAAGTATTCTCAAAACATCTTAAGCCTCGTACACACGGTCGGACATCAAACAAATTTTCCCTTGGATTTTTGTCCGAAGGGAGTTGTCCGGTCACACCCATAGCATACACAAGCTCTGACTTTTTCGGCAACAAACACGAACGTAGTGACGTTTCAACGTACTGACGAGAGTTTAAAAGAGGAAGTTCAATTCTCCGGCATCACCCTTTGGGCTCCTTCTGCTAATCGAGAGTTAGTAGAGGTTTGTCTGTGTGCATTCGTGATTTTCAGTTTCATGCAATTTTGTTTGTTTCTGAACGTCCGTTCGTCAAGCAGGCATGTTGCACATTGGGGTTGTGCTAACTAGACCCCCAAAAAAATATAGAAATACGTTTGATTCATATAACCAAAATACACTAATCCAAAGTAAAGACATTTGTTTTTACTCCGTCAGTATCACCAGCAAAGCAGCTTTTAGTATTATCACATTATAAAGAAGAAGAGAATGTGCGCTGCTTTTCTTGATTTCAGAACTTTCCGCGTCACGAATATGCTCTTTCAAATACGAACGCTAGTTTTACCAAACAGAATACTTCCGGCTGGTCTTTGCTTCTGAGCATGCTCGTTTGTACTTTGTACAAAAGTCCGATTGCTTACTGTACACACTGTCGGACTAGGCACCATCGGACTCTTGTTGGCGTAAAGTTTGTCTGTTTGCAGACTGAACTTTTTTTCCGATGAAACCCGAAAAAGTTTGTCCGATGGAGCGTACACACGATCGCACTAATTTGAAAACTTGCTGATTTTGAAGTTTGTTGGCAAAAAGTCAGACCGTGTGTACGGCCTTTAGAGTTGATGGGCATGTAGAGACTTTTTGAGCCTGTTAAAGGTTGCTAAGGAAACATGTGAACTACCTTCAAAAGCATCTTTGTATTTGTAAGCATCTAGAATAAAAATGAAATCCTCTCCCATAATAGGAATCACTTCAATCTGTCTAAGAAGGACTCATGGAAGGAGCTCGGAGTGGTATTGGGACAATATACATTTTCTAGGGTAAAGATTTGTGCCCAAATATGACCATGAGAAGTAAGAATATACTCTAGTTGTCTGAAATGAAAAGTTGCCACAGACGTGATTTAGCTACTAGAATACTTGTTCCCTAATATGTGGAAGTCAGAGAGGGATTATGGCAAACTGTATGGTAGTGATGATTTGGAATTTTGTCAGCCCAGAAATTTGTTTCCTGAAGAAAGGCAGCATGAGCCCTTTTTTATAGTCCTATTTACTTGAATATTTAAAAAATATTAAACTCACTATGCATACATTGCTACTAAGTAAAAAATATTTCAACATAATAAGTACAATGTACTGTATCTACAATTAAATTAAATTGTAAGAAGTGTCCTGTAACTTTTAGTGTACATTTCAATATTACTGTAAATAAATATGCTAAATTGCGAAATAAAATTATTAAGTAGAACAAGATAATGACGGTTCTACAGTGAAGTTTCATATGAAAGATAATAGCACCAACATATGAGACCAATACACATGATTACAAATGGAAATATGATGAAAATGTATTATTTCCTCTAAAATGGCCTAATTAAATTCGACAAATGGATAATTAAATTAACATATTAGAAATATTTGCACATAAAAAGCGTGCAGCGATTATTTCATGTAAAACAAATGGTGGTCATTATTATGATGTCCCGTGAGGCCCAGAATGAACAGCGTAGGGTAGAATATAATTGGTTACAATGCAACGCACTAGCAATATCTGCCATAATTTATTCTGCTTCCCAATGCATTTACCTGTGCTGCTATTAATTTTCTATAGCACAGATCTATAATTTTCCACACACGTGTGAAAAATAAGATAAATATTTTACAGCTGCAATTGTCCCAATTGTGTAACATATGTATTTCCAAACCTCATTTAATATTTTGGTAAAAATACATCAACTCTCCCTTGTGAGCTCTCGCTTTTAGTTCCATGTTTGACTATTAATAGGTAATCAGTTTGGCGCATTTGTTATCTCCTACCATACTGTTCATATATGTTCTGAAGGATAAAAAAAAATGAATATAGTTTTTTATCTGTAATTGTTCATTGATCTATCATGTCCCTGCATGGTCATGGTTGCTGTTGCTTTCACAGTATAGTAATTTTAGCCTAAAAAATATGAGTACTAATAATATATTGTTATAATGGTTACAAAAGAGAATGGCACCCACATTTTAGTTGCAGGAAGAGACTGAACTTATTTACTAGGAGCTGGTCAAATTAGGGAAAAATTGCTTAAATTATATGTTGGAAGGCAACATGGTTTAATATCATATTTCTGGAGTTTCACTTCCTGGTTAAAAAAGCCGAAAACACAGCTATTTGGCGTTTATCAGAATTTTGAAGCCATAAGCTTTTATGGGAGTATAATTTTGCTAAAAAAAAGCTAAAAAATGCTATAGCTAAAGAAACGCCAAAACATTCTGAAAAATGTTACTATAAAAATGCTCACAAACTCACTCTACTACTACAGCTACAGCGTTCTACAGCTAACGCTGCTGGCTTTTTTATAACGTCCAGTGTGCATAGGGCCTAATTGTATAAAAGTGGCCATACACTCTACAATCTGATTGTACAATTTCTGTAAAGTCTCCTTCTGAGTTAGCAAAACTATATCGTAAGAGGACAGACCTATCTATTTAATCACTTTGTACCCAGTCAGGCAGACCCCTGCGCTACATAGTTGAAGGTAGATTTGAAGGAGATTGTACAATCAGATTGTATAATGTATGGCGCATTTGACTGATTTTCAGGGGAACACTTCTCCTGTTTTCAATGCTACAGCTCTACTCTAAATAGGCTGCTACATGATCACACAGTTTCTTCTCCTGTTCCAGTGTGCACACTCTGCCAAATGTATGACTTGGCTGTGTATTGAGGGAAAATGGGGCACACTGACAATGATTACATTGAAGAAGCATGTAAGTACAGTACATAGGTGGGTGGGAGTAATCCCTTGGAAGGGCAGCTCAGGTGCATGGTGTGTGTTTTAGTGAGGTCAGTTGGTGAAGTAATTCCTCATTCTACTAGCAGTTTTCAGGACCTGCAGGACATATACAAGCAAATCATGGAGGAGTTTTCTATAGAATAAACTGGAGACTGAGGTAATGCTTGCCTTGAATATAGGGATAGCCTTTTCTGCACGGAGGTACATTAACTACTTCACGCCCGCCGTGTTGACAAATGATGGGCAGGCGGCAGCTATTGTTCTGGGATAACGTCATATGATGTCATCTCCCTCAGGGGGGCGCAGCACGGTGATCATTGTGTGCTCTGTCCCTGGGTTACGGCGCATCACCAATCTTGGTAAAGAGCCAATGAGGCTCTTTACCCATGGGATCAGCTGTGTCCAATCACATGTAAACAAGGAAATGCCAGTTATCTGCATTCCTTTCCTCACACTGACAGTGTGTGAGGAGAGGAGAGCCGATCAGCAGTATTTCTTCACAGAGGGGCTCTTCACAGATAATTAGGGCACTGATTATCAGTGCAAACCCAACAGTGACAATCAGTGATGCCAGTCATTGCCCATCAGTGATGCCAATCAGTGCCCATCAGTGATGTCAGTCAGTGCCCATCAGTGCCTACTCATCAGTGCCGCCCATCAGTGCCCATCAGTGCCACCTATCAGTGCTCATCAGTGCAGCATATCAGTGCCCATTTGTGCTGCATATTAGTGCCTTCTAATTAATGCCACCTCATCAGTGCGCTTTAGTGCCATCTGATCAGTCACCATCAGAGCCACCTCATCCGTGCCCATCAGTGCAGCCACATTAGTGCACATCAGTGAAGGAGAACAATTATTATTTACAAAACGTCATAACAGAAACTAAGAAAAACATTTTTTTTCCCCGAAATTTCCTTTTTTTTAATTTTTTTGCAAAAAAAAAAAAAAACAGTGGTGCTTAAATACCACCAAAAGAAAGCTCTATCTGTCTCAAAAAATAATAAAAATGTTGTTTCAGTGCAGCGTTACATGACTACGCAATTGTCATTCAATGTGCCTGGGCAGGAAGGGGGTAAAAATGCCCAGTAGGCAAATAGTTAACGGTATATTGGTACATAGGGATATTGGAATTTAGAAATAAAAGGTGAACTTAGCGTTAAGTCCAGCTCTGAGCATTTTAGACACAAAAATACTCAGCATGTAATGTGTGCGTAACATTTCCAACACAATGGATTTCAGAACTCTCAACACTAATTTTGCATTTTCAGAATTAATATTTAGAAGGTTTAAATTGGTAGTTTGAGGCTATGACCAACAATGAAATTTTAGCGTTCAAGGTTTTACCTTCTTTGGCTAAATGTTTTTATTAACATGAAATTACAATATGGCTTGTGTAGCAATTGTAAATGCTGTTTTTTTTTGCACTTTTTTAAACAAAAATCATGTGAGGCCGCGTACACACGGTCGGATAAAACCTATGAGAATGTACCGAGGTTCAGTTTCATCGGTCCAAACCGACCGTGTGTATAGCCCATCGGTCTGTTGTCCTTCGGTCCAAAATTTTAAATCATGCTTTAAAATCGAACCGATGGACCGCTGCCCCGCTGCCCGATCGGTCCAAACCGATGGTTAGTACAGAAAGTATCAGTTCAAAACCCGCGCATGCTCAGAATCATTCGACGCATGCTTGGAAGCATTGAACTTCGTTTTATTTAGCCCGTCATGTGTTTGACGTCACCGCCTTCTGACCCGATCGGTTTTTGGAACGATGGTGTGTACGCACATCAGACCATCAGGCCACTTCAGCGGTGAACCGATGGAAATGGCCCGTCGGACCATTCTCATCGGTTTGGAACGACCGTGTGTACGCGGCCTGAGCCTTTAAGGTTCTTCCTTGTTTCAAATTCAGATTCTCGTAGATCAGCGTATCTACGAGCGGGGCGTAGCGTATGCCATTAACACTACGCCCCTGCAACTTACTGGAGCAAGTGCCGTATTCTCCAAGCACTTGCTCCATAATTTGCGGCGGCGTAGTCTAATTGGCCCGGCGTATCCCTGCGTAAATCAAAGGGGGCGGCTTGTATTTAAATTAAGCGCGCCCCCGTGCCGAACGAATTGCGCATGCACCAGCCTTAAACGTAGGCCACTGCGCATGCTCCGTAGTATGCCGCAAATACATTGGTTGCCTCGTGAACGTAATTAACGCACAGCCCTATTCGCGACGAGTTACGTAAACGACGGAAAAACCCGACGCTGTCCCGACGGCCATACTTAACATGGCATACAGCGGACCGACGTAAGGTTGCCCCTCAATAACAGGGGTAACCTTGCGCTTACGGAAACGACGTAAACTACGGCGAAGCGGCGCAAAAACGTTCGGGAATCAGCGTATTTGGCTCATTTGCAAATGCGACGCTGAAATCTACGTAAAAGCCACCTAGCGGCCAGCGTAGTATTGCATTTAGGACCCAACGGTGTAAGTGACTTACACCAGTCGGATCCTAGCCTAATTCTGGCATATCTTGTTTTGAGAATACAAAACAATGATACGCCGGCGGGATTTTCGAACTACACCGGTGTATCTGTAGATACACCGGCATAATTCTTTTGAGAATCTGGCCCTATGTTTATTCCACTATTTAATGGCCTATTTAATTTAATTTAAAAGAAAATGAATCCTGAAGAGCTTAATTATAAGTGCATATAGTAGTCAGTAAAGTTCACCGAATGCAGTTACTACTCTTATGTAGGCTGTGCTTGTTTGTACTACAGTCAAATGAAAAAAAAAAGTTGCAGGGGTAGGACTATCAGTACTGCCACTTAATTGTAAGTGAATCTAGTGGCCATTAAAGCCTACTTAAAGCGGAGGTCCACCCTAAAAATTAGCTTCCTTTTATGTAATAAAAATCATTTTGTTAATGACCCTGTTACTAGGCAGACTTCCTAATCTGCCTACTTCCTATTCTGCGGTGGTGCTACATCTATTCCTGACTCGCCTGGCCTCCTGGGAAATGAGTGTCATCATTTCCCAGGAGTCTGTGGGGTTAACTGTGTTGAAAAATCGTGTTATTTCCAGAAAGGAAATTACGCGATTTAAGGCAGATCTTAGTTGTCATAACAACGGGGCGGGACCTTCCACAATCGCCGCCTATTGTTATGGCAACTATACAAACTAACGGTGCTACAAATGCCGTTTAACTGAGCATGTGCGAGAACGGTTACCCAGCATGCACCTCTCTCAGCAAAACCCGGAAGATAAATCAACTGGGCTTCACATGTCCATATCTAAGATGGAAACGGCCAGAAGAACGATTAGAACATATATTGTAAGTTTTTAAATTGATTACTGAACAGAAGTATTGATATCGTTTACTGCATATACATTATACTATTATTGAGATTGTAAAAAAATAATAATAATTATAGCCGGAACATGCAACTCTCACGTATGCTGTGCTTGCCTGCACTACAATCAGAGGAAAACCTTTTTTTGCAGGAGCCATGACTATCAGCACTGTCATAGAAGATTCACAAGTCTGTAACTTGTCAATCAGCCCCCCACTGCACTTAGTTCTGCCCACTGATTTCAGGATGACAGCACTGCCTCTGTTGCCGAAACCCTCCTTCTATGAGCTGCAGTGTCTTTAACCACTAAAGGACAGAGCCTTGTTTTGAGATTTGGTGTTTACAAGTTAAAATCAGGTTCTTGCTAGAAAATTACTTAGAACCCTCAAACATTATATATTTTTTTCTAACACCCAAAAGAATAAAATGGCGGTCGTTGCAATACTTTCTGTCACACTGTATTTGCACAACGGTCTTACAAACACACTTTATTTGGAAAAAATACACTTTTTTGAATAAAAAAATAAGATAACAGTAAAGTTAGCCCAATTTTTTTATATTGTGAAAGATGATGTTATGCTGAGTAAATTGATACCCAACATGTCACGCTTCACAATTGCGCCAGCTCTTGGAATGGCAACAAACTTTTACCCTTCAAAATCTCCATAGGCGATGTTTAAAAAATTCTACAGGTTTTGAGTTATAGAGAAGGTCTAGGGCTAGAATTATTGCTCTCACTCTAACAATCACGGTGATACCTCAGATGTGTGGTTTTAACACCGTTTTCATATGCGGGCACTACTCACTTAATCTGTTTGCTTCTGCGCGCGAGTTTGGCGGGACAGGGCACATTAAAAATAGTTTGCTGCTTCCATCCTCTTTTACTGTATCTGGTCTCTCAGTGATCTATTCCTACCACTATCTTTCAATGAATTATCTTGTCGCTATCCAGACCACTAGCCGCCATGTTGCTCTGTATTGTGTTAGTTCTCTTCATTTTGCCCTGCCTGCCTGACAGTTTTTGTCCCTATGCCACGTACACACGACCGTTTTTCGTGTTCTAAAAAAATTAAGTTTTTAAGGGTCTAGAAAAAATGACGTTTTTTTTCAACCCGATCATTAAAACGGCCTTGCCTACACACGATCGTGAAAAAAAATGCTCTAGCATAGCGCGGTGACGTACAACGCGTACGACGGCACTATGAAGGGGAAGTTTTGGGCTGCTTTAGCTGATTTTGTGTTAGTAAAAGTCGATTCGCGCTTTTCTGTCTGTTACACCATGATGAATGTGCTTACTCCATTACGAACGGTAGTTTTACCAGAACGAGCGCTCCTGTCTAATAACTTGCTTCTGAGCATGCGCAGATTTTTCACGTAGTTAAAGCCCACACACGACCATTTTTTACAACGTTAAAAACGTTGTGAAAAAATAGAGCATGTTTAGAACCCGAAAAATGCTCTGAAGGCCACACACGATCGTTTTTAATGACATTAACAAAAAAAAAATCATTTTTTAGAACCCGAAAAACGGTCGTGTGTACGCGGCATTAGTTTTGGAGCCAGTTTTTTCTTTCTAGTCTATCTACTCTGCTAGTCTAAAGCTGAAGATATTCCCACATGTTCATTTTTTCACCCCGCAGTGGAAAATGAAGATATCTATATATGTGAGGCCTTCTTTAGGTGGCTCACAGCAGGGGTCCGGTGTGTCCCCATTTACCATTTCAGGTCAGATTCAGCCAGAATTTTGGGCTCAATTCGGACCTGAACAGACCAAAAAATGCACAGGTCTTCTGTGAAATTCGCAGCGGACCTGCTGAGGAGATGTGTGAACTGGCTCCATAGAGAGCTGGTCACAATCTCCTAACATGTGAATTGTGGGGAAACCCACATCCAATTTTCAATAGTGTGAACCCAGCCTAAGTCATTGCATTATCTATGTATTGTTTGTCTCTATATCCTGCTTCTTACTTTGTTCTGTGCCTTCTTCTTGTTTGATCAGCTGTAATATTATATGTTCCAGTCCTCATTATCTTAGCACCTTATTCTGCTTCTAAGCTCCAATCCATATTATACTGTACATTACTTTTGTTATAAATTCAGAACCATCTTGACTGTCATTTACCATTTCATGTTCATGTCTCATTTTTGCATCCAGTATTCTTTTAACCCTCCTTATAATATCACCTTTCTTCCAGATTCTCTTTCTTTCAGCAGCCCAGGTGTGGGAGGGATGTTCAGTATGCTGTAAGCCATGGGCCTTCTAAGTATTGGTAGACATAACCAACTTTAATTGAAAGGTGGATTCAATAGGTTTTTCAAGGTGTAGCAGGATGCCTGGCTGTCTTGAGGGTATCTTGGTACTGGTAGGCATAAACATTTTTATAGTAAACATGTAACAAACGTGGGCAATTTAAATTAAGCATAGGATGAATAAATGCAAAAGAAGTGGAATTTGCAGGCAGGCGGTTGGATATTTAACAGAAAAATTTGAGAACTGTTTGTAATTTTTTTTTATAGAAATGCACCACATTAAGACACTACATGTCTTCAAATAATAAAAAATAGTGCAGCGCTAAAATATACAAAAATATATACATACAATAACTAACCGTTATAAAACATATAAAAAGTCCCAAGTTATAAAGGGTGAAAGCCAAAAATGATGAAAGGGTGAAAGCGCTAAAATATACAAAAATATATACATACAATAACTAACCGTTATAAAACATATAAAAAGTCCCAACTTATAAAGGGTGAAAGCCAAAAATGAAGCAAACTACCTGTTTTAGCAGGCTGCTTGGATGATTCCTGTTCTTTTATTATTTTGGTTTTCCAAACCAGCATGGAACTAATGCCTAGTACACACGAGAGGATAAAATCCTCTGGCGGATTTTGATCTGATGGTTGACGTGACGTGTCGCGCCGTCGCCGCGATGATGACGCGGCGACGTGCGCGACGCTGTAATCTAAGGACTTCCACGCATGCGTCGAATCATTACGACGCATGCGAGGGAGGGAATCGGACGGATTGATCCGGTGAGTCTGTACAGACCATCGGATCAATCCGCTGGACTGGATTCCAGCGGATCGATTTCTTAGATAAATATCCGCTGGGTTGTACACACCAGCGGATCTATCCGCTGAAAGTGATCAGCGGATAAATTCCAGCGGATAGATCCTCTCATGTGTACGGGGCCTTAGAGGTACAGAAATTGTGACATGGGGTGGACTCAGAGTGGTAGATGTGTTTTAATGAGAAATGTCACTTAAAAATTAAAAAGGAAAAACAAAGTTCTCTATAAAGTTGCCCACACAGGGGAAATCAGCTTCTCACATCTAATCATCAGCAACAGAAAATGTTAGCCAACCTCTATTCTCCAGCAGCACTTCTACTATTATTAAAGAATAAGTTAACGTTTTAGAAAAAAATAATAAATGCACATTTTTAGCAGGTAAAGGAATGTGCATTTTAGTTATTTTTTTGGGAGACTGTAAAGCATTGCATCAGCTAACAGCAAATTGCTAGTGTCATTCAGATCTGCCAGTGTATCTCTGTGCCCATACATCCTGATACAATCTGACAAGAAGGGAGAATAAACGACAGGGCTGTAAAATTACAAGCCATCAGCTGCAAAGGCTGCCAGACTTTGTCGTTTTCTATTCACAGGACACTGTGAATGAGTGATGCCCTGTACACACAATCTGAGTTACTGTCGGAATAAACTCTGACAGGTTTTTCCGATGGAATTCTGTTCAAGCTGTCTTACATACACACTGTCACATCAAATTCCGACTGTCAAAAATGCGGTGATGTAAAACACGTACGACGAGCCAGGAAAAATTAAGTTCAATGCTTCCGAGCATGCGTCGACTTGATTCTGAGCATGAGTGTTTTTTTCTCCGTCGGAGTTCCATACAGACGAATGGAATTTCCATCGAAAAAAAAGAGAACATGTTCTCTTTCTAACTCCATTGGAATTTCCGATGGGAAAAGTCAGATGGGGCATACACACGGTTGGAATATCCTAAGAAAAAAATCCGTCTGACTTTTTCCATCGGAAATTCCAATCGTGTGTACGAGGCATGACAATTGTGACAGCTAGCGCGCGCGGGGGGGGGGGGGGGGGGTAATAAGCTCCCTACTAGCTGTCAGATCAGGGAATTGGGGAGGCGCAGGGGCCGGTCTGTTCGTAACATGTTACACCCTGAATATGGGTGTAACATGTTACGAAAGGTGAACTTATCCTTTAATGGTCTCTCCCACCTCTTCACCAAAACCTGGAAACTAGGTTGGAGATGTCTTCCTTCTGAAGGCACTTTTAAATCTCCAAACTGCGAAGCCTAATCTAGAGAAAAAAGTAAAAACGTTTTTTTCGGGTTAAAATCAATATTCCAAAGCCAATATTCCTGTGTGACACACTCTGTACATGTGTGAACACTGTGTCCTTTTTCCAACCATTTCCCCAGTGGCAGGGTTTCACAGTGTCACATATATCCCACACCTTCATTTCTGAACTCTTGATTGGAGGACCTCTTCGCCTGCTGTCAGCCATGTAGGCTAGGTCTCTCCTTACTTTGAATCTTAACAGGATCCTTCTGTTATTAACAGCTTTCTCCCTCTTCTCCTGGGGTTCCTGAGCTTATTCATGCTTTCTGGGTTTGCACTGTCTTTCCTTATATGTCTCCCCGACTCCTTGTCCTGAAGCTCTAGGGAACCCACTGTGCTTATTGCAGAGTCACTTTCACCCTCATTTCAACTACCTTAAACTACTCTCTGTGTTCCTCTGGGGTCATCAACACTTTTTTGGTTCCCATCGGTAATCAAACCATTAGTTACAGTGACATTCAGTAATAAATATAAGCTAACACCTCTAAATGGCAACTGGTGCAAGTTGTCTAGCCCGAGAGTTGTGTTTTCTATTATTTTTTTGCACTTGGTAGATTTTTGCACACTGGCTATTCTACTTTCACCATTTATGCTCTCATTTCACAGGTCTGATTATTTGGTATTGTTGGGAATTTGGGTCTTCTGATTGCATCTATGTATTTGTAGATACTGCTCTTTAGTTTCCCTGTCGGGGTGCCATGTCTTTTTTCCGCAACTTCCAGGCCAGACACCTTGCAGCAGTTCCCATTTAGAGGTGTTATCTTAGATTAATTGTCAAGCTGATTTATAAGTATTTTTTGTATTCAAGGACAGTAATATGCAGATATATTGCACTCCCCCATCCCTCCCTTTTTTTAGGGAGTGCTTGAATATACTTAGTAAATGAGTGTTTTGGTTTACAGATTTTACATTGGGCATCTACTCCTGAAGAAGTGGCGCTATATTCACAAAACGTGTTGAGTTATAAGCTGTACCCATTTGTTATGTTTTTTTTTTTAAATAGAAGTATGGAACATATGCAGTACATTAATTATTATATCAATAAGATGTAGATCGTATGCCAATGCATGGCAGTGGCAATGAATCAGATTGCTTTTTTACTAACTCTATTATTTATGTATAAGACTTTTATTGTTTTATTATTTTATCAATGCTGAAGGGCATACAGGATGGTTTCAACATGGCAGCAGACTACCTCCTTTCCATGGAAAAAACAGTAAGTATTGTATGTCAGTTATGTATGGGAGGGGACACACTTCTTTATTTTCATGTATTACAACAAATATGTTTGGCCAACTTGTTACTGAAACTATGAAAAAACAAATTTTCAGCAATAAGAAGAACACTCGCTGACAATTTCACCCACAAGGTAAAAAGCTGTTAAGTATACTGTAAATGTGACATTCACTTGCTGTCCCTTTTCACCTGGTGCACACCCACTCTAATATAGGGGCATAAAGTAAAAAGCAAATGTGGGTGAATGTCAGAAGGAACATCGTTGCAAAAGAGTCTTTGGCAAATTTACCATTAACCCCCCTTTAAATATACACTATGGGCCAGATTCACAGAAGAGATACGACGGCGTATCTCTGTGATCCGCCCGTCCTAACTATGCGACTGATTCATAGAATCAGTTATGCATAGATAGCCATAAGATCCGACAGGTGTAATTGACTTACACCGTTGGATCTTAGGATGCAATTCTAGGCTGGCCGCTAGGTGGCGATTCCATTGCGGTCGGCCTAGAATATGCGAATTACTAGTTACGGCGATCCACGAAGATCCACGCGTTTGTCGCAATCCCGTACGTCGTCGCTTGTCGTTTTTACCCGTCGCAAAGTTACACCTGCTTTAACATGGCTTATCTTTAGATCAGCCATGTTAAAGTATGGCCGTCGTTCCCGCGTCGAATTTTGATTTATTTAATTTTTGCGTAACACGTCCGGGAATACGAAATGCCGTAACGCACGTCGCATTTCCAAAAAAACCTTGGGGCGCCGTAATTTCGCGCAATACACATCGGGAAATTTCCTAACGGAGCATGAGCAGAACATTCGGCGCATGAACGCGCCTAATTTAAATGGTGCCCGCCCCATTTGAATTAGGCGGGCTTGCGCTGAGCGCATTTACGTTACACCGCCGCAAGTTTACAGGTAAGAGCTTTGTGAATCGGGCACTTACGCTGTAAACCTGCGGCGGTGTAACGTAAATGTGATACGTTACTCCGCCGCGGAGTAACGTAATTGTCTCTGAATCTGGCCCTATATTACCAAAAGTATTGGGAGGCCTGCCCTTACAGGCACATGATCTTTAATGGCATCCCAGTCTTAATAGGATTCAAATTTGCGTAGTCCCACCCTTTGCAGCTATAACAGCTTCAACTGTTCTGGGAAGGCTGTCCACAAGGTTTAGGAGTGTGTCTAATAGAATATTTGTCCATTCTTCCAGAAGCGAATTTGTGAGGTCAGGCACTGATGTGGACAAGAAGGCCTGGCTCCCAGTCTCCACTCTAATTCATCCCAAAGGTGTTCTATCGGGTTGAGGTCAGGACTCGCTCATCCATGTCTTTATGAATCTTGCTTTGTGCACTGATCTAAATCATTTGGTGGATGGGGGATTATGGTGTGGGGTTGTTTTTCAGGGGTTGGGTTTTGCCCCTTAGTTCCAATGAAGGAAATGTTTAAGTCATCTGCATACCAAGACATTTTGGACAATTTCATGCTCCCAACTTTGTGGGAACAGTTTGGGATGGCCCCTTCCTGTTCCAACATGAATGCGCACCAGGGCACAAAGCAAGGTGCATAAAGACATGGATGAGCGAGTTTGGGGTGGAGGAACTTGACTGGTCTGAATGAGTCCTGACCTCAACCCGACAGAACACCTTTGGGATGAATTAGAGTGGAGACTGCAAGCCAGGCCTTCTTGTCCACATCAGTGCCTGACCTCACAAATGCACTTCTGGAAGAATTGTCAAACATTCCCATAGACACACTCCTAAACCTTGTGGACAGCCTTCCCATTAGAGTTGAAGCTGTTATGGCTGCAACGGGCGGGCCAAATCAACATTGAACCCTTTGGGCTAAGACTGGGATGCCATTAAATTTCATGTGCATGTAAAGGCAGGTGTCCCAATACTTTTGGTAATATAGTGTATTTAAATGTCTGGTGGTAATTTTTTTTTTTTCATTTTGCAGGTCCTTAGTAGTGCAATTGGTCATCAAAAAAAAGTAAAAGGAAAAAAACATATCCCACCATTATATCCTCTTCAGAGAAAAGCTCAAATTGATTCTTGATACTGTTTACTAAAATATCATCCAGGAGACCACAATCTGCTATTTGAACTTGAAAATTACAATTGCTGTTTTTATCTGACATGTAAGTGCTCAGTGATCCAACAAAAGCTTTGCTTATAAATATATACATTTGCGCTATCACCCTTTTAAATAACTAATGGGTCGAGCTGACGAGACAGGTTGGTAAAAATCTATTCATACTGTCTGTGAGTCTCTAAATCGACCTGACTGGACAGTATACAGCAGCTGCTTTTGTCCATGAGGCTGAGAGTTGTGATTCTTGAAGCTGCCTGCATGTTAGCCATATTGGATTTGTGTGCACACATGTCTGAAAAGGTAAATGAAGGGAATGAAGATAAAGAAGACATGTGTATGAGTATAGACATTTATTGATTAAAATATGAGTGTAATTTGGTTGTTTTAAACTTTTTATAAATATTATAAATGTTATCACACTATTGGGTGTTTTCTTTGATCTTTTATTGATCTGGAGAATATTGACCATTAAGGAATAATATGTGAAGAGACATATTTGGAAGGTTGGCTTTGAAAAGGACAGGTCATGTGGAACTTGATTATGCTTATAGTTGCATATTTCTGGTAAGTTGTTCTGGCCCACATCATGGGGAAGGTGATTGGTGGACAGTGAGTGGTGTCTTGTTTGATTTTGGAAAACATATAATATGTTTTTTTTGGAAGTAGATGAGTACTATGCCAATAGGTAACATACTAACCTAATCGTATCTTCATGCTTAAGTCATTACATAGAAAATATGGGTTTGGAGGCTGCATGGACTTTTACGGTAATTGTATGGATGACAACGCATAGCTAATCTAAAAATATATTTTTTATTACAAAAGATTACAAAAGATTATTTAAAACATGCAAAATGATTATGCCTACACATATGCATTAAAACCACTCTCTACTTAATGGATAGTTACATAGTGATACCAAAAAACGATTCTTATGGTTTATCTCAACAGGGTTATCCATATGTTCTCAACATGTTTCAGGGTAATAACAGCTTCCTCGGGAGTATTTTAGAGAGCAAAATCTATAAGAGAACAATGAAAATCAAAATACAGATAAAATACGAATATAAGATACAAATGAATAATTATTATGTCCAGACATAAAGATCCAGGTATAAAATTGCTTACCCATCACTCATGGAGATGGACAGCATGTAGAACGCCAGGGGGAAAAGTCTAACCCAGCGAATATGGGAGCACCCAAAACGAGGGGTATATGGATCCCACCTGTCAAAAATAAGGCACCAAAAGGCATTAAAAAAGGGGTTTGGAAGTGTGTTTTCACAGTGCTACTTTTTTTTTAAAAAAAGGACTGTTCCTCTTTTTCTTATTTTTTATTTATTTTTTTCATTTTACTGAAGATTCTTCATATGGACACTTTTTATGAATTTGGACTTTATACACCAATCAATTTTATGTTACAGATTTACACTATTTGTACTTTATGTGTGATTTGTAGTATTATCAAATAAAAGTAATTACCACTATGTTTGTATTTGAATATTGTGCTACCATAAGCACACCTGAATGATGAGATCCTAATTCACAAGTTCAATAGTGCAGTGCTTGCACCTTTAATAAAACAGCAATGGTAATTGTGATATTTCTATCTTCACAGGATGCCTTTTAGGCAAGTACATTTCTATTTTTGAAGTTGAAATACAAATTAAAAATATGTTTCACTGTATGTGTGATGAGTATTACATTTTTCAGGCAAATCCCTTGGAGAAATTTAATGCTATTCTATGCATAATGACCCTCAGTGTTATTTTCCTGCAAATGTTTCAATTGCATGCCCTGTGCTGACTAAGTAAATCTTTGGTTTATTCACGAAAAAAATAAACCAGTGTTTCAATTAAGTAATTTATTCTTTAAAACTGCACTGGATACTAATTATTGTATCCACATTCTATTATTATTTTAGGTGTTTTATTTTTCTATACAATAAAATACAGGACAGTGAATGATAACAGAAAGAATATTATCTTTCAGAGCACTGCCACATCTTTATAAATTATTTGCAACAGTAATATAAATAGTTCTCATGGGTTTTATGTTGACAATATGATAGACCAGTTCTGACTTCATTGCTTTCTCTCCCTACATTCTACATGTTAATGAGAACACTGCTCTAGTTTTAGTTTTCAATATCCCCTGCTAAATGGGATAAACATTTTGTTATGACTTTACTTTCTAAGTACATTGATATCTTTAGACTCACAATAAAGTTACAGAAGAAGATAATGCTATAAAGTTGATATTCTTATATTTTAACATGTAGGGCCTAGGGTGGGATAAATTTGGAAGGAATTTTCTAAACAATTATCATGAATGACAGACAGAATTCTTGACATTGAAGTATACTTTTCTAGCATTTTTTTTATATTTTAACCTCTTCGGCCCCGGACCATTTTGGTGGTCAAAGACCAGGCCACTTTTTGCGATTCGGCACTGCTTCGCTTTAACTGACAATTGCGCGGCTGTGCGACGTGGCTCCCAAGCAAAATTGACGTCCTTTTTTTCCCACAAATTGAGCTTTCTTTTAGTGGTATTTGATCACCTCTGCGATTTTTTTTTTTTGTGCTATAAACGTAAATTTTGAAAACATTTTTTTTTTTACTTTTTGCTATAATAAATATCCCCCAAAAATATATATATAAAAAAAAACATTTTTTCCCCCCACAGTATAGGCCGTACGTACTCTTCTACTTATTTTTGGTCAAAAAAATCGCAATAAGCGCTTATTGATTGGTTTGCGCGAAAGTTATAACTTCTACAAAATAGGGGACTGTTTTATGGCATTTTTATTAATATTTTTTTTACTAGTTATGGCAGCGATAAGCGATTTTTATCGTGACTGCGACATTATGGTAGACACATCACACACCATTTTGGGACATTGTAATTTTTACAGCGATCAGTGCTATAAAAATGCACTGATTACTGTAAAAATTACACTGACAGTGAAGGGGTTAACCACTAGGTGGCGCTGCAGGGGTTAAGTGTTCCCTAGGGAGTGATTCTTACTGTTAGGGGGCGTGGCTACACTTGACATGTCACTGATGACTGTTCCCGATCACAGGGAACTGTCATCAGTGACAGTGTTACTAGGCAGAAGAGTGGAATGCCTTTTTTACAAAGGCATTCCTCTGTTCTGCCCTTGCCGACAGCTATCGCGGGCCTCCCGGTAACATCGAGTTCCCGGGACCCGCGGCCGCACTCACGAGGCATACTTTACCGCTGGGCGTCAAATTTAAAGGGACGTATCTGTATGCCAATCTGCCTGCCCATGCCATGTTGTCGACGTACATAGTTGTGCGGCAGTCGGCAAGTGGTTAACATACATGATTGTCTGCATTAAGACTAAATCGGCAACAGAGAGAAATAAAGGCATGTGCCACAGTTATAGTGGAGAAAGATTATTTTCTTACCAAAGTCCAGCAACAGAATTTCCTTTATATGTAAGCGCAGCTAAATGGCAATGGTATCTCCAACATATACTGTATATGTATACCTAATGCATTGTACATCTTATTTGGTGTAAAAAATTGAAATTAAAGGGACTCTGTCACAAAAAGGTTGTAATTTAATGATAAATACAGGGACCTAGAAATGTCCACGCATACCTGTAGCAGCCTGCAATGATCTATCCAGCATGCTTAAATGTATATTAAATATATATTAAAGTTCTGGCCGGGGAGGGGGTAGGAGGGAAGGAGTGGGCGGGTGGTGGGGGCAGTGGGCCCGTCGAGGTCAGGAGATATATAGCAATGGAGAAATGTTTTATGGTTGTGACTCTGTGGTCTCTTGAGGATCTCTGATGTATATGATGGAATGTAAGGTACAAGATCTCATTTTGCTTTTTGTTTTCCTGTAAATGCACGCTTTTTTTGTTTTCCTGTAACTGTTTGTTATGTGAGCAATAAAAACCTTTTGATTCAAAAAAAAAATATATATTAAAGGGACTCACAACAAGGTTGCAATACCATTAAGTGCAGGGACGCATACCTGTAGCCTTCTACTTCTCTGTTCCCCCTTTTTTGAGTCTTTAATGGCCAATGGGAATGTGCATGAAGCAGAAATGGTGGATAAGCCTTGACACTTCCAGGAAGAGCCAAAGTTTAACAATAAGAATACCTTGCGATGGATAACAGCAGGCTGCTGCAGGTTTGCCTGAACTTAATACCTTATAGCAACTTTTTTGAAGGGAGAGTCGCTTTATGGGTTACTACATTCTTACTGATTATTCCTTAAAGCGTTCTTTTGAACAAATGATGTATGGAAGTGTTGAAATTAGAGAAAATCTAGCTTAAAGCGGATGTGCCAGTAAAAAAAATATTAAAAGCCAGCAGCTACAAATACTGCAGCTGCTGACTTTTAATATTAGGACACTTACCTGTCCTGGAGTCCAGCGCCATCCGCAGCAGAGGACGAGCGATCGCTCGTCTCTCTGCTGCTCCCCCCGCCATCCTCAGTGAGGGAACCAGGAAGTGAAGCGCTCCGGCTTCACTACCCGGTTCCCTACGGCGCATGCGCGAGTCGCGCTGCGCCGCCGATTGGCTCACACGCTGTGTGCTGGGAGCCGAGTGTTCCCAGCACACAACGGGGGACAGACAGGAATTCAGGAAAAACCCGTCTTTTGCCCGTGACGTGTGGCCGGAAGTGGGTGCAAATACCTGTCTTTAGACAGGTATCTGCACCCCCCTCCCCCTGAAAGGTGTCAAATGTGACACCGGAGGGGGGGCGGGTTCCGATCAGCGTGAGTTCCACTTTAGGGTGCAGCTCCGCTTTAAGAGTTACTCATTTGCTAATTCGAGAGAATTGGATTCTTGATTAAAAGTGAAACTGTTCTGGGGGAAAATAATTAACTGAGCTATTAAAGTGTTACTAAACCCACAGCAGTAAAATCAGTCTGTATATGCAGTAAAGTATGCTCGTTATACTCACTGTAGAACCAAAGAGGTTAATCAACCGCATTGTATAAAAATGTTGTTTGATAGTGTTCAGGAACGTCCCTGAGAAGGAAGGGGATCACGCGCCTGTGAGCCCACGCAGTGGCGTGATTCTTATGCGCTTGTGTCAAACATGCACGGCACATCTCAGATCGACAGGAGGGCTCTGTGATTGGCCCTCCTGATCACATGATCATCTGCAGGAGAATATTAAGTCATTCAAAGTAGGAAGGTAGGAAAGGGGCAGGGGAGTGGCTTTACCAGGGAAAGCACAGGGAGGGAGCGGGAGGATACAGACATACTGCGGAGAGCAGGATAACAAAAGACGTAAACTGACCATGCTATCATGGATCAGCAGCCATGATTGCTGTGGTCGGTTTACATATAGGAACACAGAAACAGGCAGGATTAACCATGTATTATACAACATGGAAGGGACTAAATAACATTGCAAGATCACTATGCAGTTTATTGTGCTTTAAAGAGACAGGAACATCATGTTATTTTAACCTTTTCTCTGACAGAGAAATTTTTGCATTTTTTACACACATGTTTAACCGGTTCCCCTGGGCGAACCATTATAGCTGTACGTCGGCCACTTTAAGATGCTATAGGATACCTGCAGCGTGCCCCAGAGTCAATGCGAGTGCCCGGCGGGCGCAATTACCACCCGACACCTGCGATCGCTCATGACAGAGCGATAACTGGAATTTATGTGTGTAAACTGCTGACTTAATAAACAGACACTCTGTTCTATTCCCTACCTGTTTGCGGCTCCGGCATCACTGCTGTGGCAGCTTGCGGCTTCACAGCTGGATGCACACTGCGCATGCGCGAGTTGCACTGCGCGTCGTGAATGGCCGGGCAATCTACTGGGACCTGTGACATGTCCCAGAAGATTGCAGTAAGAAAGGAGTCACCTAGGCGTCGCGGGCAGAAGTGGAGCTGGGTACCTGCCAAATGGAGGTACCCACCCCCCCCAAAATTTAAGATAACTATTGGGGTTAATAAATATCAGTAAATCAATAAATATAATAAAATCAGCGAAGATCCCCTCATTTCAGATCTACCCCTCAGATTTACAGCGACTGCACTTCCAAGTATGCTTTCAGTGCAATTTCAAGTGCACTTTGCACTTGTAGTGCAAAGTGGATTTGTCTTTCGTAAATAACCCCCTATGAATATCATGTATGCCTTCATTTACCATTAGAGAGTGAGTAATTTAGATTTCTCTCTGTTGATGATTTGCACAATCCACTTTATTATATTCCAATCTACTGACAAATATTTTCTCATAAATTATTAAATCTTAAGCTTCTCTAGAAGTTATTTTGTATTAAATATGAAAAAGAATGAATCCTACATTTAAATGGTACAAATATATTTAGTATTCCCCTGTCACGCTGATACCAGCCAGAATGCCCTTCAGCAAAAGGTAGCTGCTTTGAAATCAGAAGCTGAAAAGGAGGCCCCCCCCCCCCTCCCAGAACACCAGCATCATGCTCTTCCAAACTACTTAAGGTAATCAAGGAGGCAGGAATGGTCAGGGATTTATTTGTTAAACTGTATATCAGACAAAATAAACAAAAAACATACTCAGTACATTACCCGCATATGTGCAAATTTCCAAATATTTTAATGTATTGGAAATGTGCTCCCGAATGTCTTTTTTGGGTTGTCAACACTTTTTCTCCACTTAAATCCCAACCAATGTTGTCAGCCTTGGTGGACTTCAGAACTCTGCATATCCCCTTCCTTGTTGTCTTGACCTAAGATCCTGTCCACAAACTGTGTGTAGATAAAGGCCTTCTAGAAGATGTAGCCCTCCTTCTCTGCAAAGTACAATCACTGTTTCTCACTATAGGAACAAGTTGAAAGAAAATAAATAATGCATCAGCATGGTTGTAGAAGAGAAGGTTTTGAGGAAAAAATTGGGTTATGCCTTAACATAAAAGGTACGTTTTGTAATGCACATAAATAAAGTACCACTATGGACCCTTTCGGTTTTATTCACACCGGTGCTATGTGGTAGAAGTGTATCTCACACAAGTTAGTGCATTTCAGTGTCATCTATTTTGAATGACATCCCAATGCAATCTTTGTAGTACACTAACTACTGAATTTCCAAAATTGTGAGGTGCAGGTGCAATTTTCAATCCCTTGTGGACCATTGGCAGTGCATGTTACTGTGGTTGTATTATAAATGGGGTCACTAGTCAATCTGTTTGTAAGCCACATCAGACTGAAATGGTGGGAATAAGCACTTACTCATTCATCCTGTTGCAAGGAAAATAAAAAATATACTCTATAGCATGGGTACTCAACCTGTGGCCATCCAGCTGTTGCGAAAATACAAGTCCCATCATGCCTCTGCCTTTGGGAGTCATGCTTGTTACTGTCAGTGGTTTGCAACGCCTCATGGGATTTATAGATCTGCAACAGCTGGAGGACCACATGTTGAGCACCCGTGCTCTATAGATTAAAACATACAGGTGATACTCGAAAAATTTGAATATTGAGCAAAAGTTCATTTATTTCACTAATGTAACTTAAAAGGTGAAACTAATGTAGCACTAACCCCAAAGGAGCTGCTGGTTTGTTTTGGGTGGCATGTTACCTCTGTATCTCTGCTGTCTAGGGTACTTGATGAGAGTTGTAGTAAAGGGAATGTCAACACGACAGGTGTCTTTTCTGTGCTTTTATTACGCAGCTGGGTAAAAACGATTAAACAGTAGAAAGGTGAAGGGATAGCAAATAGGAGACAGCAGATTCAGGTGTAACTGAATACGGGAAACAGTCCTGTTCCCAATGATACTTTACTTAGCCACTCCAGCCGGAGTGGGTATAGTGCACCTGGACAGGCCTCTCTCACCAGCCTGGCAGCCAGAGTGTCACTCGAACTTAGGATTAAGTCTCTGCCACAGACCCTCCCAAAATATTGGAGACAATTATGGTCCGGAATCCTCTCTCAGTAGATTCAGCACCTGGAGCTCCTTCAGGTAGATTTGCGAAATTAGCAACTGACAGGCAACCAACATCCAGCCTGTCAGAACCCAGGTTGTCCCATAATGAATGGACAGGCCCCCTCTGGAACACCAGCCTTGTGCTTTCTATCCTTCGGACAGACACCGCATTGGTCAGCTTCATCCAATTGGACGGACAGCTCGGGACCCCCTCCAGATTGGGGACCCAGTCAATCACTGAGCCCACACAGCAGATCAATTGATCCGGGCCAATGTGGTCCCAGAACCAGGAACACTGCTACCCACGCACACCCCGGCCAGGGTGTCATGGAATGGCTACCCCAATGGTGGGCGCCACATGAGGAAGAACCTTGAGCGCATGGCATCTGCCCCCTTTATACCCCTCCCAAGCATGCACAGCAAGGTGGATATTTTTCTGCTGTCACTATGTTTCAATGAAAGTGCAATATTACTTTAAACCCTCAAGCTTTTGCTTAAATTAGTAGAAATTAACTCTAAGGCCTCGTACACACCAGAGGATATCCTCTGGCGGATTTGGATCTGATGGCTGTACACACCATCAGATCGAAATCCGCGCGGAATACATCCGCGGTAACGTGTCGCGGCGATGACGCGGCGACGTGCGCGATGCTGGAAAGCAACTACTTCCACACATGCGTCGAATCATTACGACGCATGCGAGGGATGGGAGCGGACGAATTGATCCGGTGAGTCTGTACAGACGACCGGATCAATCCGCTGGACATGATTCAAGCGGATAGATTTCTTAGCATGCTAAGAAATTTCTATCCGCTTGAAATCGATCGGCTGGACGAATGTCTGCGGAAAAATATCCGCTAGGCCATACAGACGACCGGATTTGTCCGCTGGAACTGATCCACGGATCAATCCCAGCGGATAGATCCGGTCGTCTGTACGAGGCCTAAGGCCTTGTACACACGACCGAACATGTCCGCTGAAACTGGTCCGTCGGACCAGTTTCCGCGGACATGTTCGGTCGTGTGTAGGGCCGACCGGACAGTTTCCCGGCCTAGTGGACAGGTTTCCAGCGGACAAAAGTTTCTTAGAATGCTAAGAAACTTGTGCGCTGTAAGCCTGTCCATCGGACATGTCCGATGGTCAGTACGACTCATCGGACATGTCCGCTAGCCCGAAATCCCACGCATGCATCGAAGTGATTCGACACATGCGTGGAAGCATTGAACTTCCTGGTGCGCGCACGTCGCGGCGTCATCGTCGCCGCCACGTCGCCACCACGTCACCGCGTACTCTGTCCACGGGGAATTTGGTCTGATGGTGTGTACACACATCAGACCAAATGATCCCAGCGGACATGTCCAATGAAAATGGTCCGCGGACCGTTTTCATCGGACATGTTGGGTGGTGTGTACGAGGCCTAAGGCCCTGTACACACGATCAGTCCAAACTGATGAAAACGAACTAAAGTTCAGTTTCATCGGTTCACCGATGAAGCAGACTGATGGTCTGATGTGCGTACACACCATCAGTTCAAAAACCGTTCGAGTCCAACGCGGTGACGTAAAACACAACGACGTGCTGAAAAAAAACGAAGTTCAATGCTTCCAAGCATGCGTCGACTTGATTCTGGGCATGCGCGGGTTTTGAACCAATGCTTTTGCGTACTAACCATCGGTTTTGACCAATCGGTCAGGCGTCCATCAGTCCGATTTTAAAGCAAGTTCTAAAACTTTGGTCTGAAGGACAAAAGTCCGATGGGGCATACACACGGTAGGTTTGGACTGATGAAACTGAGGAAAAATGTTTTTCCAATCAGTAATAAAATATCATCAATGTACTTATACTCTTATATAAAGTTTTTCATATAACTCTTAATGAAATGCATGTTTTTTTATATCCATTTTCATTGAAGTAATCATAACTATGTCCATGAGTTCATCTGTTATAACAATTATGTCTGATGTTGCTCAGATAGATATTTATATATGTAATGAACATATTAGTGCCAAATTGCAATTATCAAAAAATACACAGTACCATTGTATCTGTGAGGCCCCGTACACACGAGAGGATTATCCGCTGGCAACGGTCCTCCGGACCGTTCCCGCGGATAAATCCTCTGGCGGATTTTGATCTGATGGTTGTACTAACCATCAGATCGTAATCCGCACGGAATCCATCCGCGGTGACGTGTCGCGCCGTCGCCACGATGATGACGCGGCGACGTGCGCGACGCTGGAAGATAAAGACTTCTACCCATGCGTCGAATCATTAAGACGCATGCGAGGGAGAGGAGTGGACGGATTGATCCGGTGAGTCTGTACAGACCACCGGATCAATCCGCTGGACAGGATTCCAGCGGATAGATTTCTTAGCATGCTAAGAAATTTATATCCGCTGGAAATCCGTCGGCTGGAATTTTTTCCGACGATAAATGTCCGCTCGGACGTACACACCACCGGATCTATCCGCTGGAACTGATCCGGGGATAAATCCCAGCGGATAGATCCGGTGGTGTGTACGAGGCCTGATGCATAGTGTATGTATAAAACAGCAAATGATTGATTTCTCATTTATTTTCCACTCTATTGTCACTGAACACATGCCCTTTTTTGCCATCTGTCACTAATTTGCTCCCACAGAAATCAGTAAAAAACAATATGGGTGTGACAGCGCTGTAAAAGTGAAATAAACAATTATGGTAATAAACACTGATATTACAATAATATGAAAAAAGTCCAAAAACATAAAATAAATTCATATTGTGCAAAAAAACAAAAAAAAGCTTATTTGATGTCTTCAGACAACCCCCATGAACGGAGTGCTCCCACCACCTCATGCAATGCTCACTCACCTCCTTTAAACGACCCTGTAAAGGGTCAAACACGCCTTGCACCCTGTGCAAACATTCCTTCCCAGGGATCGTCAGAGAATCTTGGTGACTCAAAGGATGAAAATATTCAAAAGCATGGAGGTACTCCTTCTACTATGCTGCTTCAAACTTTAAATCCACAATGACTACTGGTAAGTTCAGCAACATATGAGAAAGAGAAAGTGCCTCCTATAGTGCTGTATCCGAGGGGTTAAAAATGAAACCACTCCACCCCAGCTAGCATTGAACTCACATTTAATTAAATTTTAAAAGCATTAAAAATGACATGACAGTCTCACTCAGTAGTAGTAGTCCACCGCCAGACTCCACCTCTACTAGTTTCACCACGTCCCACGTGGCTTCATCTGGGAGCTAAGATTTAAATTTCTATTTTTTCACTGTGAAATCAAGGTCGCAATAACCTTTTTTTTATTAATAAAATGGCCAACGCTACATTCACTGGCATTGATCACTTTGAATTGATTGCTATATTCAAATAAGGAAGTTCTGGTTTTATTAAGGATTGCCCATTGATTTCAAATAATGAGAAGTTACATATGAGTTGCTCATTTGTCTAAGTTATCCTAAATTATTAATTGATCAGCTATAAAATGTTCTGTTTTGTTAGACAATTCTAATGCAAACATTGACCTTTTTTTATCTAATTTCATTTTCTCTGTGCATAGCTTTTTGTGCTATTTAGAAGGATGCTCCAGCTGTTTCCTATCCTTGTTTATTCTTTCTTTATTGTGTAAATTAGGCTTTAAATGCATTTATTTCAGTGCCTTCTTGTTGCCAGCTAGATTCAGCATTACCTCCAGCTTTTGGCTGATTCATTGTGCCCCCCTAGTGTGCCCTAGGCTTTGCCTGCTGATTCCATGTACTTATATTGTCTGTGACTGGCAGCCTGCCTCTGGTATTTACCTTTAGGTGTAATTGGCCTGCCTGTCAGCTTCCTGTGGGATTCTTTTCCTGACGTCTGTTCCTGGATTTTGTCCAAGTTACTGTCTTGTTTTACACCTCAGGGAGAAAAAAATACTTTACTATATATATATATATATATATATATATATATATATATATATATATATATACACTAAAAAAGTTATCAATGGTCAAAAAAGTGCAGCCAGTTACTTTGTGTCTTTTTTTACTAAAAAGGTCATAGAAAGTACAAGTAAACTGGAGCCAATTGAAAAAAAATAAAGAATTATGTGGGCAAATATATGAATAAAACCATTGAAAAGGGCATGGAAATCTACATTGCAGAGAAAAAAACTGTAGGGCATCGGTCTTTCATCTTACTTTATCCTTGCTGCTGAACTAATAATTAACCAGGAGAAATACTTTTTTATCCATTTCTTTGTTCTGCTTAATCCTGATGTTCTGCCCATCATATTTGGACCATCTTCAAAGGAAATATTTCTATACAGAGAAAAGCAGCAAAGCAACAGAACATTGCAGTGTGCTGTAAGGTATTCATTCATGAAAACAGAAATGTTTTCTTCTGATCAATTTAAGTTAATATATTAGCGTAGTGAAAGTAACTGATAACCTATGTATTGACTTAAAGTAATATTTTTTTTTTTATCTAACATACTATTAAAAAGCATTAATGATTAATAAAAAAGAAAATAACTATTCAAACATTTATTTATTTATACAATTCATATTATTCCCTTTTAAGTGATCCCCTGAAATGCTGTTATCTGAATTGCAAGTGATTTACTAGCTCATGATCCAGGTTTGATTTTGTAATGCAACAGGTCCAACAACAGGGAATGAGAAAGTTAAACTCTGGGTAAACTCTTTTTTACCAGTTTATTATGCCAGCCCAAGGCTTCTTAGCCAGTTGAATAGTTAGATAAAAGAAGACACAAAAAGGGTGCCCTTCTCCCTAAAAAATGCCAGCCCTGTCCTGAGGGTACAGACCACTGGTCATGAAGGCATATCTGGTTTTATGTTGTTAAGAAGCTTGCTAATTTTTATAGACGGACTTACCCACTTTGATTAAAGTGCAGATGAACTAAAAAAAAACTATTTAACATTTTGAAGATTACGATTTCATAGATGTAAAGTCTACAATAGTTTTTCTTTTCAGGATTTTTTCCTTTTTTTACCTAGTCATTCTAGCAGTAATACACTTTCAGGACAGATCAGATGATCTCAGGTTGCCATTTTTCATTTTGTATTTTCTAACTAAAATGCATGGTCTTCACTCCTAAATTCTACAAGCACGCTAGTCTCCCCTAAATTCTGCAAGCACACTTGATTTCTGGTTTGGTATCACCATTGTAAGAAATTGCCGAACAAGCCGGTCCACTGTATGCCTGTAAGCATCAGGTGGGTGTTCATCATTATATCATCACTGCCTTTTGCATGATCTTATTTAATAAGTCCCTAAGAGATACCCATTTAGCTTAGCAGGCAGTACATGCAAAATCCTGCGGGTTTAATATACAAACATAATAATAAGTAATGAATGAATGATATTATTATATTTAAACACTCTAGGCCATGGCAACTATTAAATACAGCACAAATTAATATTCTAACTATAGTTTGCTCACATTATTTCCCCTCATTAAACATGTGATTTCACTGCTTAATCATAAATAGAACTCTGTCCCTATTATCTAAGGCAACACAATTAGTTCAAACAAAATGTCAACATGACTAAGTGCAAACGATGATTAAAGTTATTTAATGTATGTCTTGATACCATTTTCTTGGAAATGTGTTAATGAGTTTTACATAATAATCTTATACAAAATTCAAATTTTAATAAATGCTGAATTTTTCAGTTCAGGTGGATTAGACATCTTACTTTGCATTTGCTTTATTACAATTCAGTGAATTAAAATAATACTGTATACCAATATTGTTTATGACATCAATGAGTTCATAAGCACGCGACCTTCTTATTTACACCACTCTCTTGGAAATGAGTTGCTAGCCTTGCTCATTTCAAATATGTGGAGGGATTATTATGAATAAAGCAGTGAAGAAATATGCATACAATAACATCAAGCTTAGAAAATTGATATTCCAGAGAACAGCAAAAGAAAAATATATGAATGGTTCCTTGAATTGCTGTATTCAGCGTAAACTTCAACAAAATATAGTTCAGCCATTTCGTACATGTGCTATAAGTTTATGTTTTGGAACAAACTAAATTCAAAAGAGTTTTTTTTCTAGTTTTGGCTAAGGTGGGAATGGATTTGAACCTCTGTTAGTTTTTTAGTGACCCACTGTAGAGAGATTTACCAAACAGGAAGTGAAAGACATTCTGTGATGGGCACACAGACAGAAGGAAAACTCAAATAGGGGGTTCAGTCTTCCCTTCTCTACTAAAAATGTTTTTATTTTTGTTTTTGTTGATGCTGGAGATTCTTTTACGGTTCCTGTGTGGCCAAACATTGCCAGCAGGACAGAAAGTAAAGCCTCGTACACACGATCAGTCCATCCGATGGGAACGGTCTGAATGACCGCTGTCCTAGGTTAACCGATGAATCTGACTGATGGTCCGTCGCGCCTACACACCATGGGTAAATAACCAATCGAGTCAGAACACAGTCACGTAAACCACGTACAACAGCAATATAAAGGGGAAGGTTATATCCAATGGCGCCACCCTTGGGGCTGCTCTTGCTGATTCCGTGTTACCGCGTGTTAGTAAAAGTTTGGTTCGAGCCGATTCGTGCTTTTCAGTCTCCGTGCTTTGCAGATCGTTTTCCCGGGTTCAGTTTGTGCTTGTGGGTTCGTATCTGTTTTTCAGTGCTTGCAGTCAGGTCGTATCTGTTTTGCAGAGCGTTCCTGTCCGCTCGATTCCTGTTTTTCAGTGCGTTCTTTACAGGCCTTGCTGTACTTGAATGCTTTCTGTTTTAAGTGTTCTGCCATCATACAAGTGATACAGAAGGTCTATATTAAGGTAAGTTGTCTCCTTTCACATCACAATCTATATATGTCTTTAATGTATGCTAATGTCTTGTATTTCTTGCATCATTCCCTAATTACCATGATTGTAATATGCTGTGAATGTCCCCTTTGTCCTCATGCATGTTTTAAGCTTTCAATGTTCCTTTTTTGGCCTACATGCATATTTCCCTTTACTAACCTGTCCAGCATGCTTTCCTAGGCCCAAACACACCTAGCCTAGTCTGTTTACATCTTTTTTTGTCTGCTCCATTGTAGTTCAACCCCCCCCCCTTAAAATGATTAATAGCCCATCAGAGTGGTGAGGAGTCTGATAATTGGGTCTATTTCAGTTCTGGCATGTAATTAGCACTCCACTAATAAATGTTATACTGATGTTGGACAATGATGTCTTTTGCTTTGTGATTGCAATGTTTATGTGCCAAAGGACTAATTTTTATTTTTGTTTGACTCCACAGTTTCCTTCTACGCCACAGGAATGGCAGACTGTGGCTTCCCAATTGGCCCAGCGGTCGGACTTCTCTTACTGCGGAGGGGCAAGAGATGGGCAACATGTCCGACGGTGGAGTCTTTGCGCAGATGGAGTTTGCCCACCATCTCCAGACTGGTGGCCTGGCCCTGCCACGGGATGAAGACAATGTGGAGGGACTCCCTTTTGTGTTATTTTTTGCGGACAAAGCTATCGGGCTTGGACCACACCTTATGAGGCAGTTTCCCCAGAGGACTCTCACCCCGGAGAGGAGGGTTTTGAATTACCGTCTGGCCAGAGCCCGGAGGGTTGTCGAGAATGCCTTCATAATGGCCAGATGATTCCGCCTGTTCCAGACAGCCATCCACATGGCAGACTTTAAACGGAACACTGTCACTTTTCCTGCTGCATTTTTCCCAATTTTTTGCGCAGGCATTCAGAGACCTACCTTTTAAACATTGGGCCTGAGGTCAGACAATCATCTGAGGACCTGACTGGCCTGGACACTGGCCGTACTGGATTCCCCCCGAACTGCTCAAGATGCCCGTGATATATACGTTGAGTACTTCACTGGTAGGGGGGCCATTGCTATGCCAGACCATATTTCTTTTAAAACAAAAAACAAAAAAGACAGAGACGCATGTCCCAGCTGGAGGAAGAGTCTTTGCGCATTATTAGGGAGGCAGCTAAAATCATGAGGGCCCCCTTAACCCTGTTGAGGGCTACAGCTTCATACATTGCAAATGAGCTGCAAGAAATTGAGCAGCGACAAAGGGGCCTGGCCCAGGATATGATAGCATCTGTGATACAGAGGGGAAGAAGGGGCCTGCTGACTGAGACCACACAATTCAATGACCCGGCCCAGTCTCCTCCTCCTCCTCCTGCTGCCACATTTCCACCACCTGCAAGGAGCCGTGGAAGGAAGGCTGCAAGGAAGACCAGAAAGTGATTACCTGGCTTCAAGCTGATTTGCCATAAAAATGAGGTTGTTGTAGTACCACAGCTTGGGATCATGTATGACATCTGCTGCTGCTTCTGATATCTGGGATTTGGGGAGCACATTGCGACCCAAATTAGAGGGACTCCTGATGTTATTGATTTTGTTGTTTATCATGGTGGAATGTGCTTTTGGTGTCCAAAGTCTGCATATATTTGTCTATTGTTGCCCTTCATGTTGTTTTTTTTTTAACCAGAATAAATGAAGATTTAATTGAAGTTAAATACTTGTCTATTGTGTTTTTCTGGTGAATAGCCATCAAACATTTCCGAAATACAATGTGTAATTAACAAAGGACACAACCTCCTTGAGGGGGGGGGGTAAATATATATATATATATATATATATATATATATATATATATATATATATATATATATATATACTTTCTAAAAACAACAAAAAAAAAACATGAGATCACAAGCAGCAAAACAACATGTTTATTCTAGCAATAGAACAAAGAAAAAAAATGCGCTGCAATAAACGAGGCACTAATTTTGAAAATGTAGAGTTTTACAAGAACGAGCGCTCCCGTCCCCTAATTTAGTCTGAGCATGCGTGGATTTTTAACCGATGGTTGTGTGTACCTATCCGTTAGCAATCCATCGGTTAAAATTTAAAGCAAGTTGGCTTTTTTTTAACCAAAGGTTAAATAACCTATAGGGCCTACACACGATCGGTTTGGACTGATGAAACCGGTCCATCAGACCGTTGTCCTCTGGTTAACCGATCGTGTGTACGAGGCCTAAGGGTAAATCTCTCAGAGCACCACATAGCACAAAATAAATATTACAGGTTCTGAATAATCCCAATTTGTTTGGCTTGAAACACAATGTTATTTTTTTTTTATAAAAAGGACCAATATTTTACGATTCAAAGTATGAATATATTTTCCATTAAAAAAAATATGTATTTAGTCCAATATCAGAGAATTAGCAGTTTTGTGCCAGGATCTACACTTTTTAAAATTCCATATTTACATGATGACAAGGCATAACATCCAACCTAAATTTAGAAGTGTGCAACATTTTCTTCATATGCAGGTTATGTATTAATGGAAAACACACAAACAAGAACACATAGACAGTAGCCCCTTCTCTTGTAAAGAGCATCTGTTCTGTTCATTTTATTGTGAACAGTCAACAGTTTTTACTAAAATCTACCACCTGAGATGGCTATCATTACTGAAAAGAGGATTTATTACTGACATTACTGAATTATGCATTGCTTACCAACACTAAGCCCAACTCAGGACATCAAACATAAGAAAAAAAAGCAATGAGGAGGAAATGACACAAGTAAACTGTTTGGTGATGTTAATATGAGTGTGAAAGTGAAGATTACTGCCAATTTTGTAACAGTAATACAAAAAAGTAGTTTAGATTTATTTATAACAGGTGAAGTCTATTGCAGAGAATATAATGTTCTGTACAAAATTCTCTTCTGCATTAAAGTGGTTCTAAAGCCTATACACTTTTTACCTTAATGCATTATTTGCATTAAGGTAAAATTGTTTAGGCATCTAATTGTTTTGGCCCCTTACCCCCTCCTCTCTATATACTTACCCAAGCACTCCTTTGATCCAGCACTTTACATGTCTGCAGCTATTCTATTCTCTTGCTTTCAACCAAAGCCAGTGACGAGGGAGTGGGGGCGGGGGCGAGTCCCGCTGTCTGTGTCAATAGGTGCAGCAGCAAGGTTCGGGAGCGAGCATGCACAAGTCCATCAATGGAAAAACGCTTCCAATAATGGACAGAGAGGAGGAACCAGGAGTGCCAGCAGGGAGAAGAGGAAAACCTGAGAAGAGGATGTTTAGGGAGTTGTACAGAGCAGATAAGTGTAGAGATATTGTAGAGATATTGTTATTTAAAAAACATTCTTTACAATCACTTTAAAGTTTCCTTACTTGCCTGTCCATGTGTAAGGGGCTTGAAAATGGCTAGTAATGGTGCCAAGAGCACAAGTCCTTCTTTACCTACTAGAACAATAACCCATCTGCTTGAGGCTTGAACCTTCCACCATTGTGTGCCTATCTTCATGGCAAAGACCTCCTTGCAACATTGCTGGCCATTGAACTTTGTATTCCAAGAAAGGAAGGTCCATACAGAAAGTTAGGATTGCTGGTCTGTTATTTTCAGGTGGCATTACAGTAACATCACATAGACATACTGTACTTCCAGGATCACTTGACCACATATTGACAATCACATATAGTAGATGAATGGCAGCAGTCACATGTGAAAGCAGCACACAGTACATTTTAGTAAGCCATCTTCCCTATTGTCACTCTCCCCCTGTGTCATCAGAACTCTTTCAAAGGGTCCTGGTTTGCCTTAGGCTTTCTGTGTCCAACTCTCGGCTCTTTGGAGGTAGTCTTTATGAGACAGGATCACTACATTCACCTCTTACTGGGGTACACTTCTCCCAGGTCCTCCAGGGGGATAGCCTCACTCCAGAAAACACTTGGCTTGGTCTACAAGGCCTTTTCCAACCTGCTCTAGCCTCCTCTACCATAAGAATCTGGATATTTACAGCCTTCTTTTCTGGGTGCAGGTCTACCTCTTCCTGTCCTTCAACCCTGTCTAGGGCCTCCACTTGTTGATTACATTTGCTTTATGGTAGGGATGAGCTGAACACCCTCTAGTTTGGTTCGCACCAGAACATGCGAACAGACAAAAAAATTTGTGCGAACATTGTTATGTCTATGGGAAACGAACATGAAAAATCAAAAGTGCTCATTGTAAAGGCTTATATGCAAATTATTGCCATAAAAAGTGTATGGGAACCCGGGTACTGCCCCAGGGGACATGTATCAATGCATAAAAACGTTTTAAAAATTACAGTTTTTTCAGAAGCCGTGATTTTAACAATGCTCAAAGTGAAACAATAAAAATGATATATTTGTTTTAATATTGTGCATCAGAGGTCCTTTAAGTCTGCTTGCAAAGTAGTGCATCTTTCCGATGTTTATTACAGTACCACAGAAAAATTTAATTTCTAAAGGAAAAAATTTAATTAAAAATTTCTTGTGGCTGTAATATATTTTTGGCTCCCGGTAATAGATGAAAAGCCATTAAAAAAAATGGCGTGCGGTTCCCCCCAATCCATACTAGGCTATTCAGGTCTTGTATGGAATTTAAAGGGAACTAGTGGCAAAATGTGAATACAATTGGTGTGGGGGTCCCCCCCAAAGTCCATACCAGACCCTTATCCAAGCAAGCAGCCATGGCAGTCCAGGAAAGGGGGGACGAGCGAGTGCCCCCCTCCTAAACTATACCAGGCCACTTGCCTTCAGCATGGAGGGTGCTTTGGGGGGGACCATGTTGATGGGGACAAGAACCTCATTCCCACATCCCTTGCCCAGTGGTTGTGGGGGTCTGTGGGCGGGGGACTTATCGGAATCTGAAAGCCCCCTTTAAAAAGGGAGCCCCCAGATCCCGCCTCCCCCGTGAATGGGTAGGGGTACACAAAAAATTGTCAAAGTAAAAACGACAGGAGACAGTTTTTGACAATTCTTTTTTTTTTTTTATAAAAAAGTGTCCCACGATATCCATCCATCTTCAATCACAGCACCCGATGGGCCTGAAAAATAGAAAAGGAAAAAAAGCCTTGATGGGAGGCAATCCTGCTGACTGCTGTCTCTTGGCTGTGACAGCTGTTATATAGGTAAGGGCGGGGCCACAAGGTAATGTAAATTGGTGACCCTGCCCCCCCTCTGACATCACGTGATGTCAGAGCTCATCCCTACTTGATGGTGGGGTGTCCCGTTTCCCTGCCTCAACTGCACTACGGCTCCTCCCAACCTAGTTTATATATGGGCCCTGACTCTCCCATTATGGCACTATAGGAAGGCTCTAACTAAAAGGCACATATCACCTTATTACACTATTCTCTGTTACCAGCATTATTCTGGGACAGAGCCACTTAGTGTCAGACTAATACAGTTATGGCTGAACATAAGATTTATCTATTACTTATACTGTATATTGTAGTTAATATTGTAACTATTACTACTAGGTTACTTACAAAAAGCACATGCTCTGAAAAAAAAGGCAGTATACTTGTCTTTCTGTCACAAGCAATGTTTTTTGTCTGACTGGCTGGGGGATAAAGTATTCACGCACTTGTAAGTGTGGTGTACCTGCAACATTGAGGGGGCACTGAAGTAGCATCATTTCAAGAAATGGACACTGCCAGAAAGAAAAGTATAGCACTTGATCTGATTGATTGAAAAAAGTTAAGTACCTTCTGATATTTGTGTGTGTTTATTCCTAACATTTAATTTTTCTATTACTCAAATAACCTTTTGCATCTTCTCTGCAACATTATATAATAAAAAAAAAAAGATCCATGAAAAGAATGAAAAGTTATAATACATTGACAACAAATGATAGGCTGAATTTCTGATAGACTGCAAATGGTGCAGAAAATTTAATATAATTTTATCTCTTATAAATAAGCTGTAGTAAGCCTTACATTGTGTAGTTAGTTATAGAAACGTTCATGAAAGTAATTATTTTCTCACATATATATAAAAATTTTGATTATGTGAAATGGATTTTTAGCGAGTTATTTCTATTTTATCATAACACTTGAAATTTCCTACATGGAACTCTTCCAAATGATGTTTCATTCAACTTAGTTTAATGATTGACATTTAGGTCTGAATGCCCAGATCTCGTTATTTGAAAATTCTCCTTGGGAAATCTTTCAATTTCAAAGAGCAATTACCTAATTTTGCGTAGACTTCTGTGGGACTAGATTTCAGGTACCTTGTGTGCTTATTTGTTGAATGACACATTCCATACCTGCACTGAAAGCTTTTTCATAAAACTGTGCATTAATATTGCCAGTTTATTAGGAGTACTTGAGCAAACAGAATATAGAAACTTGTAATATATATATATATATGAAACATAGTTGCCATTTTTTTTTTATTATCAGAAATGTTGTCTAAAAAAAGTATTCAGTATTATTAATTTAACTGATTATGCCAGGGTGGTATTTTAAAAGTGATTAGAAACATTTCTATTTATCTCATCCAATCAAGATTCCAGGCCCCTAACAAAGGTGATTGGGTGGGCACTTTAAAGCTGAACTTCAATAATGATCTTTAAGGCATACTTACATTGGTCCAGCTTGGAAATGTAATGGAGACAAAAAACACAGGATGGGGCTTTACTACAAAAATCTAAATACAGCAGAGGATACAGCAGTGGGAAATTGGCCCGTAACAGAGCAATTTTAATTAGGGATATTGGCCAAAATCTACTAAAGGCAAAGGTACAAGCATGAAATATGGGGGGAACTAATGCGCAAAACCAACCTAATCAATATAAGAAACAGAATAAATAAATATGCAGCAGCCACCACTAATAGTGCTCACACACTGACAGTAAACGATAGAAAGGGGGGTGAGGTGGCGCTTGCAACTAAAATCACTAGAATAATGTTATATAATAAAGTTGTATTAAATATAGCAAAAATGGACTCCGCCTCCTGGCAATGATTAAAAGTGTATCACTCTAAACCGGAATACCATCCAACAAAAATAACCATAAAGTGGAGGATATTGAGAGTGAGAGAATAATGAAAATATGTGTGACCAACGTGCCACTGACGGCACAATAGTCTAAAATAAAATACACTTCAAGCCTGTGTATACAACATAAACTTCAAATAAAATTATGATAATCCATATAGTGCTTCATCCATAAATCATGCAATGTGCAAATAGGCAAAATAAATAAATAAATATCCAGTGACAGACTGTCCACAAAATATAAATAATATAAATATGATGTGAAAAATTCCGATGATACAAAAAGTGCTAAAAGTGAAAAATATATAAATAAAGTCCACACAGGGATCCCTAGAAAAAAGTAAAAAAAGAAAGGGGGTTCCCAATAAAACTTTAAAAATCCATGTCCAGTGCACAAAACGTGCAAAAGTGCAAAAAACTAAATTCCAGTGGCTAATAAATACAATGAGTTTCTCAGGTGCATCTGTGCTCAGGTTGCTGTGACATGCAGAATAATGTGATTGCAGTCAGCCCGATTTCTCCACGGTGACCAGGGATGTAAGTGCTAGCCCCTTACCTCAGGGAGGCTAATACATAGCCTATAGGAATGTTTCCCAATAGTGTCTCCCACAATCAGCCGATCGATCCGCTCCAAATGAAATCACAGGCTCAGCGCGATGACTCTCAAAATAAAGCACAGGAATGCCTCCATAGTGTACGATTATAAACAGTATTTAATGAAAAAAAGTAGTAACTTACAAGCAGTGCTGTAAGAACAGCATGTAAAACGGCGTGTGTGTAATCCTGTGTCTCCCGCTCTGCGGCCGCAAGCGGGTGACGTCACCAACAGCCCCCCAACAGGTGCATGACGTCACCAACAGGGGCAACAGGTGCATTGCGCTAAATGACGTCGCAAGGACGTCATTGGTTTCGTCCAGCGCCATTCATGGACGACTTATGCAAACGACGTGAAATTTAAAAATTCGAAGCGGGAACGACGGCCATACTTAACATTGGTTAGACCACCTAGAGGGCATGCTTAGTTTTACGCGAAGTATCTCTACGGAAACAACGTAAATTTAGAGCGACGGGCAAAGCGGACATTCGTGAATCGGTGTAACTAGTCATTTGCATATTCTACGCCGACCGCAATGGAATCGCCACCTAGCGGCCGGCCTAGAATTGCAGCCTAAGATCCGACGGTGTAAGTCACTTACACCTGTCGGATCTTAGGGCTATCTATGCGTAACCTGATTCTATGAATCAGGCGCATAGATACGACAATCGTATCTCAGAGATACGACGGCGTATCAGGAGATACGCCGTCGTATCTCTTTTGTGAATCTGGCCCAAAGAGCCCAGGCTGGGTTTTTACTACAATAATTAACCAGTTCCCCTCTAGAGCATTTTTATTACATTTTTTGCACATATTAAAATCTTTATTTGTTGGCTATAAAATTACCTAAACCCCTTAGAACCTTTATGTATGCTCTGAATACATAGGCCCTGTGGAAAAAAATAAGTAGTTACTTTTTTTATATATTGCATTAAATTGCAAAACTGCATATGTAATCTCTGTTTTGTTTAAAAAAATTATCGCACAGAAATAATTGAATCCTCATTTTGTGTCCAAATTAAAATATGAGGTTGTGTGAAAAGAATAGATACCAAATGCTTTAAGACTCAAAACTGCATATGCCTGCAAATGGCAAATAATTATGATATCCAAAATTTCTAAATTCTAAATATGTAGCAGAATACAAATTGGCCTAAATTGATGAAGAATATTCGATAAAAAAAAAAAAAATGGATCTGTTTTATGGCAGAAAGTAATAAATATTGTTGTTTTTTTTTTCAAAATTGTCAGTCTGTTTGTTGGGATGCTGAGCTGATAAGTACAGTCTGATGAAGTCTGTGACTTGATTGAACGAATTGTGACTGAACATTTAGCTTTAAAGATGGATTATTTCACTGAGACAAGATGTGTTACTATAAGGCCCCCGTACACACAGTCGGACAAAACCAATGAGAATGGACCGAAGTTCAGTTTCATCGATCCAAACTGACCGTGTGTATAGGCCATCGGTCTGTTTTCCTTTGGTCCAAAATTTTAAAACATGCTTCAAAACCGAACCGATGGACCGTTGCCCGATCGGTCCAAACAAAAGCATTGGTTCAAAAACCTACACATTGGTTCAAAACCCGTGCATGCTCAGACTAAATGAGGGGACGGGAGCGCTCGTTCTTGTAAACCTTGCATTCATTTTTGAGATGGCACATTCTACATTTTTAAAAGTAGTGTTCCGTTTCTTGCTGAGCATTTGTTTCTTCGCTCTATTGCTAGAATGAACACGTTGTTTAGCTGATGCTATTTAGCCAGTGTTCTCCCATACAGAATTCTTTTATTTTTTGCTTGTGATCTCCTTTTTTTGAATAATTTTTCCCCAGCCAGATCTCCAAAATATTTATTTGTACTCCACAATTTTTTTTTCGCTTTTTTGTCAAGTTATCACATCAATGTTTTGTATATTTTTTTGGGGGTGTTTTTTTTTCTTTTTTTGGAGTTTAGCCTTTTTTTTTGTCAAGTTATCACACCAATGTATTTTTTTGGTGTTTTTGGGTGAGATATTTTTTTTTTGGGAGTTTAGGCTTTTTTTTGTCAAGTTATCACACCAATGTTCCTCCCCCCTCAAGGAGGTTGTGTCCTTTGTTAATTACACATTGTATTTTAGAAATGTTTGATGGCTATTCACCAGAAAAACACAATATACAAGGTTGTAATGTAAAATAAATTTCCATTTATTCTGGAAAAATTAAATAATAAAAAGAACGGTAACATTTAAACAATTTACAACATACATGCAGACTTTATGGATACCAAAGGAACAGTCCACCATGATCAAGGACAAAATAAACAACATCAGGAGTCACAATGTGCTACACAAATCACAGAACTCAAAAGCACCAGCAAATGCCATAAATGACCCCAAGCTGTGGTACTACACCAAGCTCAGTTTTTTGAAAAATCATCAGGAAGGCAGGGATTCACTTTCTAGTCTTCCTTACAGCCTTCCTTCCAGGCTGCCTTGCAGCAGAACTTCCACGGCCCCTTGCAGGTGGTGAAGGTGGGGTAGCAGGAGTCAAAAGATGAGCAGCAGGCTGGGCCGGATCACTCAGCTCAGTGTCTCTGGTCAGCCAGTCCTTTCGGGCCCACCACATGACCTGATTCAGCATGTCTTTTGCAAGCCCTCTTTGCTCCTCTCCCAATTCCAGCAGGTCATTTGAGAGAGAAGAGCTAAAGCTCTCCGTGGGGTTCAGGGGGGCCCTCATGATCTCTGCAGCCTCCCTCATGACCTGCAGGCTCTCCTCCTCCATCTGCCTCCAGCGCCTCCTTTGGCCTGGTCGGCGCATCTGGAGGTGAGGCACCTGGGAGATGGTGCTGAGCCTGGGGACTGGCTGACATCCACTGGGCCCGGCCTCCTCCTGGCTGCCACTCACCCCTTCCGCCTGGCTGACATCTTCGGGATTTGCCGCCTCCTGGCGGGTCTCTTCCTGTGTAGTAAAAAGGGACATGTTTTAATATTTTGCACAATCAATCACACACATTTTCATGCTCTTGACATTTTTTTTTTACGAATAGAAATTTAACAGACTCTCATTCTGAAACCCTGCAGTTGGCATCCCTGACACAATTGTTTCTGCCCCCAACTTTTGTTTGTGTTTACAAGCTTTCCTTGTTGCTATCAAATTCTTCTCAATAAACCCACAAGATTTTGCAGCCAAGAAATATGTTGTAAACTGCTATACCTCACTGAAGCCTGGCAGATCTGCGTCCTCGATGTCAGCCAGCTCCTGCTCACACTCTGCAGGGGTGGGGGGAACCGTGGAAGTTCTGGTGGAACGATGCCTGGAAGGAAGGGTGGAAGGAAGACTGGAAATTGAATCCCAGCCCTCCATTTGATCCTCCAAAAAACTGAGCTCCGTGTAGTACCACAGCTTGGGCTCCTTTGCAGCACGTGCTGCTGCTCCTGACCTCTGTGGTTTGTGTAGTTTGCGGTAGACCTTTCTGTATGTGCCCCTGATGTTGTTTATTTTGTCCCGTATCATGGTGCCTGTGCACTCCGGTATCCAAGTCTGCATGTATGTTGCAACTTGTTCAAGTGTTGCCGTTCTCACATGAGACTTGTGGTATGATGGGAGCCTCGAATCCCATAGGCACGGGAGTTCCCGGTATTTTTCGATCAATCTTGCAAGATTTTCGTGGACATTCAGTTGATCCATGTTAAACTAGAATAACAAAAAACACAAATTAGAACCACTTGGCTGAGCTTTGACATTGTCAGATTCTGCGCACAATCTTTTGAGCCTCAAACACACTGTCTCCTGCTGCTAAAATGATGCCCAGCTCTGCCCCATTGTTGGTGAAAATGCTGGCTTTACCTGCAAACCCTGTGTTTTCATTTCACTAAATAAGTGGCATAATAACATTACAAAGTAATGATAGCATTCATCAAAGCACTATTCAGTGTAGATATCATGCCCCTCTCAGCATTGATGACATGATACACTGGCTAATTACCTCTGTCCAACATCACAATCGTTGCCTGATGTGGTACACACTAAAATAAGGATGTTTTTTAATCTCACATATATATTTGAAGCAGTCTCCAAGCAAAAGGAGGGCAAAAAAGCATGGTGAGCCCCAAGCTAAATAATCGTGCAAGGGTTCAATCAACATATAAACCCCACATCCCATTATACTCAAGTTTCTAGGCCTCTGCTGGTTCTAGTTTCAAAAGTACCTTTGTTTCTGCAGTGACAAACTTCCGATCGAGCTTCTTATATACCCGCACATGCGTGAAGCGCCACCCTCTTCGCCCACCCATGACGGACCCTTCCCTCTTTTCCACGCCCTTTAAAACATTATGGAACGAAAATATGGTGGGGTCACAGGAGCGTGGGTTACCCTTTGCCGACGAGGAAAGGCAGGAGGCGGGAACGTCACGATCCAGGCCCGGGCGCTACAAAGCGACAAATATGTCACTAGAAGAAATGGTGGAGATGGTGGACATTCTGCGGAGGAAAGACTATGATGGGGATTATGGCCCATACAACACCCATACAACACCCCTAATCGGAGGAAGGCAAAAATTATGGATAAAGTGGCAAGGAGACTTTATGCCATATTTGGGGTCACAAGGTCCAAGGAGCAGCTGAGAAAGAAATGGTCAGACTTGAAACTGCGTAAGCCAGAGCAGTTTAGGAGGATCAAGCGAATTCTTGATAAAAGTAGGTAATTTGAATGTTTTATTTGCAATTGACTTTCTAATTTGTGAACATGTTTTTCTCCATGTGCTTCTTTGGCCTGGTAGTACTTTTGAACATGGCAAAGTAATTTGATTGTTTTTGCAAAGTGTATTATTTTACCGTTCGTAGTAAACATCTTTCCTCCACATCGTTCCTCACAAATCCGATGTTTTCCGTTGTTCCAGGAAAAGCACACCTGTGGACATGCCTATTTGGCGTAAAACATTGTTTATAAACAATGTTGACAAGATGATGTGTTTGTTCAACTTTACTAGAATGTGAAGGGCAAACGTGAAGCATTCATTCACACAGTGAGATAATAAACAGCTGGTTTTACATCTGGACTCAAGAGTACCTGTGTGTCCCCATAACTAACTTTTTCAATAGGGTCACCCACAAAAAAAAAATTGGGAGTGCATCCATGTGTGTCACTTTGCCAAAAAGAGGCAGGATCCCAGCTTGGGAGAAGTCAGACAAACAAAGTTTATGTTTGTAGAAATGCTCCTAAACATGAAATTAGAGCCCACTTCTAAACAATGTTTGCTCTTTCTGCCCTCAAAACTCAGGATCCTGAGTATACCTTTTTTTTCTTGTTATTAGGGGAAAGAAGAGGACACCATTCGGAGGAGGCAAGGAGGGCCAGACCCAAGAAACCCCACCAACCACAGCATGTGGAGGAGGAGGATGTTGAAGAAGGAGTGGTGGAAGAAGGAGTGGTGGAAGAAGGAGTGATGGAAGATGGAGAGGTGGAAGAAGGAGTGGTGGAAGAAATCGAGGAGGAAGGAGTGGTGGAAGAAGGAGTTGTGGAAGATGGAGAGGTGGAGATTATCAGCACAACAGGTCAGTGTCCCCCCGGCCTCACAGGGAAAAAGAGATGTAGGTAGGCCTGCACTTTTTTTTTAGGGGATGAAGATGGTGGTATCCCTGCATCTGGTATTACACATTTTTCAAGGGCTAGTGCCCAAATTGTCATCCAACAAATTATGGAATGCAGTACTGAAATGGACATGATGAGGAATAAGATGAATGTCATGGAGCAAAATTTCAAAAACCTCATTGACATGATGGGCCGTATACAAGATTAACCCCCCCCCCCCCACAAAACCTGTTTCAAGGTTATGTTTTGCACACCAATTTGTATTGAAGAATCCACACGCCAAAATTTTAAGATGCACACAGTGTGTCAACATGTGCTATCTGCCATCACAGGATATCGATTGGCTTTGCTTTGTGGGTTCAAGCCCTTCCTCGCTACTCAAGTAGGTGAGAGGAAGGGTTTGCCCCCCAAAACACATCCATTGATCACCCATGATGACAGATACCACATTTTGACAGTTGGCATGGTATCAGGAGAGAATTCCCCATTTTGCCAGTCAAAATGTGTGCATCTTGAAATTTTGGCTTGTTCTGGGGTGACATCACCCCATCACATGTGTTTGGAATAAGGTTGAACTTTGTAAGTTCCATTGTTTGGAGATCTTGTTTTTTTTGTAAAAACGCATGGGTTTTGTACAACATGTAAACATATAGGGCCAGATCCACAAAGAGCCGCCGTAACTTAAATATTCTGATTTAAGTTACGCTGCCGCAAAATTTCTACCTAAGTGCCCGATCCACAAAGCACTTACCTAGAAATTTTCGGCTGTGTAACTTAAATCCGTCCGGCGCAAGGCGTTCCTATTTTCATGGGGCGAGTCCCATTTAAATTAGGCGCGCTCCCGCGCCAGACGTACTGCGCGTGCTTACGACATCATTTTCCTGCATAGCGCGGTTTTACGTTACGCCGAGTTTTGTGAATCGCGCCGGATAAAAAAAGTTGCGTCGAAAAAAAAAAAAGATACGGCGGGAAAAAAAAATAATAAAAAAAAAAATAACAGCGTCGCGGGTAAGAAGGTGTCTACTTTTACAAGGTGTAAACAGTTTACACTTTGTAAAAGCAGCCCTAATTTTACACATGCAACTTAATACTTACGGAGAAAAAACGAAGCGTAAAAGCTTTGTGGATCTCCGTAAGTGCTAATTTGCATACTCGAAGCGGCATTTCGACTCGAAATGCCCCCAGCAGCGGATGCGGTACTGCATCCTAAGATCCGGCAGTGTAAGTCCCTTACACATGTCGGATCTTCTGCCTATCTTTTGGAAACTGATTCTGTGGATCAGTTCCATAGATAGAAACAGGGATACGACGGCGTATCAGTAGATACGCTGGCGTATCCCTTTTGAGGATCTGGCCCATATTTTTCAAAAAAAAAAAAGATGAAAAAAATAAATAAATAAAAAAACCTTGTGCAGAAACAAACACTTGTCTATTTTGTTACCAGAAAAATAAATAAAAAGGGAGGTTGAGCACAGAATAAAAACCCCCGAAAAATATAAAAATGTAGCTTCTTCTTTCTATGCTCAATACCAGTATGTACATGTATGACTACTGTGCAATTGTGTTTATTTACTAAAACTGAGAACTACATTTGGCACTAGAAGTGCACTAGAAGAAGAACCAGGGAGACAGAGAAAATGAAACCAAAGCAAGAATGACAAACAACTGTATAAATTCCAATGGTCAAATTATTTATTAGGTAAATAATATTTCTTTCTTTTGGGGGCCGAATTAGAAAGAAATATTTTCAGGCATAGCAATGGCCCCCCGACCCATGAAGTACTCAACATATTTGTCGCGTGCCTCACGAGCAGATTGGGGGGCCAAGCCAGCGCGACCAGTGTCCATGCCAGGAAAGGTATCTGAGGGTAGTCCTGTCTCAGCACCAATGTTGGTTAGGTACGACTGGGAGTGCCTGCATAAAAAATTGTGCAAAATGCAACAGGCATAAACAACGGTGTTCAATTTATATTCCGCCAGGTGTATCGCTGTCAGGAACAGGCGGAACCGGCTGGCGAGTATCCCAATGGCATTCTCGACTACCCTCTGAGCTCTGGCCAGCCGAAAATTGAAAACCCTCCTCTCCGGGGTGAGGGTCCTCTGGGGAAAAGGCCGCATGAGGTGAGGTCCAAGCCCGAAAGCTTAATCCGCAAGAAAAACAAACGGAAGTCCCTCCAAATTGTCTTCATCCCGTGGCAGTTCCAGACCACCAGATTGTAGACGCTTGGCAAACTCTGTCTGCGCGAACACTCCCCCATCAGACAGCCGGCCGTTCTTCCCCATGTCCACATACAAAAATTTGTACTGTGCCGACACCACCGCCATCAACACGATACTATTAAAACCTTTATAGTTAAAATGGTACGACCCCGAACGGGGTGGCGGCACTATGCGGACCTGTTTCCCATCTATTGCCCCTCCGCAGTTCGGAAAATCACACCACTGGGCAAATTGGGAAGCCACAGTCTGCCATTCCTGTGGCGTGGAGGGAAACTGTGGGGAGAAACAAAAAATGACAATTAGAAATTTGCTAAATAAACATTTCAATCACAAAAAACATTTACTAGCATTGGAGTGTGTTACAAAGATATAGGCCCACTTAAATCAGACTCCTCACCCCTCTGATGGGGCATTAAACATTTTTAGGGGGGGGATCTAGCTGAGTGTTGGCCCTACAAATTCAATGCAGGTAGCACTATGCCTAAAAATATTACAAAAATCAAAAAAGACCAAAAACAAAAGGGGGGGGGGGCAGAACTACAATGGAGCAGACAAAAATAAGGTTGAAAAACGACTAGGCTAGGTGTGTCTGGCCCTAGGATAGCATGCTGGACAGGTTTAGTGAAGGGAAAGATGCATGTAGAACAAAAAAAGAGCATGGAGAGCATGGAAAGCTCCAAACAGGCATGGGGACAAAAGGGAACATTTACAGCATAATACAATCATGGAAAGTAGGGAAATCTGCAAAAAATAAAGAGATATTAGCATACATTAAAAAAAAACATAGATTGTGATGTCTAAAGGAGGAAGCTTACCTTAATATACTCCTCCTGCATGACTTAAACGATAGCAGAACACGTCTCCGGTATGATCATCCCAAGCGCCTGGGGAGAGATGCCTGTCGAGAACGTGAGGTCCTGCAGGCTCCTCCCAGTCGTCAGGTACCGCATGGCTTGAAACCAGTCGGCTGGTCAGAACGCACTTCAAACAGAAAGCACCCCCAAATCCAGCAATACCTGTAAAGAACGCACTGCACCCAGATATGAGCGGACAGGACGGCACTGCAAAGCAGAAACGACCCGAAAGCCAGCACTGAATGACAAATACGAACCCACAAGCACACACTGAACCCGAGAATATGATCTGAAAAAGCACGGAGACTGAAAAGCGTGAATCGGCTCTCACCAACCTTTCACTAACACGCGGTTACACGGAATTAGCAAAAGCAGACTCAAGGGCGGCAACGAAGGCTTTAGCCTACCCCTTTATAGTGGGTCACGTGTCCGCGTTCTGACCCGATCGGATTTTGGACTGACGGTGTGTACGCATATCAGGCCGTCAGGCCACTTCAGCGGTGAACCAATGAAAACGGTCCGTCGGACCATTCTCATCGGTTTGGACCGACCGTGTGTACAAGGCCTTAGAGACACAATATCTGGCTGTGTGCTCTGCATACAGCCTGATTTTTCTAACAGTGTGTGCCTGCCGCACACCACGGGAGTGTGCCTGCGGGTCCTGTGGACTCGATGTCTGCTGGTGGCCCACGATTGCGACCAGGAGAGGCAGAACGGAGAGATACCTATGTAAGCAAGGCATTTTCCTGTTCTGCCTAGTGACATTACACAGATCTACTGCTCCATGGCATCTGGAACAGTGATCTCTGTCATGTCCTAGGTAGCCCATCCCCCCTACAGTTAGAAAACACTGAGGGAGCACATTTAACTCCTTGATCGCCTCCTAGTGTTTAACCTCTTCCCTGCCAGTGACATTTACACAGTAATCAGTGGCTATTTTTAGCTCTGAATGCTGTATAAATGTCAGTGGTCCCAAAAGAGTGTCAAAAGTGTCTGATCCATCCGCCGCAACGTCGCAGTCCCAATAAAAATCACAGATCACTGCCATTACAAATAAAAAATAAAAATGCTATAAACGCTATAACTTTTGTGCAAACCAACCAATAAACACTTGTTGCGATTTTTTATCAAAAATATGTAGAAGAATACATATTGGCCTAAACTGATAAAGAAATTCTTTTTTTTATATATTTTTTGAGGGGATATTTATTATAGCAAAAAGTAAAAAATATTGTGTTTTTTTTTTTTTTTTTTTTTTAAATTGGCATTATTTTTGTTTATAGCTCAAAAAATTTAAAACGCAGAGGTGATCAAATAACACCAAAGGAAATCTCAATGTGTGGGAAAAAAAGGATGTCAGTTTTGTTTGGGTACAAAGTCGTATGACCATGCAATTGTCAGTAAAAGTGTTGCAGTGACGTATCGCAAAAAATGCTCTGGTAATTAAGGGGGTAAAATCTTCCGGGTCTGAAAATATGGTTAAAATATATTTTTCCAGCAAGAACTCATCTATGTGGTCTTTTAATAAACTCTCCAGTATCTTCCCACCTATAGAAATTAAACAGGTCTATAGTTACATGGTAAAGACTTTGATTCCTTTTTAAATATAGGCACCATATAGGCCTTTGCAGATTACCGCCATTAGTAGTAAAAAAAAAAATTATTAATAAAAATGCCATAAAACTATCCCCTATTTTGTAAATGCTATAAATTTTGCGCAAACCAATCGATAAACGCTTATTGCGATTTTTTTACCAAAAATAGGTAGAAAAATACGTATCGGCCTAAACTGAGGGGAAAAAAAATGTTATATCTTTTTTGGGGGTATTTATTATAGCAAAAGTAAAAAATATTGCATTTTTTTCAAAATTGTCACTTTAGACCCTTTTCACACTACAAAATAAATCCGTTTTAATAATCCGTTTTTAAATCCGTCAGATAATGTTTAAAAACGGAAGTTAAACGTCCTTTTAAAATATCATTGAAGTCTATGGCATTTTTTAATGTTCCGTAAATATCCGTAATAGTCCGTTATAACGTACGGACGTTAGTTGTAACGGAATATGTGACGGGTCTTGCACTATTTTTTGTCCTTTTTTTGTCCGTTGCAATTAACGGATATATTAACGTCCGTTCTATTTTAACATTGAAGCCTATGGCGCACGGACGTTAGTAAATGTCTCCGTAAATGTCCGTTATGTTAACGGACGTTAATTTTAATGAGCATGCTCAGTAAAGACTTCTGGAGCCTGGTCACATGGTTTTGCTCACTTCCCCCTCCCTCTCTCTACACTTCCTTGATCCGGCAGGAGGGAGCAGCTGAATCCGTCATCATCCGTCATCATCTGACGTAATTTTACGTATCTCATCAAAATTTTATCATCATTGAAGGTGAGTACATGTGTGGCTTTAAATTTTTCTTTTTTTTTTTTACTTTTTCAGTGGTTTTGGGAACATGTGCTTGCAGCTGTCTGCATTTTTGTCCGCAGTTTGTATGGGTTAATGAATGTTTGGTAGTGAAGTTTGCATGATCGTTTTTGACCGTGTGTTGACACTCTGCGACATTCTTATGTCCGCCATTTACTTGCATTTTTGCAGGACATGTGCATTTTGGCATGCAGTTTTCATGGGGGCCTGAATGATGTTGCTAGGGTAGCTTGATATTTGACTGTGTGTAGCAACATTGCCTTTTGTGTATATTTATATATAAAGTATAAAAATGAATGAATAAATTCTATATATATATATTCAATATATATAATTATATATATATATAATTTATTCATCCTTTTTTTTCATTTTACAAAGTGAACATCATTTTTTTTTTTTGTTCTATAGTGAAAATGCCCAAGAAAATGGCAAAAAAAAAAGTAATGTCAGAAATTCCAGACAACTCTGATGTCACATCCTTGGACTCTGGTAGCCAGATGTCCTCAAGCTCCAGTGTGAGTATTTATTTATTTGATAATTTTCACATAGCAATTAATTTTTATATACAGTATATGTAAAAATTAAACATCATTTTTTATTTTCTCTAGCATCATCATCATCATCATCATTCTCAAAAAAAAAGAAAGAGTTCTATGAGGGCATCTATGAAAAAGGTGATTTTTCACTTTTTTTGACTGTTTTTTAAAAAGAATGTTTATGGAAATATTTTATTTATTTTTTCTCTCCCTCACCCCCTCAGAAGCAACAATCACTTTCAAAAGATATTTCTTCTGAGTTTTCTGACGCAACAGAAGAAAAGACGTCAAGTGTGAGTATTTTCCCATTTGAGTAAACAGCAGAAATTACTTTAAATAATACATTTTATATCTGGGTTTTACAGCATGAAGAATTTACTGGACCTTCGGAGCATGAATCCGAGGAGGATAGTGTCCCTCAAGTGGCGGCCCCCCAGGACTCCCAGGATAGGCCTTCCAAAGATGCTGAACCAGTATGTATATTACCAAATTTTGATTTTTGTTGTACATCTTTACGTATATTCATGTTTTTTTTTTTTTTTTTAATATAGCTTCCCGCTCCTCAGTGCGCACCCACAAGAGGTAGACCCCGTATTCGTGGCAGAGGACGTGGTCGCGTGAGTATTTTATAGAGTGTGATTTGTTTCATTGTCAAATGAATACACAATACTTTTTTAAAAACTAATAACATACATCATTATATTTTCAGGGTGGCATTCGGCCTGGTCGGACTGAAGAAGGGCAGGTCTTTCCTCATCTGATCATAGATGATCAGATACTGATTTCTATGATCGAGGAGCGTCCTGCCCTTTGGGATAAGTCCGACAAAAAGCACGCCAAGCGGGAGTACTGCCGGGCTCTTTGGATGGAAATATACAGTGCCATCTGTAACACCTGGGAGGACCTGTCCACACATGAGCAATGGATTGTCGGTAAAGATTTAATTTAATTTTCTATTATTTTACATGTTCTTTTATTGTTTTTATTAATAAACATATTTTGATTCTAGGTGAAAAAATAAAAGGTCACTGGCAGTCCATCAGGGACCGCCACATGAGGGACTTAAGGGAGGAGGAACAAATGAGAAGTGGATCTGGGGCCTCCAGTAAAACCCCATATATACACCGCCCACTCCTCGGATTCCTGCAAAAATGCCATGATATGCGGAAGTATGTCATATCTATGTTATTGTCCATGTGTAAATTCAAATAATTTTGAACAAAAAAATAATTATTTCTTTCAATCTCTCTTTCAGAACGAAATCCAGTCTCTACATGGCTCCCTTGGCAGCACCAACAACCAACCCCCCCTCCCAACCCCTCCCTGGCCCATCCCCCGACACTGCTGATCAGGGGCAAGAAGCTTCTCCCCTACCAGCTTCCTCAACGTCCCGACCAAGTCGCCAGAGGATAGAAGTATCCTTTGGAGATTTGGTCCAGCCGTTGGGGACTGGTAGGAAACAGCAAGTGGTACTGGACAATCTCATAAAGCTGACAAGGGACAGCTTTATGAGATTGGATGATAAAGTGGAATCCTTAAGGGAGGAGTTGTGCCGGTCACGGCAGGCGGGGGCAGGGCCGTCTACTGGTCCCCCTTCTGATATTCTACTGTATCTCCAAAGTCTGGCTCCCTTGGTGGAGAAATTGCCCTTTGAGAAGCAGTGTCAGTTCCGCAAGGAGTCAACAGACCTAGTGCTTAGATTCTGCTGCCCCACTCCAGACCCTCCCCCCCTTCCTGCAACTCCACCTAACCTCCCAACCCCCTCACCTTTTCATTCCCCGTATTTATACATGTCCCCTACCCCAAGTTCACCAGGCCGTCACCGTGCACCATCACGGCAATCTTCTCCTGCCCGTCACCGTTCCCAAGCCCGTCACAGCTCCCGCTCCAGCCACCGGTCCCCTTCCCGCCGCTACAGGTCCCACACCCTGCCCCACTCCCTGGGATCCCAACAGCATTTGGGCCTTTCATCCACACCCTGCAATAGCATGATGCAATTGCTGTCCCAGGGAGAACCCTCTTTTTCAACCCCGTCCTTTTCACCTCTACCCAATTTTCCTCCTCCACCAAATCTTCGCACCCCTAACACTCCTTTTCAACACTATTCATTTCCACCAAAATCCTATCCTCTGGAAACGCCCAGAATCTACCCACAAGGTAGAGTGGACTCCTTGCGGTCCCCGGAGGACCCCAGTTCCCAAGACCAATCACCATTCCCTCATCAACCCTCCTTCACAAACCTGTGACCGTTGTATATTTGTATATTGTATATTTTTGGATATTTTTTTGTATAATTTTTTTTGGGCACTAATGTTTTGTTGGCACTAAAGCCATGATGCCCAGACCCTTACACATTCCCTCCCCAGCCTTATTTCACATACCAATGACATGTGATGTCAACCTAGTTAGTGGTGCTGATGTTGTTGTTGTGGCACTAAAAAACACACCAAAACAATATATATTGTTAATTTATTTTTATTTAAAAAAAAAAAAAAAAAAAAAAAAGAAAATTTAGTTTGTCTATTTTTCACACTACCAGTCTGTGTTTCATTCACAATGTTCTGGTAAAAGGTACAACTGTACTATTGTTAAATCAAAATGGGGACATTGCTAGCATGATGTTGGAGGGTGTACATTCTATGCCCCAGTGTCAATTGTACACTGGGGCATAGATTGTACACCCTCCAGCATCATTCAATCAATGTGTACAAACACAACTTGATATAAGCACATTGCTAGCATGATGTTGGAGGGTGCACATTCTTTGCCCCAGTGTCAAGTGTACACTGGGGCATAGATTGTACACCCTCCAGCATCATTCAATCAATGTGTACAAACACAAATTGATATAAGCACATTGCTAGCATGATGTTGGAGGGTGTACATTCTATGCCCCAGTGTCAAGTGTACACTGGGGCATAGATTGTACACCCTCCAGCATCATTCAATCAATGTGTACAAACACAAATTGATATAAGCACATTGCTAGCATGATGTTGGAGGGTGTACATTCTATGCCCCAGTGTCAATTGTACACTGGGGCATAGATTGTACACCCTCCAGCATCATTCAATCAATGTGTACAAACACAAATTGATATAAGCACATTAATAGCATGATGTTGGAGGGTGCACATTCTTTGCCCCAGTGTCAAGTGTACACTGGGGCATAGATTGTACACCCTCCAGCATCATTCAATCAATGTGTACAAACACAAATTGATATAAGCACATTGCTAGCATGATGTTGGAGGGTGTACATTCTATGCCCCAGTGTCAAGTGTACACTGGGGCATAGGTTGTACACCCTCCAGCATCATTCAATCAATGTGTACAAACACAAATTGATATAAGCACATTACTAGCATGATGTTGGAGGGTGCACATTCTATGCCCCAGTGTCAAGTGTACACTGGGGCATAGATTGTACACCCTCCAGCATCATTCAATCAATGTGTACAAACACATTTTGATATAAGCACATTGCTAGCATGATGTTGGAGGGTGTACATTCTATGCCCCAGTGTCAAGTGTACACTGGGGCATAGATTGTACACCCTCCAGCATCATAAAAGCAATCAAACATACAATGATTTATTTCCACAAAAAATAAAGAATTCAAATAAAGTTCACATCATACGATCCTGCCAAGACACCATGCCAGCTTCTGTAAGGAAATACTGTGAAAAATCGTCTCTGAGACGCATGATGGCCTGGGTAGCTCTTCTGGATATCTGCTCTATTCCAGGCAGAGCTGATTCAACTTCTTCAGGATCACTGGGGGAAGGCTCCTTGGTTAGGATGAAGTTGTGTAAAACAACAGCTGCCTTAACAACCTGATCAACCACGTCTGGGTGCAATTGGATTGGCCGGTTAAAGATCCGCCATTTACCAGCAAAAATTCCAAATGCACACTCCACATAGCGTCGTGCGCGTGACAGTCTGTAATTGAAGATGCGCTTGCGTTGGTCTAGTCCTCGGCTGGAGTAGGGCTTCAGCAAGTTGCCACACATCTGGAAAGCCTCATCACCAATGAAAACAAAAGGCATTGGCGGTTCATCGGTCCCAGGAAAGGCCCTTGGTTCAGGAAGTCCCATCTCACCAGAGTAGATCCTCCTCCCCATCACTGAGTTCTTGAACACACGTGAGTCATTGGTTCTTCCATATGACCCAATGTCCACTGCGACGAATCTGTACTGCGCATCCGCAATGGCCATAAGTATAGTGGAGAAGAACTTCTTGTAGTTGAAGTACTCGGACCCAGTGTGCGCTGGCTTCTGGATCCTGATGTGCTTCCCATCGATTGCACCTACACAGTTTGGAAACTGTGTTACTTCATGGTACTTCGCAGCAATTTGAAGCCAAAGTTCTGTAGAAGGTTGTGGGATAAATTCTTCTACAAGACAATCCCACAGGGCATCGCAGGTGCTCCGGACAATCCCAGAGATGGTGGAAATACCCAGGCGAAACTGGAAGTGCAGAGACGAAAAACTCTCACCAGATGCCAGGAACCTTAAAAAAAGATAATAAAAATGGGGTTTAGTATTTTGTAGAACACAATGAATGAAAAAAAGGAAAAAAAATAGTACATACCTGAGGGTTACGATTAGGCGTTCCTCTGGTGAGATACTCCTTCTCAGGTGGGTGTCTTGCCGACGTATCCGTTCACTGATGCGTGCTAGAAGGTCATCAAATGTTGATACAGACATCCGTAAGTAGCTTGCAAACTTGTCTGGATGCTGCCGCAGCTCCACATACAAAGTGCTGTGAACCCCGTGGGTCATCCGTGCCGCAGTGATGGGATGGATCCAATATCTTCGACGGCGTTGGCGGCGTCTTTCAGCATCTCGTATCCTTCTTGCTTGGGAACGCCACAGCAGAACATCAAAACTGTAGGAAAGATAGGTGGGAAACATGTTGCTATGTACTCTCCTCAGTGCTCAAATTCAGACTGCTAAATGATCATTGAAGCACTCTTTTTATACCCAACACTTTGAATAGGGGGCGGAGCTTCAACTGCAGTTCAAGAGGGTGAAATGTTTTTTATTAACGGACGTTAGAAAGGAATGATATAACGGATGCATACGGATATATACGGATAAACATTATCCGTTTTCAATAACGGAAGAAGGGTAAAATATTTATCCGTATGTATCCGTTATTAAATCCGTTAATAAACGTCCGTTAATAGGTATAATAACAGTAGAAACGGATATTATAAAACGGACATACAATCCATAGTGTGAAAGAAGCCTTATTTTTGTTTATAGCGCAAAAAATAAAAACCGCAGAGGTGATCAAATACCACTAAAAGAAAGCTCTATTTGTGGGGAAAAAAGGACGCCAATTTTGTTTGGGAGCCACATCCCAAGCAATTGTCAGTTAAAGCGAGGCAGTGCCGAATCGCAAAAAGGGGCAAGGTCCTTAACCTGCATAATGGTCCGGGTCCTAAGTGGTTAAAGAGCTGTGTAAAATAAAAAAATTAAAAGTTAAATAAATACGATTTTTTTTTATTTAACGTGCCACGTCCCGCCGAGCTCGCCTGCAGAAGCGAACACATACGTGAGTAGTGCCCGCATATGTAATCAATGTTCAAACTACACATGTGAGGTGTTGCCATGATCCTTAGAACAAGAGCAATAATTATAGCACTAGACCTACTCTGTAACTCCAAACATGCAACCTGTAGAATTTTTTAAACATCGACTATAGGGTTTTTTAAGGGTGAAAGTTTGTCGCCATTCCACAAGACCATTCCACGAGCAGATGCAATTTTGTAGTGTGACATGTTGGGTATCAACTTACTTGGCGTAACATCATCTTTCACAATATAAAAAAAATTGTACTAACTGTTGTCTTATTTTTTAATTAAATTTTTTTTTTTTTTCCAAAAAAATGGCACTTGTAAGACAGCTGCGCAAACACAGTGTGACAGAAAGTATTGCAACAACTGCCATTGTATTCTCTATGGTGCTAGAAAAAAACCCAATATATAATGTTTGGGGGTTCTAAATAAGTTTATAGCAAAAAATTATGATTTTAACTTGTAAACATCAAATCTCAGAAAGATGCTTGGTCCTTAAAGCGGTGGTTCACCCTGCTGAACAACATTTCAGCATACAATTCGGCATCGTAGCGCAAGCTACAGTATGCCGGTCTTACATTTTTTATCCCCGTACTCACTGTTTAATCGTACCTAGACGATTCCGTCTGCCGCGGGGAATGGGCGTTCCTAGCAAGAGGGAGGGTGATTGACGGCCGACTCTGGCACGTCACGCTCCCCGAAGACAGCCGGAGTAGGTCTCGGCTCTTCACGGCGCCTGCGCACAGGCTATGCGCAGGCGCCGTGAAGAGCCAAGCCTATTTCGGCTATTTCCGGAGAAGCGTGGCGCGCCAGAGCCGGCCGTCAATCACTTTCCGTCTGGATTGGAACGCCCATTCCCCGTGGGCAGTCGGAATCGTCTAGGTAGGATTAAACAGTGAGTACGGGGATAAAAAATGTAAGACCGGCATACTGTAGCTTGCGCTACGATGCTGAATTTTATGCTAGAATAAAAAAAAATATATATTTTTTTTTAATAGGGTGAACCCCCGCTTTAAGTGGTAGATACTTCTAAAATCTTCTTCTTGCCATGAATTGATATAAACGATTAACCTTTTCTTAGATGTGTTGATTTTGTGTAATTAAAATGGATAATAACAATACAGCAGAAATAACTTCTTTCATTCCAATATATAGAACTCAGTGAATGAAGTACAGTAAATCAGGGGGTTAAAGTGTCACCAGAGTAAGCTCATTGTAAATGTATCTTGTCCTTTGAGATATTCTTAGGCCCCAGTTGTCCATTTCAGTGCTAAATGATTTAATATGCATAGACTATAATTTACATAGCAAGTGGTTGTGTGAAATGAATTATTTATTCACTGACAAATACCAATTGTCCATTATACTGTCAGATACAGAGATGAACCATATTTGACCTGTTGTGAAAATTTGCTTTCAAGAATTTATTATCTTTGCCTATAAGTGACATTGAAGCATTGAGTAAGTTGAGTAGAAATGCAATGATTTTATTTTTCACAAAATTCCACTGTGTATCGTAATATAATTGAACATTTCATGCCAATTATATGAAATAAAATAGGTGCCTTTAAAACAGATATAAGTGTATCCATCACTCGATATAGTTGATATAGTTTGTTTAGTAACTTCAACAGATTTTAGTTCTTGTGACTTTCCTATGGGACTCTTTTTATTACCTCCCGCAGCCATTCACATATTCACCCTATTCCACTAGTCATCCTAGCATCCCTACATTCACCTTTAAGACACATAGGCCCAGATTCTCATACATTCGCGCTGCTCCTGGGCAGCGTAATATATGAGCTCTACGTTACACCGCCGCAGGTCTACAGGTTTACATCCTGATTCTCAGAACACTTACCTGTAAACTTGCGGCGGTTTAGCGTTAGATTGCTCGGCGCAAGCCTGCCCAATTCAAATGGGGCGGGAACCATTTAAATTAGGCGCGCTCCCGCGCCGAGGGTACTGCGCATGCTCCGTCGGGTAAATTACCCGACGTGCATTGCGCTAAATGACGTCGCCCCGACGTCATTTGCCTAGATGTATACGTAAATGGCGTCCAGCGCCATTCACGGACGTCTTACGCAAACGACGTAATTTTTATTGAATTCGACGCGGGAACGACGGCCATAGTTAACATTGGTTGCGCCTGCTAATTAGCAGGGGCAACCTTACGCGTCGGGTACGCTACGCAAACGACGTTAATTCGCTGCGTCGACCTCGCGTATGTTCGGGAATCGCCATACTTACCTCATTTGCATAGACGACGGGGAAAAGCGACGATGCGACACCTAGCGTCGGGAAAAAAAATTGCTTTTAAGATCTGACAGCGTAACAGCCTTACGCTTGTCAGATCTAATGGGTACCTATGCGCAACTGATTCTGAGAATCAGTCGCATAGATACCCGGGGCCAGATGAGGTGTTACGACGGCGCTAATGGTGTTGCGCCGTCGTAACGCCTTTGAGAATCTGGCCCATAGTGGGATATTTACCAAAACTGGAGCACTCAGAATCTGTGCATGGTAGTCAATCAACTTCTAATTTCAGATTGTTCAAATAAGCTTTAACCTGCCTAGCGGTATTCCAGAGTCTGGCTCGGGGTGCATTTTACATGCCAAAAGAGGTAACCCAGAGCCAGACTTTGGATTGCATTGCAGGATACAGGCAAAGTTACTTACCTTGTCCCTAGATCCTGCGATGTGTCCCCGCTGTGTGTGCGAGCTGTCATCTCACTCGATTCACACACTGGTGACTGCCGAGTGGCGCCGAGCTCCATTCCTGAGCAGCGCGACGCACGGGGGCGGAGTTCGGCGCCAAATTCAAAAAAGTAAAAACACAGTATAGATACAGTATACTGTAATCTTACAGATTACAGTACTGTATCAAATAATTACAAATCCCCATTGTCCCTAGTGGTCTGTCCAGTGTCCTGCATGCAGTTTTATATTATAAAAACTGTCCTTTCTGCCTGGAAACTGGAGATTGTCCATAGCAACCAAAAAGTGTCCCTTTGCATCAAAAGTGGTTTTAGACCAGCTAGAAAACAGCAATAATAAATTAGAATCACTTGCAGAATTGAGCGATAGCGATTTGTGGGGAAATTCATCATCAAACACTGAAAGTAATGACAGCGACAATTCTGCAACTGAGCACATTTCTGTGTTTTTGATTTAATTACATTATTGAATAATTTTTATTATAATTACATTATTATTTTTTATAATTATTTATAGTTATTTATTATATTATAATTTATGATTTTGGGTTTCAAACGTTATCATACCCGGGATGTCTACTAGACTCTTGTTTGGACAGAATTAAGTGAGTTATTCCTAAGAATTACAGGCCTACAATATAAGAAGCCAAATTTCCATGCAAAATAATGGTACTGCTTTCAGCACCAAAAATCTGAAAGAATCATGCCGCCAGGGAGGTTAACAATAAAACCTGGAGAACTTTGGCTTCTATGCAGGGCTGCACCAGATTTTGCACGCTCCAGTTTTAGTAATTCTTCCTTTTGTTCCAGTGTAAGAAGTAACTATATATATATATATATATATATATATATATATGTGTGTGTATATATACTATATATATATATATATATATATATATATATATATATATATATATATATATATATATATATATATTTATTGTAAGGGGTTATTTATTGTAAGGTGTGTGACCCCTTGGATGGGTTCACTACACACTGAATTTATACAGACAGGCAGTCGAAGACGGTTGAAAACAAAGATTTTGGTTTATTCTTCCATCTTGCTGGAAACAAGTGCAAGCATCCAAACAGCATAAACAAAATCAAACATAAAATAAACCCTGGTCACTTGGGGCGTCTATCTTCACCACACAGGAAACTATCTATGGAGTCTGGCACAGCCTAGTGCTGGGCAGACACTGCTGGTCATACAGCAGAAAAACTAATTTTTATCACACAGAAAAATCAATCCTCTCCTCACCTTCTCAGAGGACTTTCAGTACACTGCTTCTCCTTACTCACAAACAACGCCCTTAGACCATCTCTGGCCACTTTTGCAGCCGACGCCTAATAAGAATTGGTGTATTGTCTAAACAAGGCAGAAATGTATGTCCTGTCTGTGACAACACCCACAGATTTACCTGACTTCCTGTCACAATATATATATATATATATATATATATATATATATATACACTGCTCCAAAAAATTTAAGGAACACTTTTAAAACACATAAGATCTCAATGGGGAAAAATATCATGCTGGATATCTATACTGATATGGACAGGGTAATGTGTTAGGAATAAAGAATGCCACATCTGTTGATTGACATTTTAATTTTCAACCTACAGAGGACTGAATTCAAAGAAACCCTGAAAAACAAAGTGAAAAAATGATGCAGCAAGCTAGTCCATTTTGCTGAAATTTGATTGCAGCCACTCAAAATGGCACTAGCTTGTATTACCCCCACGTTCTTGTATGCATGCCAGACAACATCGGGGCATGCTCTTAATGAGACAACGGATGGTGTCCCAGGGTATTTCCTCCCAGGTCTGGACCAAGGCATCACTGAGCTCCTGACCAGACTGAGGTACAACCTGGCAGGGTCGGATGGACCAAAACATAATGTCCCAGAGGTGTTCTATTGGATTTAGGTCAGGCGAGCATGGGGACCAAAAGAGAAATAGAAAAAAGAGGGTGCACCAACCTTGTACATTATCCTTTAGATGTATTTTATTAAAAAAGTTAACTAAAAACTACTCACAAACATGTGAAAGAAAACCGCAATGTAAAATAGCCTTCAGATGATGGCAATTGGTCTGACAACAGTCTCCAGATGTTAATAGAGAAGAACTTTAAGGGCCACTGCCAGCATGGGGGCCATTCAATGGTATCAATTTCTTCATCCTTCAGGAACTGGCTGCATACTCTCACCACATGAGGCCGGGCATTGTCGTGCACCAGGAGTAACTCAGGACCCACTGCACCAGCGTAAAGTCTGACAATGGGTCCAAGGATTTTATCCTAATACCTATACAATCAGGGTGCCATTGTCTAGCCCAGGGGTAGTGAATTAAAATTCACGGGGGTCCGGTCGGAAAAAAATTCTTCCAGCGGAGGTCCGAATGTCATATTGGTGCTATGACGCCACATGATATCCTCCACTTCACAGCGCCCCCCCCCCCCCCCCACCACACACATGCACACACCTTTAAGACCCACACACCATCGAAATCGACATTAAAATCTCAAAATACATTTCTTTCATTTTTAGGCAGCACAGATCAGTTGCGGTGCATAGAAACAGAATGCATTTTGCACCACACTGCTCAGTGTTTCAATGTGAACAGGACACATAGAAATCAGAGACCTGTGTTTTGCCAGTGCAGAAATCATAGAACCCCTTGTACATCAGTGTCCTCAGCCCCCCCCCCCCTTACATCACATCCCCCTGCCTCATCACAAAACCCCCATTACAGACTGACCCCCCCAAATCACAGATCCCCCCATCCCAGACTGACCCCCCAAATCAGACTCCCATCACATACCGATCCCCCCCAATCACAGATGGACACCCCCAGCACAGACTGATTTCCCACAATCACAGATGGACCCCCCAATCACAGACTGAACCCCCACAATCACAGATCCCCCTATCACAGGCTGACCCCCCCCAAATCAGATCCCCCAAATCACAGACCCCCTATTACAGACTGATCCCCCAATCACAGATGGACCCCCCCAATCACAGATGGACCCCCCACAATCACAGACCACCCCATCACAGACTGAACCCCCCCAAATCAGACTGATCCCCCCAATTACAAACTGAACCCCCCACAATCACAGAACACCCCATCACAGACTGAACCCCCCACAAACACAGATCCCCCCCATCACAGACTGACCCCCCAAATCAGACCCCCTATAACAGACTGACCCACCAATCACAGACTGACCCCCCCCAAATTCACAGACCACCCAATTACAAACTGAACCCCCCCCCCACCCACAATCACAGAGCACCCCATCTTAGACTGACCCCCCCCAAATCAGACCCCCTATCACAGACTGACCCACCAATCAGACGGACCCCCCAAATTCAAAGACCCCCCATCACAGACTGAACAACCCCCTCCCTACAATAACAGACCCCCTCCCCCCCATCACAATCCTCTCAATAGCAAACCCCTGTCCTGTCCTGTCCTGTCCTGCACAGCACAACACTCCCCCTCCCCACAGAAAACCTACCTTATTCACACAGGACATGGAGCGTGGCCGCTCTGGACAATGGGCGGGACCTTTCCCATTAAAAGCGAGTGATTTGTTGCTGGGACCGACCCGCTGCCTAGCAACCAATCACCCACTTTTTAACTTTAAAAAGTCCCGCCCATTGTCCAGCGCGGTCGTGATTCATGATTTTGTGAATAAGGCAGACAGGCAGTGTGGGGAGGGGGAGTGCAGAGACGGCACAGACCTGCTGCGCCTGCCATGCTGTGTATATAGCGGCATCGGCAGGCGGGCGAGCCGGCCACAGAGACACACAGGCGAGGCTGCGGTCCGGGTAGAATGGCCACTGGGGCCGGAACCGGACCGCGGTCCGCCATTTAGTGACGCCCGGTCTAGCCTGTAGAGATCTGTGCATCCCTCCATTGAGATGCCTCCCAGACCATCACTTGTCATGCTGAATGATGTTACAGGCAGCATAACATTCTCCACTGCTTCTCCAGACCATTTCCCATCTGTCACATGTGCTCAGGGTGAACCTGCTCTCAACTGTGAAAAGCACAGGGTGCCAGTGGTGAACCTACCAATTCTGGTGTTCAATGACAAATGCCAATCAAGCTCCATGGTGGCTGGCAGTAAGCAAAGGACCCACTAGAGGACATCAGGCCCTCAAGCCACCCTCACGAAGTCTGTTTCTGATTGTTTGGTCAGAGATATTCACACCAGTGGCCTGCTGGAGGTCATTTTGTAGGGCTCCGGCAGTGCTCATCCTGTTCTACCTTGCAAAAAGGTGCATATACCGGACCTACTGATGCGTTAAGGATCTTCTACGGCCCTATCCATCTTTCCTAGAGTAACTACCTGTCTCCTGGAATCAACTCCATGCTCTTAAGACTATACTAGGAGACACAGCAAACCTTCTGGCAATGGCACGTATTGATGTGCCATCCTGGAGGAGTTGGACTGCCTCTATAGGGTCCAGGTAGCGCCTCATGTTACCAGTAGTGATACGCACCCTAGCCAAATGCAAAACTAGCAAAAAACAGTCATAAAAGATGAATGAAGGGAAAAAATGTTGCCCATCTAGTGCACCTGTTGTTAATTTCATTAACACCAAAGCAGCTGAAACTGATTAACAACCCCCTCTGCTAATTACCGGACCAGATTATTATCCCAGGAGTTTACCATATATACTCAAGTATAAGCCAAGTTTTTCAGCCTTTTCTTTGGGCTGAAAATACCCCCCTTGGGTTATACTGAAGTCAGTGTACCTGAAAGGCTGCGAGTGTCCATCGTTTAAAAGTCGCGGCTTCCCCCTGGTCCCTTCCATGATAGTTGTTTCCCAGCAGACACTGTGTTCAGTGTTCTGCCTATCACAGATGTCCTCTCATTCTCGGACATGGTTTCCCAGCAGACACTGTGTTCAGTGTTCCGCCAATCACGGAAGCCTTTTCATCCTCGGACAAGAGAACGTCCGTGATAGGCGGAACACTAAACACAGTGTCTGGTGGGAAACCGAGTCCGAGGAGGATAAGATGTCCATGATAGGTTGCTGGGAAACGCCTATAACGGAACGGGACCAGGAGGAGATCACGACTTCTAAACAATGAATGGACACCCGCAGCCTGTCAAAAATGTCAGGTACACTGACTCAGCACAGGGAGGCTGCAATGGGCACAGTGAGGTTGGGCACAGTGAGGTGGCAATGGGCACAGTGAGGTGGCAATGGGCACAGTGGAAATGGACACAGTGGCAATGGGCACAGTGAGGTGGCAATAGGCACAGTGAGATGGCAATGGGCACAGTGAGGTTGCAATGGGCACAGTGAGGCTTGCAAATGGGCATTGTTGACCCTCTTTTCTGCTTACAGTGGCTGCTGCATTCTCACCCTAGGCTTATACTCGAGTCAATAAATTTTCCCAGTTTTTTGGGGTAAAATTAGGTACCTCAGCTTATCCTCTGGTCGGCTTATACTCGAGTATATATGGTAATTGACTTGATGCTATACTCTGAGTAAAAAGTGTTCCTTACATTTTTTGAGTAGTGTATATATATATATATATATACATATATAAGGAAAATTGGAAATAAACTGCGCTAAAATAGTCGAAAAGAGAAAGGAGAGCTGCAACACAGTTACAGTCTATTTAATCCGAGAGCTGCGATTACCATGTAAACAATAAGTACAAAAACAGAATGTGAGAAAAATATAAATCGTGCTACCTCTAAAACATGTGAAACAAGTGTTTAAATCACAAAACATTCAAAATAAACATAAGTGATATATGATGGTATATTTAAGTCACTAATACACCCAAAAAAAAGGGGGAGTTGATTGCCACTAGAGGGCACTATGTAGCACTCTCAAACCCCTCGATATCAGTGAAACAGTGATGATATTAATAATAAACATCAAAATAGATTGAATCGGAATTATGCATTTAAATGAATCCTTCTTAGAAAATGTTTTTTTTTTTTTAAATAAATGAAATATTAAAGCAAATAAAGTCTATAAATGTTTAACACATGAAATGCCAAACACCCGTGCTCTGTGCCAAATATCCCAAACTTTTTGAAAACTTGTCCAAAGAAAAGTGATGTATCCTCCACCAAACTATGGATTGGCTCCTTACCAAATCGCCATGATCCCTTATGACAGGGGATCATGAACAGCGTATAATAGGTAGTCACTCCCAGTCATGTAGTTCAGCCAGATACGATCCTTAACATTGGGTCTCTGTCAGGTACAGTACCTGTCGCTGAAAAATGTGTTTCCAGCACGACGGCATCGCGCTGATTCTCGACGACATGGTCCGACATCTCGCACTCGCTGGAATAGAAAAAGCACATTCCAGCGAGCGCGTCATAGAAGCAACGGGGATCCGACTTAGATTCCTGCCAATTCTAGCCGCGGCGTTTAGTATGAATCATGAGGGGGAACTCCACACCAAATTTTAAATAAAAAAACGGCATGGGTTCCCCCCCAGGGGCATACCAGGCCCTTAGGTCTGGTATGGATTGTAAGGAGAACCTCCTACGCCGAAAAAATGGCATGGGGGTTCCCCACAATCCATACCAGACCTGTATCCAAGCACGCCGCCCGGCTGGTCAGGAAAGAAGTGGGGATGAGCGAGCACCCCCCCCTCTCCTGAGCTGTACCAGGCCACATGCCCTCAACATGGAGGGGTTGGGTGCTCTGGGGCAGGGGGTCACCCTGTCCTTATGTTGATAAGGACAGGGCCTCTTCCTGACAACCCTGGCCGTTGGTTGTCGGGGTCTGCAGGCAGGGGCTTATCAGAATCTGGGAGTCACCTTTAATAAGGGGGCCCCCAGATACCGGCCCCCCACCCTAGGTGAATGAATATGGGGTACATTGTACCCCTACCGATTCACCTGGAAGAAAAATGTCAATAAAATAAACACACAACACAGGGTTTAAAATTATTTATTAGTGAGCTCCAGGGTTTCCCCGCTTTCCGGGGGGTCTTCTCCACTCTCAGGGGGGTCTTCTTCCATCTTCTCCGCTCTCCACTGTCATCTTGGCGCTCCCCGGTTTTTCTCCCGCTCGCTCTCCGGTGCCTATAGTATGCCTGTAAAGTAGCACATTTTTTTCTGTGCTTAGAACGGACTGCACAAAATGACATTTCTAAAGGAAAAAAAGTAATTTAAAACTACTTGCGGCTATAATGAATTGTCGGGTCCTGGCAATACAGATAAAAGTAATTGAAAGGAACAACATGGGTTACCCCCCAGTCCATTACCAGGCCCTTTGGGGTCTGGTAATGGATCCCATTAGTGGATCAGTAGTGGATCCCCAAACCTCAAAAAAAATGTGGGGGTCCCCCCAAATTCCATTACCAGGCCCTTCAGGTATCGTTTGTAGCGGCGGGTCCAGGTCGTAGAAGGATCACGGCGCTGGATTTTTTTTTTTTATTAAAGGGCTTGTCCCATCTTTGTGTGTGTGTTTTTTTCCTTTTTTTCTCACTTTTTTGGGTGAAATGGTAGGGGTACAATGTACCCCGTTACCAATTCACATGGGGGGCGGCATCTGGGGGTCCCCTTTGTTAAAGGGGGCTTCCAGATTCCGATAAGCTCCCTGACCACAGACCCCCACAACCACCAGGCAAGGGTTGTGGGGATGAGGCCCTTGTCCCTATTAACATGGGGACATCCTCCCCATGTTGAGGGCATGTGGCCTGGTATGGTTCAGGAGGGGGGCCGCTCTCTCATCCCCCTTTTTTTTCTAATTTGGCGCAGGGTTTCCCTTAATATCCATATAAGACCTAAAGGGCCTGGTAATTGAATTTAGGGGACCCCCACACATTTTTTTTGATTCGGGGTTCCCTTTAATATTCATACCAGACCCAAAGGTCCTGGTAATGGACTGGGGGGGACCCATGCCGTGTTTTTTTCCCCAAGGACATTTTTCTGTATTGCCGGTACCCAACAAATCATTATAGCCACGAGTAGTTTTAAATGACTTTTTTCCTTTACAAATGTCATATTGTGCAGGGACTGTTCTAAGCACGGGACACAGGCACCACTTTACAGGCATACTATACACACCCCCCAGGTATGAAATTTTAAGAAATATTTCACTTTTACTGTTTCACTTTAAGCATTATTAAAATCACTGCTCCTGAAAAAACTTTCGTTTTTTTAAAAATGTTTTGCATTGATACATGTTCCCTGGGGCAGGACCTGGGTCCCCAAACACTTTTTATGACAATAACTTGTATATTAACCTTTAAAATAAGCACTTTTGATTTCTCCCATAGACTTTTAAAGGGTGTTCCGTGCATTTCGAATTTGGCGTGAACACACCAAATTGTTCGCTATTCGGCAAACGGGTGAACAGCCAATGTTTGAGTCGAACTCATGTTTGACCCAAACATAAAGCTCATCCCTAATGCAGAATTTCTAATTGACTTGATAACTGACAGCGCTGCCTTAAAGCAGCAAAAGCAACCTAAGCCATAACATTTTCACCAATATGCAGTTGATATGAGGTTTTGCTCCTGTAATCCTGTCTTTGGTATGCACCAAATATGTCAACTGTTACTGTAGCCTTTATTTCATCAGTTCACAGCACATTTTTTAAGAAGGCCTGGTCTTTGCCTCTATGTTTAATGGCAAGCTGTAGTCTTGCTTTTTAAAGTCAGAAGCTACAAATACTTTTAAAATATGGACACTTACCTGTCAAGGGCGCCCGTGATTTTGGCACCCGAAACTGATCTGTCCCTCGACTCTCGGGTGCTACCGCCGCCATCTTTGGTAAGGGAATCAGGAAGTGAAGCTTTGAGGTTTCACTTCCTGGTTCCCTACTGCACATGAGCAAGACATGCTGCACGATCCGAATGGTCCTGGATATGGCATAGATATCCCCGGATACTGTGACTATCTATGCCCCGAAAGTGGGATCAAATACCTGCATTATACAGGCATTTGCTCCCCCCTGAAAGGTGCCAAATGTGACACCGGAGGGGGGTAGGATTCTGAAAAGCGGAACTTTAATTTTAGGGTGGAAATGCTCTTTAAGTTATTTTTTGACAGCAAAATACTTTTTCCTTGCACTTCCATGCAGGTTCAACTGGTGCAATTTCATTCTGATTGTAGATGCATGCACCTTGAGAACAACTGTTACCTGCAAATCCCAGAATTCCATTTTCAGGTACTTAGAGAGTTCTTCTTGGCATCACATGGTCAGCTTGTTGGCCCAATTTGCTGGGCATGCCAGTGCTGGACAATTTAGCAGTTATTTGAACTATATACCACTTGTACATTATTTTCCTTACAGTGGAATGATTCATTTTAAATATTTTGGTGATTTAAAAAAATGCATTGTCAGACTTCTAGGCATCTACAACTTTTTTTTTAGCACCTGTACACCCCATGGCTGAGGAGTTTTGTCATAGGGGTAGAGATTAGTTCCCCTACAGCATTACAATGGGTAGATCGGCCTATTGCTGTAAGGAGAAGGCATATGAAATCGATCGGATCAAAATCTAGAATGCACCGTATTTTAAACTAGCATATATAAAAAGCAAAGTAGTGGTACCCTCGTTGAAGGAGAACAGAGAGAAAAGAGAAAGAAAGAACAAGGGGTCAGCGGAGGAGAAAAGGAGGAGGGAACAGAAACCGGGAAGAAAAAAGAAAAAGAAAATAGGAGAAATAGAAGGCTTATAAGAGGTAATATAGAGAGGGGGGGAACAAAGAAGGGGATAATAATAGGGGTGTAAACGTGGAAAAATCCGTGCTACCCCCACCGTGATCAAAAAGACTAGTGATCTGCAAAACAAGTGCCACAATGTGCAAAAGGGTGCAACTACTCTTAGAAAGTATATAGTGAATAATAAGAGAGAAACCTCCTGAAAACACAAAAAAAATTAACAAATATTCTCTCTGTCAGTATGACAGGTGCTGCATTTAACAGTTTAGCTGGAATATACAGCTAAAAGGAAAAATTTCAAAAATAAGGTACAAATGCGCAACCTTTTATGTGTAAACAAAGGTGCAAGTGAATAAACTTAATTAACTTAAATCGTTTAGTGTGATACAACAAAACAACACACAGAGTCCAATAAATGGTGGCTGAAAACACAGCTAACTATGATCAGCGGTATGTGTAAAAAGCACTCTTCGTCCAGAATCTGCAGAAATGGTGTATAAAGAGGCCACTTACCGGATGTGCTGGATCCCTATCACAGAGATCATAAAGGCTCAGCAAGTCTCCACAGGACTCCACAGCAACCGATCATTTCTCCTCTAGTCTGTCTGTGTTGGGCACTGAGGTTGGGGTAGTGTCCATACTGGAAATGCCTTCCTCTGTGTGCTCCCTCTCTCTCCAACTATTGCACCTGTCATACTGATAAGTGCATGACCAATGAATTTTGAAGTAAGAGTGGATGTAAATTAATTGGGAAATGGGAGACTAGCTCCCAATAGGGTCTACCTGGCTTGACCAACAGTGTATGGCAGTGGGCCGATCCATAGCCGCTATTTAGTGGCTTTTGAATGGGCATTCCCATATATAGGTAATGACACCACCACTATCCCTGGAACCTTTGTTTACATTTAGGATACATTCCCCAACTGACAGCTGAATGGACTGGAGATACAGAATGTGTGAGAAGATCTCACATACATGACAGCTGGCCAGCATGGACATTTTCTACCCTGAGCACTGGCCTACCTTCATACGCCAGCTCACAGCTGGTATCAATTACCGCTACTTTCATAATTTGGAAACTGGTGGTAGTTCTTTAAGACATTATCACTACCAAAGTGCCACATTCTTAAAGGGGTTGTAAAGGTTGTTTTTTATTTTCTAAATAGGTTCCTTTAAGCTAGTGCATTGTTGGTTTACTTACCTTTTCCTTTGATTTCCCTTCTAAATGTTTTTTTTTCCTTTGTTTTCTTTGTCTGAATTTCTCACTTCATGTTCCTCCTCAGTAAGCTGTTCAGTAAGCTGTTCTGGCTGACTAACCACCACTTGGATGATGGTGGCAAGTTTACTGAGGAGAAACAGGAAGTGAGAAATTCAGACAAAGAAAAAACATTTAGAGGGGAAATCAAAGGAAAAGGTAAGTGAACCAACAATGCACTAGCTTAAAGTAACCTATTTAGAAAAAAAAAAAAAAAAAACCTTTACAACCCCTTTAAATTTCTTGCCTATGTTAGTAATGTTACCCAAACTCTAGCAAATGCTTGTTTGAATTAGGTGCAGGTTGTTTCTAAAGGAAACCACTGCCAGCAAAGCATTTATTGAAATCGCCTGGATATGTCTGAACTTACTAATATAATAATTGTACTAACCAACTTATTTTTTTTTACAGATTTTTGTCCATAACACCATAACAAAAGTGAATCTTAAAAAGCAAAAAAAGATGAAAAATTCATCCTGTGATCTGGTAGCATTTGCATGGTATGTTTGCAAGAACACCTGTCTCAGCATTTACCTCCACATATACTGTATAAGCAATAAAGGTTATGGCTCTTTGATATAGATAAAAGACATATATAGAAAATCACATTTATGTTGCACGCCCATAAATACTTACATAAAATGTAAAATTAAATGTGAAGGTGCAGTAAGTAATAAGGTCAATAAATGCATACTGTAGAAGTTCTTTGCAATCCTAACAAGTCCCATTTGTTCTCAAGAGAAACACAAATTTGCTTGCCTGTTGCTACCTTGTTAGTTTCATTTTCAGTAGTGTTTAATATTTAATTTACCACTTTAGGAAGTGAAACCAAGGTCATCAAACAAACTACCAAACACTTAAAACTTGTTATTATTTTCAGCAGCATTGCATAAGGTAATTTATCTCAGGTGATTTATTGCAATACTAATTATCTATAATAAATTTTAAATATTAACGTATAGTCCCCTCTATTTAACCTTCTGCAATGAAGAAAGGGTGAAATATGAAAATATGATATTAAAAATGCATGTAGATATTTGATGTCTTGGTTGGGTAATGTAAAATGTGAAATAACCATTGTGCAATAAAGATAACTATTAACAATTGTTAGAGAGCAAAATGATTGACTGACTTTAAAGAACAAGTCTATGCTTCCTGTCATTTTAAAAAGTTAGCTTGGGCCAGCTTGGTTGAAGCAAACGCTTACTGTTACTGAAGGCTCTGGCAACTGTGTATGCTGAATAGGGATGAGCTTTGAGTTCGAGTCAAACTCATGTTCGAGTCGAACATTGCCTGTTCGCCTGTTCGGCGAACAACAAACAATTTGGGATGTTTGCGGAAAATTCGAAAAGCCACGGAACACCCTGTTAAAATCTATGGGAGAAATCTAAAGTGCTAATTTTAAAGGCTAATATGCAAGGTATTGTCCTAAAAAGTTTTTGGGGACCTGGGTCCTGTCCCAGGAGACACGTATCAATGCAAAAAAAAGTTTTAAAAACAGCAGTTTTTTCAGGAGCAGTGAATTTAATAATGCTTAAAGTGAAACAATAAAAGTGAAATATTCCTTTAAATTTCGTACCTAGGGGGGTGTAAAGTAAGCATGTGAAATAGCGCATGTTTCCCGTACTTAGAACTGTCTCTGCACAAAATGTCATTTCTTAAGGAAAAAAGTAATTTAAAACTGACTTGCGGCTTAAATGAATTGTCGGCTCCCGGCAATTCAGAGAGAATTCATTCATAAAAAAAAAAAAAGTGTGGGGTCCCCCCAAATTCAATAACCAGGCCCTTCAGGTCTGGTATGGATATTAAGGGGAACCCCGCCGTCAATTTAAAAAAATGATGTGGGGGTTCTCCCCAAATATCCATTCCAGACCCTTCAGGTCTGGTGTGGATTTCAAGGGGAACTCCACCCAAAATAAAAAAAAATGGTGTGGAGTTCCCCTAAAAATCCACACCAGACCCCTTATCCGAGCACGTAACCTGGCCGGTCGCAGAAAAGAGGGGGGACAGAGAGCAGCCCCCCCTCTCCTGAACCGTACCAGGCCACATGCCCTCAACATGGGGAGGATGTCCCCATGTTGATAGGGACAAGGGCCTCATCTCCACAACCCTTGCCCGGTGGTTGTGGGGGTCTGCGGGCGGGGGGCTTATCAGAATCTGGAAGACCCCTTTAACAGGGGACCCCCAGATCCTGCCCCCCCCTATGTGAATTGGTAATGGGGTACATTGTACCCCTAACATTTCGTCCGGGATCCAGAGCACAGCATCGCCGGCCGCCTGTGTCCACCGGAGACAGCCCGGCGAATGATGCTGCTGAAGCTATGACAATTCTTATATTGGTGAGGCGGGGCCACCCGTCACGTGACCCCATCCCCCTCTGACGCACCCTCTGCTACGTCACTGGGGAAGCCCAGGCTTCCCCCTTGCGTCAGAGGGGGAGGGGTCACATGACAGGTGGCCCCGCCTCACCAATATAATATATATCACCTGTGACTGGATATCGACAATGTTGGAGCGGGGAGCCGGGACCGAGAGTGGATAACCACCGCTGGATTTTTTTTTTAATAAAGGACTTTTTTTCCCACGGTGTGTGTTTTTTTACAATTATTTACACTTCCTTCGTAAAATGGTAGGGGTACAATGTACCCCATTACCAATTCACATAGGGGGGGCAGGATCTGGGGGTCCCATTTTTTTTTTTTTGATAAGCCCCCCACCCGCAGACCTCCACAACCACCACGCAAGGGTTACGGGGATAAGGCCCTTGTCCCCATCAACATGGGGACATCCTCCCCATGTTGAGGACATGTGGCCTGGTACGGTTCAGGAGGGGGGCCTCTCTCTGTCCCCCCCTCTTTTCTGCAGCTGGCCAGGTTTCGTGTTTGGATAAGGGGTCTGGTGTGGATTTTTGGGGGAACTGCACACCATTTTTTTTTAAATTTGGGGTGGTGTTCCCCTTAAAATCCACACCAGACCTGAAGGGTCTGGAATGGATATTTTGGGGGAACCCCTACCTAATTTTTTTTAAATTGACGGTGGGGTTCCCTATAATATCCATACCAGACCTGAAGGGCCTGGTTATTGAATTTGGGGGACCCCACACTTTTTTTTTTCATTAATGAATTCTCTCTGAATTGCCGAGAGCCGACAATTCATTATAGCCGCAAGTCTGTTTTAAATGACTTTTTTTCTTTCAGAAATGACACTTTGTGCAGAGACAGTTCTAAGTACGGGAAACATGCGCTATTTCACATGCATACTTTACACCCCCCCCCCCAGGTACGAAATTTAAAGGAATATTTAACTTTTATTGTTTCACTTTAAGCATTATTAAATTCACTGCTCCCAAAAAAACGTCCGTTTTTAAAACCTTTTGCATTGATACATGTCCCCTGGGACAGGACCCAGGTCCCCAAACACTTTTTAGGACAATAACTTGCATATTAGCCTTTAAAATTATCACTTTAGATTTCAAACATTCAAGTCCCATAGACTTTAAGGGGTTCTAAAGTTCACATGAACATTTGGTGTGTTCGCAGGTTCTGGTGCGAACCGAACAGGGGGGTGTTCGGTTCATCCCTAATGCTGAAATATAGTGCAGCAGCTTGTGCTACACACAGTATACATGTGCACACTTAAATATTTAATTTAAAAAAAATTGGTTTCATCCGAAAAATAAATTTATTTAGTTACTCCCGAAACTCGTTTTTTATTTATTTTGTTAAAAAATGCATTTGTCTGAAAATCCGAAATAATTAAGGTTGAATCTGTCAATTGAAAGCTTATGGTGTCTGTCAGATGTTCTAAGAAGATTCGACAAAGCAGCTAAACTATACGACGCCTCGATCATACATTTACAGGCAAATTCTCCGCCTACACGCTATAGTAGAATTCTAATGATGTTTAACTGGTAATAATTATAATTATTATTAAATACTACTAGTCAAACAATATTAGAATTTTTCTATAGCCCATGGGCGGAGCATTTGACCGTAAATGTCTGTATGTTTTTAGCTGCTTGGTCGAATATTTTCTCTTTATGTCGAATATATTTGGACTAATAGAGTGAGGTTAGGTACATTCAACCACAGGTTCGATAGTCACAGATCGCTATTGTTACTGTAATGTCGAATCTTCTATCTATATTGAACTGTTGTCGCAACGATACGAAAATATAATGGATACGAAAATAAGGCAATTTTTTATTTCGGATCTTTCAGGTTTCGGATTCTGGGCGTTCATTATCGTTTGTTAAAGCAAACACAAAAACCCCCCAAATTTGGATGAAAGTACATTCGGACAAAAACAAATGCACATGTCTAACACACAGTAAGCTGTGCTGGGACTGGAAAAAAAAACAGAGTCTATCATGTAGCATCTCAGAAGCTTCTTGCATTTTTAGCAATGAATACAAGGTGTTCTCTATTTGGCTGAGGTAAAATTTGTGACATCATTCACCCACCTCTCCATCACCAATCATAGAACACCTTGTATTCATTGATAAAAATACAAGGCTGTTCCTGAATGACTGAAATTCCTAAAGACTGACTTTTTTATTTTCAGTGGCAGAAGGGAAGAGTGTAGGACTCAGGCAGAACCACAGTATTGATACTGTATACAGCAAAAGCTGCTGCACTATATTTCAGCATACACTGCCAGAACCTTCTAAAACAGTAACCATTTATTTCAACCAAGCTACACACAACTAACTTTTTAAAGTGATAGGAAACATAGAGTTCCTCCTTAAGAATGTGCCCTGATTGGTTTGATCCCCTTGAGATTCATGAACATTTGTAAGTTTGAATGTTATTTTTATTTACCAATAGTGCCATATTACATTTATATTGGTGTTATGTCAGTCAGGCTCTCCTGTGATGGCCTTTCTGTTCTCCCAGTCTCTATTGTAGATTCCTGATTTTGGATGGCCCAAGAGTATGACTGCTTACTGTACAAGCACTGGAGAACAATAGCGATAATATAAACAAGGCTTCACTTCAAAGAGATCAATATATACTGCTACTTCTACCTACTGTTTTTCCACCTACTAAAAGCACACTCAGCACAAACAAAAGAAGTAAAATAAAAGCAGTAAAAATGCTGGAGTTTCCAAAAAATACAGTACAAGCATATGTGTATATATGGCTTTTATAGTAGGTTTTAAGATACATTGGGATTGATTTACTAAAACTGGGGAATGATAAATCTGGAGCAACTGTGCATGATAGTCAATCAGCTTCTAATTTCAGCTTGTTCAATAAAGCTTTGACAAAAAATATGGAAGATTATTGATTTCTATGCAGAGCTGCACCATATTTAAAATTCTCCAGTTTTAATAAATCAACTCCAGTGTGTTTTATGGGATAGAGGACTATCTTGTCTAGTTGTCTGTAAAGATATTGTTCAAAAGTAGGTAAAATAATGTGTGCTACACATACTGCAAGCATTGAATCTAAATGATACACTAAATAACAGATTATGTCGACTACAGTTTTTTGGTCCAATAAAAAATCTAATCATACTGACTTCATCCACATTTCAATTCCCTTAAATGTAAGTTTAATAAGAAGAAATTAGAACAAAGGACATTAGTTACTATCAATCCGATATGTCCCTTGTGCCTCTAGCTCCTGCATTAGTTGTAATCTTTTTCCTTCAATGCCCCCACCAACCCATGTCCACCTTTTATGTCCACCTCTTCCATTCATAGAAGCTGTTATAAAGCTTCTATGAAAGAAAAAAAAAGAAAAAGAAAGGATGGTTTGATGAATGAAAGGTCTAACTCCTCCATTAAATTCCTTCTCCCGAAAAAAAAAAACTGGTTTGTCCAATCATGAATTTTTATGTTTTTGTTTGTGAGTAGCCCACGTGGAAGAAAAATATATTTTAAATATATTTAAAAAAAAAACATTCTTAATTAATTGTTCCCAAATATATTGACATATATTTGAAATACTACAATTTTGGCCATATTTAATATATTTTAAAAATATATTTCAATATATTTGTGAATATAATATTGAATATATTTTGGAATGCATTGTGAAATATGCTGCAAATATATTCAAAAATATACATTGCTCCAAAAAATGTAAGGAACACTTTTGAATCAGAACTCCTGGGATATTGATCTGGTCAGTTAAATAGCGCTGGGGGGGGGGAGTGTATACAGAGGGGGCTGTTAATTTCAATTAACAGCAAAGCAGCTGAAACTGATTAACAACAGGTGCACTAGATGGGCAACGACCTCCAAAACAGGAATGTTTTTTTTTAGGTGGAGGTGTCTGACTTTTGTTTTCCCTACTCATCTTTTCTGACTGTTTTTCACTAGTTTGCATTTGGCTAGGTTCAGTGTCACTACTAGTAGCACAAAGTGATACTTGGACCCTATAGAGGTTGCACAGGCAGTCCAACTCCTCCAGGATAGCACATCAATATGTGTCATTGCCAGAAGGTTTGCCATGTCTCCCAGCACAGTCTCAAGAACATGGAGGAGATTCCAGGAGACAGGCAGTTACTCTAGGAGAGCTGGACAGAGCCGTAGAAGGTCCTTAACCCATCAGCAGGATCGGTACCTGCTCCTTAAGGGAACAGGATGAGCACTGCCAGAGCCCTACAAAATTACCTCCAGCCACTGGTGTGAATGTCTCTGACCAAACAATCAGAAACAGACTTCATGGGGGTGGCCTGGGGGTCTGACGTCCACTAGTGTGCTCCGTGCTCACTGCCGGACACTGTTGAGCTCGATTGGCTATTTCCATTGAACACCAGAATTGGCAGGTCCGCCACTGGTGCCCCATGCTTTTCACAGATGAGAGCAGGTTTACCCTGAGCATATGTGACAGACATGAAAGGGTCTGGACAAGCCGCAGAGAACTTTATGCTGCCTGTAACATCGTTCAGCATGACCGGTTTGGTGGTGGGTCAGTGATAGTCTGGGTAGGCAAATCCATGGAGGGATGCACAGACCTCTACAGCCTACACAATGGCACCCTGACTGCCATTAGGTATCGGGATGAAATCCTTGGACCCATTGTCAGATCCTATGCTGGTGCAATAGTTCCTCCTGGTGCACGGCAATGCCCAGCCTCATGTGGCAAGAGCATGCAGCCAGTTCCTGGAGGATGAAAAAATGTATACCATTGAATGGCCCCCACGCTCACCTGAGCTAAATCCAAAAGAGCACCTTTAGGACATTATGTTTCGGTCCATCCGGTGCCGCCAGGTTGCACAACAGTCTGTCCAGGAGCTCAGTGATGCTCTGTTCCAGATCTGGGAGGAGTTTGTTTGTGGTATTCTGCTGAGGTTCCTGAGGTTTTCCCTTCGGGTGATATTTCAACGCCGCAATTTTTCTCATAACAGCGTGACTGATCACACCTTTTGAAGTCCCAGGAAACGTTGCCAAAGTAGCAGCTTTAAAAAGTAAATGGAAAATATTAGACTTATTAGATTTTCCTTGTAGACCAAAAGCCATCCAAGACCCCTTTCACACCGTAGTGCTGCTAAAGCTCCAGACGTTTTTGCAGTGTTTTTGTAGCGCTTTTCAGGCACTAGCAAGGCTTTTTTTGTTTTTTTTTTAAGGGAAAAAGTCCAGTTTTGGTGCGCTTTGGAAGCGCTGACCATTAATTTTAATAGGTAGGGGCATTTTAGGAGCACTATTTATAGCGCTTCCAATCAGCTTCAAAGATGCTGCTTGCAGGACTTTTTCTAATGATCCGCAAGCGGACTGCCCAGTGTGAAAGTACTCATTGCACTGAAAGGGAAGCAGTTTTCATGCGCTTTTTAGAGGCTATTTCTAGCGCTAAAACGGGGTCTAACAGATGCAACTGAGTAAATAAAACTAACAAAATTAAGCATGTATAAAAACATCAAAATAGTGTAGACTTTTCAAAAATCTGTATAAAAATCAACATCTTGTGGTAGATCCACGTACCTCCGCTGCGCCCGGCGCAGATGTGAGATACGCTACGCCAGTGTAACTTACCTGGCTTTGGTTTGAATCCTCAATGAATTTGCGCCGTAAGTTACGGCGGCATAGTGTATCTCTCGCGGCGGATTTCAAATTGGGCGGGTAGGGGGCGTGTTTTATTTAAATGAAGCGCGTCCCCGCTCCGAACGAACTGTGCATGCGCCGTCCCTAAAATTTTCCACTGTGCATTGCGCTAAATGACGTCGCAAGGACGTCATTGTTTTCAACGTGAACGTAAATGGCGTCCAGCCCCATTCACGGACGACTTACGCAAACGACGTAATTTTTTTTAAAATTAGACGCGGGAACGACGGCCATACTTAACATTGAGTATGCCACCAGATAGCAGCTTTAACAATACGCCAGAAAAAGCCGAACGGAAACGACGTAAAAAAATGCGACGGCCGCTCGTACATTTGTGGATCGTCGGAAATAGCTAATTTTCATACTCAACGTGGATTACAACGTGAACGCCACCTAGCGGACGCCGAAAAATTGCATCTAAGATCCGATGGCGTACGAAGACATACGCCTGTCGGATCTAACACAGATGCCGTTGTATCTTGTTTTGGGGATACCAAAACAAATATACGACGCGCAAAATTTGAAATTACGCGGCGTATCAAGAGATACGCTGCGTAATTTCTTTGAGGATCTGCCCCATAGCCTACAACTTGACTTATTAGTTCAGACTACTACCAGACTGAACAAGATATCTAATTTTGACACAACAGTCAAATTGGCTTACAGTCTACATGTCAAAGCTGATGTTTTCATAGGGTCTAACTGTACCCGCTTCTCACCATCTGTCAGCCGCTTGGAGGCACCACCTTGAAAGTTACTTTTTATTAAAGTGGTTGTAAAGACACAAGGTTTTTTACCTTCATGTATTCTATGCATGAAGGTAAAACAATCTTCTGTGTGCAGCAGCCCCCCTATACTTACATGAGCCCCCTCTCGATCCAGCGATGTTCACGGGAGCCTTGTCTCTCCAGGGACTTGCACTGCTGATTGGCTTTCTGTAGTGGTGGGAGCTATTGGCTCCCGATGCTGTCAATCACAGTCGGTGAGCCAATTAGGAGATGGGGCCAAGGCAAGGCTCAGTGTGTGATTGGACACACATAGCTGTGGTTCAGAATCACCGGCATGGGACCTGAGAAGGATCCAAGCTGCTCTGTGCAAAGGTCCTTACACAGAGCCGGTAAATAGGACATGTTTGATATTTTAAAAAAATACAAAGTTTTAACGTTTCGGTACCACATTGAATGTTTCGGTACCAAAATAAAACCTACCTGTTTAGGCCTAGAGTACAATGCTTGACAAGGAGATGAGCTCAACTCTTCAGATTAGACAGAAGGTGATGCACACGATACATCCACACAGGATGAACTGCCACCATCATCCTTCAGTGCTATTAGCTGTGCTCTTGTGGTTTTCAAAGTATCCATTACGCCAGGCAACTCTATGGAAATGCATAAAAACTTTTTAAGTAACATAATGTCCTATTTTTTCACTATATCCATTAATTTTAATTTGTTAGAAATTGATTACTTGTGGAAAAATGTACTTTTACATGATTAGAGGATCACTAGATCAAAAATATTCCAGGAGGGTTTCACCCAAGGTAAAAGTAAGGATGTTCTACAAAACAAAAATCTGATACTATAATGAATGTAGTACAGTAAACCTCCAGTTACCCAATGATCCCCATTGTTACTGTTGTTTCTGGTTGCTTGAGAGCTAATAGTAACTGTGACAAACCCTCTGCCCTCAAACAGATCTAGGTCCGCCGTCAGTGCTTCCTCTGTTCAGATCCAGCACCATCCAAGATTCTTTAGCCCCCCAGTCAACAAACAGCACCTCAGTGTAGAGTAAAAATCAACAGCCTACACCAGTCTTGGAGTACATCAGAACTCAGGCTGGGTTCACACTGATACTACACGACAGTCACCCGACTTTCATTCTACTTTGCTCTGCGACATCAGTCCTACATTGGACTTACATCCATCCAGCTTGAATGAACAGGATACTACTTTGATCCAACTTTGTGATAGTCACAATCTGTCACGTACCTTAACCAGAGGCCGAAGTGCTGAGAGGACTTCCCTTGCGACTAAGTGCAGAGCGTCCCCTGAAGGTGACACAGGGAGTTCTATGCCCAAAGATGCAGGAGTTGCCAGCTGCGACTTGCTGAGTTGATAAACAGTCATGCAGGGGTACCACAGAAGTACCGGATGAGGCTGCGTAGCAGGGAAACCCAGGGGCAGAGTCAGGAGCCAATCCGGAAGTCATACACTGCTAGCAAGCGGAGAAGAAGTTACTGGAACAGGTCAGAAGGCAAGCCGGGGTCATACACTGGATCAGGCAGGTAGGAACAAGACACGGGATAAGCCAGGAAACAAGCCAGAGGTCATGCACGGAAAAGTCTGGTCAGGCAAGTCGGGTTGACAACAGTAGTTCTAGGAAACAGGAACAGGAACTCAGGAAAACACTCCAGGGGCTGAAGATCATGCAGCAGTTGGTGACTACTGCAACGGGCTTTATACGGTACTGACACCAGGAATCCGCAATGAAGAACACAGAGTTCTCATCGTTGTTGCGCGTATTTGCGCCCGTGCATGCGCCCGTGTGCATGCCTGCGCGCACACGTGCGTGCATGCGCTCTGTGCTCGTTGATCCGTGCCTCTGCTGCAGGACAGGTCTGCCAGTCCTTCCACGGATAGTTCTCTGACACAATCCCAGTGTGAGATAAATTCCTTTTACTGCTGCTGTAATCACCATGTCGGATGTCAAAAGTCGGATAGTAAGGACAAGGATCCTACTTTGATCTGACTTCAATTATATTTAATGGGCTGAAGTAGGATCAAAGTCGAACCAAATAGTACAGGGAGCATTTTCAAAGTCAGACCAACTTGTGTCGGACCAGTTAAGACGGCTCTCATAGGGAAACATTGATTTTCACACATCATGCGACATGAGCTCCCAATGTCAGAGCGTTTGTCGTACCAGTGTGAACCCAGCCTAACATTTTATTTGAGATCTTACAAAAATATATACACAAGGGTGACAATAAAACTGAACCAGAAACCTAATTACCATGAGCTAATTAGAAATCCTTTAGACAACATAGGTGACTCATAGGCATGGTCTTTCAGGTACTAGTCTTGCTGTCTCCCTCTACCTCACAGCAAAACATCACATAATAGTTGAGGCAGAGAGCCACAATAGACAATAGAACCCCAAACCATCACAGCAAATATTACACAACAGCCAACACACAATATATACAATGTATACAGCATTGAGTCTGACTAGCACAGATCAGACTGGAGATGTCTCATTCACCCTGTGCCCCTATTAGAGACACAGGGTAATTTACACATAAGAGGCGTCGGGGAAGCTGGACAAGGAGCCTCCAGAACTCTCCAGGGCAAGCTGAGTTCCCCAAACCCCGACCCAAAGTCACTCCTGTCACAGTAACTCTAAAGCATCCACCTCCCATGGCACCCTGCCCCCCCCCCTTAGCAGCTAAAGGGGGTAAGGATTGGGGCAGGGTTTTACCACCCCCAAAATAACATGTGAATGAGCCTTAAAAGTGGTATTGCCAAATGCAACTAATGGCTCATTCACAAGTGCGGTATGCAATGCTCCAATGCGCCTCTGAAAAATTATACAAGCGTGTTTGACAGGTGGTGAGGAGGCAAAATGTTTACACCAATAATTGCAGTAAAAGGCACACAATTGCAGCATGGTAGTACGGCAATTATAGGTTTAAATCAGGTGTGAGGAGGCAACATTGGAGGACACTGTGCCCAGTGATCTTTGACTTCTCCCATGTTGTTCAGGTAGATCTCCACCTCTCTAAGGCCTCGTACACACGGCCGAGGAACTCGACGTGCCAAACACATCGAGTTCCTCGGCCAGTTCAGCACTGAAGCCGCCGAGGAGCTCGGCGGGGCGAGAGCTCCCATAGAACAACGAGGAAATAGAGAACATGTTCTCTATTTCCTCGCCGAGCTCTTAGTCGGCTTCCTCGGCCGAAAGTGTACACACGGCCGGGTTTCTCGGCAGAATTCAGCCAGAAACTCGGTCGGAAGCTGAATTCTGCCGAGGAAACTGGTCGTGTGTACAGGGCCTTAGGTTGCCTACCTCTGCCTTAAAACACTGTAGAATATATGAAAGGGCAAATGATTGGTCAAATTTGTCCATTTTCCACCTGTCTGGCTTTCAGAAATGTAACTACCTAGCTGAGAGTTAGGTATATTGACTTGCCTGTAACAATTACTTGTCTCAGTTGTTGGTTTTCTTCTTCCAAGTGCTTATTCTGGCTTTCCATCTACCAGCTGTCAGTTTTGGTTAGGTGCTTTGACAGCGGCTGGCGGCCCATCTATCAGAATCCCCCAAAAAATAAAAAATATTCAACTTTCCACCACCACACCCCCACCTCCCTACACACACCCACACCGCAGACACCGCTAACCTCATTCTGCACAATTCATTTTATGGCAGCTGAATGTAAACAGCAGGTAGTGGGGGAACCATAGCCAGACTGCCATTGGCTGTTTCAAATTTTAATAGCCAAAATTAGGCTGACTATTGCGCCCCCTTCCCACTGCCTGCTGTCAATCAGCAGAGGAAGACCTGAAGAAGAATGTTCTCCTTCAAATCCTCTACTTTGTTGATTGACAACAGGCAGTGGGCGGGTGCAATAGCCCACTAGCTATTGGCTACTGCAATTTAAAATAGTCAATAGCAACCTGGCTATTGATTCCCCTGCTATCTGCTCTTTTTTCCTGTATTCTGACAGTGGCCAGTGGCTGTTAGAATACAAAAAAAAAGGCTAGGTGTCAACTGATATCAGGCTATTTCTGGAGCAGCTGGATGTAAACAGAATATCAGTATTGTTATCGGCCTGAAAGGTGGCCCATAATTGGTATCTGTATGGAAAAATCCATATCTATTGACACCTAGTAGCAGGGCAGATAATAATATGCAAAAGGGGAGGGATATATAAAATATTGGTAGCACTGTGCCCTGACATTATGCTGCATGGTGAGTGGATATAGAATGGAAGCCATATAATATTATATGCAGCAATGCGCACTGAAAGTATGCTGCACACTGCCTTGCTACTTTGAATTAAACATAATTGGTTATAGATTTAGTCATAGTGAAAACATAGTCCTAATATAAACTGATTCAGAATATTTTCTAAGCTAAGTGACCGTTCTTTTTACTTGGTGCCCAGCTACTCTCTATTCCCTTGTAATGACAATGTGAAGACCTGAACAAATTACATACTTTGTACACACATTTCTCATTTCTTTTTTTTAGATAATCGCCAAAAATGTATATTAGCAACAGCCATCCAAAGGACAATTGTCCTATTTCGAATTCGAGAAAGAGCTGTCTAGCAAAGGATGTATGCATCATGGCATAACCCTGGGAAACCTATGTTTGCAGTCATTGGGGCAGATTCACGTACCTCGGCACATATCTCCGCCGGGCGCAGCGTATCTAAGATACACTACGCCGCCGTAACTTTTTTTTTCGAATCCTCAAAGAATTTGTGCCTTAAGTTACGGCGGCGTAGTGTATCTTTGGCGGCGTAAGGGCGCGGAATTCAAATGGATGTGATGGGGGCGTGTTTTATGTAAACGTTAACAACGTTTTTTTGAACGGCGCATGCGTCGCCCGTGGCGGTATCCCAGTGCGCATGCTCGAAATTAAACCGGAACAAGCCAATGCTTACGACGGTGACGTCATTCTATGCAAATTCCTATTCGCGAACGACTTACGCAAACGACGTAAAAAATTCAAAAGGCGACGCGGGAACGACGGCCATACTTAACATTGAGTACGCCTCATAATAGCAGGGGTAACTATACGCCGGAAAAAGCCGAACGCAAACAACGTAAAAAAATGCGCCGGCCGGACGTATGTTCGTGGATCGCCGTAACAAGCTAATTTGCATACTCGACGCGGAATTCGATGGAAACGCCACCTAGAGGCCGCCGAAAAAATGCACCTAAGATCCGACGGCGTACTAGGACGTACGCCTGTCGGATCGATCCGAGATGCAGTCGTATCTTGTTTTGTAGATGCAAAACAAAGATACGACGCGCACAATTTGAAATTACGTGGCGTATCAAGAGATACGCCGACGTAATTCTTTTGTGGATCTGCCCCATTATTTTTTGTTAGGTATCCCAGACTATTTGCACATTGAGGTAGCAGTACTACTTGCAGTTCCTGATGCTGACTTCTCTAACTTTAATTGTCTGCAAAGCAGCATGGTCTCAGTCTATTACACCCAGGCAGTTTGCGATAAGGTGACCAGATTTTTAAAATGAAATCCAGGGACATATTTTTTTTTCACTAGTAATGACGGCAATCAGCTATTTTCTGCCTGCCGCCGCCGCCTGCCTCACAGCCTCTCAAGTCTTATGCTGCGTACACACGATAATTTTTCGTCATGAAAAAAACGTTGTTTTTAAAAAATGTCATTTAAAATGATCGTGTGTGGGCTTCACATAATTTTTCGGGTTCTGAAAAACGACAATTTTTTTTTCGAACATGCTGCATTTTTTAACAACGTTTTGAACAATGTCGTTTTTCGGGTTGTAAAAAATGATCGCGCGTGGGCTAAAATGACGTAAAAAAACAGCGCATGCTCAGAAGCAAGTTATGAGATGGGAGCGCCTGTTCTGGTAAAACTCCCATTTGTAATGAAGTAAGCACATTCATCACGCTGTAACAGAGAGAAAAGCGTGAACCGGCTTTTACTAACACGGAATCAGCTAAAGCAGCCCCAGGGGTGGCATCATCTGCATGGAACTTCCCCTTTAGAGTGCCGTCGTATGTGTTGTACATCACCGTGCTTTGCTAAAGCATTTTTTTAAAACGATGGTGTGTGGGCAACGTCGTTTTAATGATGAAGTTGGAAAAACTTTGTTTTTTCTAAATGCTGAAAAACATTGTTTTTTTTTTATGCCAAAAAATTATCGTGTGTATGTGGCATTACTCTCCAAGCCCCGGCTATTGAGTCCTCAATCCAGGGACTGTCCCTAGAAACCAGGGATTTCTGGTCACCCTAGTTTGGGAAGCTATCCTGAATGTAGAGGATATATTGAGGCACAAGGTCAATAATGGCATTGGGGTGGCTACGTTTATATACTAATCTATAGCTTGTTTGGATGGAGCCATAGCCCAAAATAAAAAGGGTTCCTAGCAACTTTACCATCACAGGAGCGGAATGACTATGTGCAATAGTGGATCTTATTTTTTCCTCTTTGGGGCTGTAAAGATGCATAATAGCTACTTTGCTCAGTTGAAATCTACAAAAGAGATCATGTATGCTATCCAAACATGTTCATGGGTAAAATTATGTGGCTGCTGGACTCTAGGATGAGGATATGAGGCAAATATATCCTTCTCAGCCATTGAAGCACTCACTGCCTGTTGCTTAATCAGCGACAACAGTTGTTTCTTATTGTATGTTATATAGTATGTGCACTCACAGCTTCCCTTATGGATGCACTCTTCCCCACACATGCAAATTTCCTTGTTGATTATTTTGTGCATTGTGCTTTGTGCCAGCACCAATAGAACATATGAATTCGAAAAATAATAACTGTTAGCTCTTTAGGCCTATTTTATTTCCTACGTTGCTTTCAATATCTACCAAGCTAGCTAAATTAATATTTATCTTCGCAAAACATGAAACAAGCGCAGCTAATTAATACCCGAAGGACAGACCTTAACTAATTAACTCCTCTCAGACATTAACTAATTAAGTAATCATCATGGGCCTATAAAAAAGCGCTAGAATGCAACCTATCTGCATATTTCTGCTTACAGTATCTCACAAAGCAACACTTCTGACATAAATATATATATATATATATATATATATATATATATATATATATATATATTGATGATGTCAGAAATAAAAAGGTCATATCAGCAAGAAAGGCTAATTCAGCCCAAAGGGCCACTAATGCTTGAAAGGGAACTTCAGAGCAGAGGGCCTTAAGATTTATTCACAGGAGTGCTCCAGCAGTTAGGCCAGTGGGTGACTTCTTTGGTGGGCAGGAAACTACATCACCAGCTCTGGGCCCCCAAATCTGGGGTGAACAATCCATGTGGAATGGTATAACCAGCAATATAAGCTATGTGCAAATGATGTAATATTCACCAGCAGCCACCAGCAGATTCAGGGGATCAGAGCTCACAGATTCAATCACCATGCCATACCTTGGGGGCAGATGAAAAAGAGACGGTGGTAGGGAGATGGTCGTCACACCATCAGCAGAGACCTGGCATCAGGTAGTCCACGCAGCCTCAAGTGTCACCACAGGATGGAAGTGACAGGATCCTCCGGCGAATCCTGCAGCCGGGGACACAGCGCAATGTGGTCTGTGAGGACGGGCGCTTGTTCCGTACGAACGCGCTGACGTCACACGGCCGGGACGCCGCTCAACGATCAATACAGTCAAACACGGATGTAGTGAGTGCCCTCTGGTGGAGAATTCGTAGAGTACACTTTCCCATACAGAATAGTGGAAGCTGCCAGCGGGATAAAAACTTTAAAACGAAGTTGATCATTCAAAACTTAAAAAAATTGATAACATTTCCATAAGTGGGGGGAAAGGTATAGGTCTTGACGACGCGTTTCGCGCTTCAAATCGCTTTTTTAAAGTCAAGTAGACATGGCAACAGCCAAGATTAAATAGTCTAAAATAAGGGGAGGGGTAGTGATGGGAGGAAGAGGAAATGGATAAAAGTGGGCATGTTGAGAGAAACCAAGAGCTTTAACCCCTTACAGGCAAAAAAATACATAAAATTACAAAGTAACTAAACATATATAAATATAAGAATATATAAACATAACAATAAAAATAAAAAATAAATAATAATGATAATATGAACAATAAGAAACCCATTACAGAGTCATGCCACCTAGTGGAATAAAAAGATACCAATATAAACTACAAATAGTCATAGACATGTTGTTGGGCCAAGAAAAAGGTATATTCTGTGTGCAAAAAAAGGGACACAACCTAAATGAGGGTACTAGTCTCAATTTCTTCATTTAACCCCTTAGGGGCCAGCGAATCAAACATGAATATCCAAAAGACTTCCCTTCTACACAGAAGGGAAAATCTTTCGTTGGTCGTTAATGTGCCCTTAGGGATGTGTTCAATCACAAACACTTCCAAGTACTTAAAATCTTTGTTGTGGGAGTGATTGCAATGTCGTGGCACACTGTGCTCTATGCACCCTTTCTTTATAAGACGACGATGGTCGCCAATTCTGGCACATAGTGCTCTTATCGTGCGGCCTACATAAAAAAAAAACACAAGGACAGCGTAGTACATATATAACAAATTCAGTTGAACATGTAACAAATTGTGCCACGACATTTCAATCACTCCCACAACAAAGATTTTAAGTACTTGGAAGTGTTTGTGATTGAACACATCCCTAAGGGCACATTAACGACCAACGAAAGATTTTCCCTTCTGTGTAGAAGGGAAGTCTTTTGGATATTCATGTTTGATTCGCTGGCCCCTAAGGGGTTAAATGAAGAAATTGTGACCAGTACCCTCATTTAGGTTGTGTCCCTTTTTTTGCACACAGAATATACCTTTTTCTTGGCCCAACAACATGTCTATGACTATTTGTAGTTTATATTGGTATATTTTTATTCCACTAGGTGGCATGACTCTGTAATGGGTTTCTTATTGTTCATATTATCATTATTATTTTTTTTATTTTTATTGTTATGTTTATATATTCTTATATTTATATATGTTTAGTTACTTTGTAATTTTATGTATTTTTTTGCCTGTAAGGGGTTAAAGCTCTTGGTTTCTCTCAACATGCCCACTTTTATCCATTTCCTCTTCCTCCCATCACTACCCCTCCCCTTATTTTAGACTATTTAATCTTGGCTGTTGCCATGTCTACTTGACTTTGAAAAAGCGCTTTGAAGCGCGAAACGCGTCAACAAGACCTATACCTATCCCCCCCACTTATGGACATTTTTATCCATTTTTTAAAGTTTTGCATGATCAACTTTGTTTTAAAGTTTTTATCCCGCTGGCAGCTTCCACTATTCTATATGGGAACGTGTACTCTACAAATTCTCCACCAGAGGGCACTCACTACATCCGTGTTTGACTGTATTGATCGCTGAGCGGCGTCCCGGCCGTGTGACGTCAGCGCGTTCGTACGGAACAAGCACCCGTCCTCACAGATCACATCGCGCTGTGTCCCCGGCTGCAGGATTCACCGGAGGATCCTGTCACTTCCATCCTGTGGTGACACTTGAGGCTGCGCGGACTACCTGATGCCAGGTCTCTGCTGATGGTGTGACGACCATCTCCCTACCACCGCCTCTTTTTCATCTGCCCCCAAGGTACTGTGTGTTCCAGTCTCTGGCATGGTGATTGAATCTGTGAACTCTGATCCCCTGAATCTGCTGGTGGCTGCTGGTGAATATTACATCATTTGCACATAGCTTATATTGCTGGTTATACCATTCCACATGGATTGTTCACCCCAGTGCTGGAGTTGATCTCTAATTAAAAGGATAATATTTCATTTGCATATTCTTTTTTCTCAATATTATTGAGTTAATTTTACACTGTAGATATCCATGAGCGCGGACTTTTTTGGTGTATCTCCATCAAAGATCTGTCACCTGCTGTAATAGCCATTTTTAATCAAATCCTACAGAAACAAAAGGACACACATATTAAAACAGACCAAGTGTATAGGGCCTTAGGCTCTAACAGTCCAGACCCTTTGTTTACTAGAGATACAATTTGCAGGCGGCACTTTTTTAAGGTCAAGGAGGAAACAATGAAAGCTGCTAGTATGCAAGATACCATCTGCTTTAATGAGACACTAGTAATACTTCTCCTATACCTGTCACACCAAACGTTGGCAACAAAATATACTTTGAAAATACTCACCCAGGCTCTTTAAGCTTGAAGCATCAAATATAATTGTGGGTTCCCAGTTAAGGGAAGTCAGACTTGTTTCATAACCTCTGGCATCTCCTAACTTTTCTGAGCTGAAACTACTCCTGGCCTCCACATTGGCCCACAATGGCAATGTCTGTCAGGGAACCAACTTAGCTAAATGGAGAATACCGCAAATGCGCGGTTGAACAGCGCTGCGGCGCATGCCTGTGCGCGAATCGCGCGCATGCGCAGCACGGCAGCGCGCCGCGTGCAAGGGCACGTGCACAGGCGCGCACGCACGCTGTCTCCCCGGAACCATTCAGAGGCCTGACCGGCCTATTTAAACCAGCTTCTGTCCCTTGACTGGTTGCTGGTTTGTCATCAGCTCCTGTTATGATTCCTGTTGCTGTACCTGCCTTGTTGACCTGGATTTCCTCACGACTCTGCTCTCTCTCCTGAACCTGACCCCTGGCTTACATCCCTGAATTGCTGATTTCTCCTGCCCTTGACCTCTGGCCTGCACCTTTGGATTCTCTGCCTTCTCCAACCCTTGACCTTCGGCTTGCACCCTGGACCTGTCTCCTGTCCTTGTCCCTGGCTACCTGCTCTGTGTACCCGGACTACTGTTGCCTGATCCACTGCTTACTACAGTGAAACTACCGCCAGCTCTACCTACCGTCTGAACATACCTAGTCTTCAGCTTCACTGCCGGTACCGGTGCCTCCTTGCGCCTTCCCCCCTCTGTCCCAACTCCAGGGAGGCGGATTGCGCCAGGTCGCCAGGTCGCAAAGGTGAGCCGCCCTCAGCATCTCGGTAAGTACACCCGTGACAATGTCATAATAAAAGAAAATACCCCACTTCCCATAGAGCCTCTGATGATTGAGGAGCCACTTATGGCATGCTTTTTGTATTTGTATGCTTGGCTCAGCTAGGTGTTTACTTTTTGACTGTGTTATTATTTTTTTAGAGTTTTTCTACTGGTCAAAAAATAGATTTTTATATATTATATGTTCTACTTGAAATTATTACAATCCAGCTTCACGCTACAATGGACATCCCAGACTCTTAACCCAAGATACAGTATCTGAACATTAACCCACTCTGTTTCAAGCTTTTCTTCATCAAACAAAATTCACCAATAGCTGTCCGTTTTCATCAGCATCAATATTTGCCGGATTAGTGCAAACTGTTATTCACCTGTTGTCAGTCTGATAATGCCTAAGTACCTTTTTTGTTATGCAATGCCAAACATGTATATACCCTTCTCTTCCCATCTCTTTGTTTTTTTGTCTTCCTCCCTTTCTTTCCCCTATTCCCCTTCTTCCTCTCTCTTCCTTTCTTGTCTGGGATTGTTTGGTTTTGATAACTATCATATCTATACTCATTTTTGAGGTTGACAATATAAAAGCTCATTCAATTGTCAGGGATGTAATACCCCCTAAAAATAATTTCCACAGAGCCAGAACTAAAATATAGTTGCTGCAAGAAACCCATTTTCAATCTGAAATACCCTACCTTTCCAACAAATTCTTCCTCAAATGGTTTAATAGTTCTAATCCTTTTCCTAAATCCATGGGGGTTTTCATTGCTTTTCACAAGTCTTTTAATCTAGAGGTGTTGGGCTCCCTCATATTGTAGATCCAGCAGGTCTCTTTATTTTACTTAAACTGAAATATAATTCCTGTATCTTTATAGTGGCAAATGTTTATGCTCCCAACCAGGATCAGGGACATTTCCTCTCATCCATTATCTCCAGGCTTACAAGTTTTGTGCCAATCTCATTCTGCAGGGGGACCTCAATGTGCCCTTGGTATCACATTTGGACACATCTCAAGGTAAGTCCTCTATCTCTCCTACAATGTTATCCAACATTAAATCTACTTTGAGGAAAGCACAATTAGTCTATGTGAGGAGTATTATTTACCGCTCTGAAAGGGACCACAGCTTTTAGCATAGACTAATTTCTGGTCTATCATAATCTTTACGATTTTTTTCTAAAGCTATGTTTGGTCATATTCTCTGGTCTGATCATGCCCTGATTCATTTATCTTTAAGATGCTCGCCTACAACCAGACAGGGTTCCTCCCGGGAATCAGATACTCCTTTAAGTGCGACAATTTCCAAAGCCATCAAGGATTTCATTGCTGATTACTCTACGGATCATACAAGTGCCTCACTAAATGTGAAGCCCTAAAATGTGTCCTTTGTGGCATCTTTATTCAACATGTTTTCCGGTTTAAATAAGCCTCCACCGCTTAGATCCAACGTCTCTTAACTAAGATATGCCCTCTGGAATCCTTACACAAAAAAGACTTGGCTTCAGTATTTTCTTTGGAATTAACAAAGACTAAGTGTGATCTTTGACTCTCACTCCCTTATCGCTTGTAACAAGGGCCAAAATATCTATTTTTCCTATGCAAATTGAAAGGCTAGAGTTTCCCCATAATATCAATGCATTATAAGGCTTGCTAGAGTTCCCCCATAGTAATTAATGCTTGTATGAAGATGTATCCTTGAGCTTCTAGGATTAGTTACACAAAAGCTAAGAAGCTTGCCAAATGTTATTATGTACTGGGAAAAGAACCATAACATAGATAAGGTGCTGTAGAAACCAGATGTAGTCGGGCACACAGAAGATTGCTATATTTTACACAAGGTGTATAATTGTGACAAATATTACTTGTATAACCTAATTACTTAAATATGATTGGCTGGGACAAGGGTGTTCCTTTATTGTATGATTTGATTAGGCGCAAGTACGCATGAGAAATAAAGTCTAGTCTTGACATACCATATCTCCGTGTGGATGTACTCACTGGCCGATGCATCGGAGAGTTCCATACATCCAGATAGTCCTTAAAGCCCGGGTCTAGTTGAACCAGCAACCTTACAGATGGCGATGAGGATGTGATTAAATCGTTTTGGCAGGTAGGTGAAAATCTTTGTAAAGATTTTATTTGCAAAGAATATTCACTTACTCTGTCAGCGATTGATCGCACTCATATTTTAATTTTTTTTTTTTAATTTTATGCCCAGGGGGACGTTAGGTTGGCCTTCCCTGTGGTAGATGTAAGGGTTGTGTGGATTAGAGATATTTTTCCCACTTGGATGGCTGGAATAAAGGTAAAAGATATTATACCAGGTATGGCCGGACTTAGTTTAAGAGATGCTGGGCCAGATTCATGAAGCACTTACACTGTTTTTTTGGTAGATGCACGGCGTAAGTGCAGATTTGCGCCGGCGGATCGCTGCGCCGTACCCAGAGAACCAGATTACGCCTCCAAATAGACTTCATCGCCTCGGTGTAACCTTTCCACGCCGGCGCGGCGTTGGCGCAGATTTACGCTGGTCGGATCTGGCGCGGCCATGGTTTTTGTGTTTTAAATATGCAAATGAGGTTTTTGGGCCGATTCATCAACTTAAGCTTGACCGGCGCAGGCTACTCCCGGTGAGCGGAGCTGAAATTTCAGGTGCAAAGTTACACCTCATAAAAGCAGGGGTAACTTTGCACCAAACTTGCAGAGGTCAGCTGGAGAGCAGCTAAAGCAGCAGCGTTACAAACAAACTGAGCAACAACACTTGCTGGACAACACATAGAGGCGGTCCCCATGTTGGGAGAGGCCCTCAATAATTACAGCCCTCTCCTCTGGGCTGAAATTGGTCATCCGCCCACCTGAGGATTCCTCATCAGCCATAACTGCCCCACCACAATGCAAACGACCTAGCTTGGAAAAAAAAAAGCTTCAGTACATTTGCACCTGCAGGGCGGAAGTCTGGGCTGATTCATGGACTGGGCTTTGGTAGTGGGTCGACGTAGCTCAGGGATCACGCCGGGGCGCAGTTCTGAGCATGTGCAGATTGGGGCATTTACCCCTGGATGTCACTGAGCATGTGCGGTCTAAGATGCGCCCCGGCGTGACCCCTGCGCCACGGTCGGCACTTCATTAGCATAGGGTGACTCCCAGTTGGCCTTACCCCGCCTTACGCCGTCTAAAATCCGCCCCGCTGGGGCATCGTAGACAAAAAAAGTTTATTGAATCACCTAACTGCCTCTCCGCGCTGGACCGGTGTAGTCTAAAAATGATGCGCCACGCCGGTGCAAATCTGCACCATTGTTCATGAATCTGGCCCACTGTATTTATTGACGTATAACACTCATTTTTTTTACCCTGAAAATAGAGGGTAAACTGTGCCTGCGTGTTATACGCAGGGGGCTGTGGAAGGTTTTTTTCCCTGAAACTTCCCTCTTAAAGTTATGGTGCGTTTTATACCCCTGAGCGTGTTATACACCAATAAATACAGTATATTGTCCCGCTTGGATGGCCGGAGTAGGTAGTGAGAGCGCTATTGTCTCCCACAATAAAGGACGGATGTATGGATCTCTAAGGCCGCGTACAGACGAGCATACATGTACGATGAAACCGGTCCGTCGGACCGTTTTCACCGTACATGTATGCCCGGGGATTTCTGTATGGTGGCTGTACTCACCATCATACAGAAATCCGCGCGTAAACAATACGCGGGGCGTGTCCGCGCCGTCGCCGCGACGATGACGCGGCGACGTGGGCGGCCCTGCCAGTTAAATGCTTCCACGCATGCGTCGTAGTCATTCGACGCATGCGAGGGATGGCGGGCGCTCGGACATGTACGGTAGGTCTGTACAGACGACCGAACATGTCCGAGCGGGCAGGATTTCAGCGGGCTGTTTTAAAACAAGTCCAGAAATATTTGCCCGCTGGAAAAAGGCCCAGCGGGCAAATGTTTGCTGGAATCCTGCCCGCTCGGGCCTACACACGACCGAACATGTTTGCTGAAACTGGTCCGTGGATCAGTTTCAGCAGACATGTTCGGTCGTGTGTACGGGGCCTTAGAAGTTATATAATTGCAATTTCTTTCCTGATTGGCCATTGTTAAGATTTTTTTAAAGGTTGTTATATGATTGAAAGTATATACATGTACATCTAAATGTGATTACTGCTTAACTGGTTTATTGTTTATATGTTTTTATATCCCCCTGTGCGGAACCCTGCTATTTTATTGATGAGAATAACTGCATTGTATTGGTCATTCTTGCATATATATATATATATATATATATATATATATATATGTATATAGGCCCGGATTCACAGACACTGGCGCATATTTATGCCGCCGTAGCGTATCTCCTTTACGATATGCCGAAGCAGCGCAGAGAGGCAAGCACTGAATTCACAAAGCACTTCCTCACAAATCTGCGCTGGGTTTCTCAGGCGTAAGTCAGCGTAAGTGGAAGTGGGCGTGAGCCATGCTAATGAGGCATGACCCCATGCAAATGATGGGCCGAGCGCCAGACAGATACGTATCGCCAACTGCGCATGCGCCTTCCCGTGGGCGCATCTCAGTAGGCATGCTCACATTCACGTCGGAACAACTGCCTAAGATACGTCGGATCACTGCCTACTGCCTGAATGTAACCTACGCCTAGTCATATTCACGTCCTACGTAAACTACGTAAAATACGTTGGCTTGTGTTCCCTGGTGCAGCCCTTTGCATGGATGCTGCTGAGTTACACCTCCTTTATGGGGTATAACTTTATGCCGGACATATGACTTTACGTGCACTGCGTCGGACGGACGTAGGTTAGTGAATCGGCGTATCTCCTTCATTTGCATATGTGAATGGAAAATCAATGGGAGCGCCAAATATGTCCAGCGTAAATATGCGCCCACTCTACGCCGGTGTAGGCAAGTTACGTCGGTCGGATGAAGCCTATTTTCAAGCGTATCTTATTTTCTGAGTCCGGCGCATAGATACGACGGCGCATATTTGCACTTACGCGACGTATCTTGAGATACGTCGGCGCAAGTGCTTTGTGAATCCGGGCCATAGTATTTTGGAAACACATAAAGCGTTTTGGAAACGTATATAAACAGATCCTAGTCAGTTTGCTTTTGCTTATTTTTCTATCGCATAGAGGTATAAGTATAATCTTGTATAGAGGTATAAGAATATTGTTGGTGCCTGGTAAGTGCGAGTGGACTGTTGGTTTGCTATTACAGTAATCAGACATATTTTAGAGTATAAGAACATTATTAATGTCTCATAGATGTTCTGAATGTGTTGTGGGTGTACTGTTTTGTTATTATGGAAGTCACACATATTTAATATCAAGTGTGCAGGGTGGGTATCATTCAAGGATCGGTAAGGGTCCCTTATTTCATGAAGGTAAAGCGTGGGTCCAGGTATTGAGGTTCAACCTACACGTACCAATAGGTTTCCAGGAAGGTTTAAAGGTTAAGGCCTCGTACACACGATCGGTTAAACAGATGAGAATGGTCTGATGTACCGTTTTCATCGGTCAAAACCGATCGTGTGTGGGCCCCATCGGTTATTTATCTATAAAAAAAAGCAATCTTGTTTTAAATTTAACCGATGGATTCCTAACCGATGGGAAAAAATCTATCGTTATTAGGCACAACCATCGGTTAAAAATCCACGCATGCTCAGAATCAAGTTGACGCATGCTTGGAAGCATTGAACTTCCTTTTTTTCAGCACGTCGTTGTGTTTTACGTCACCGCGTTCTGACACGATCGTTTTTTTAACCGATGGTGTGTAGGCGCGACGGACCATCAGTCAGCTTCATCGGTCCTTTCTCATCGGATGGACCGATCGCGTGTACGCGGCATTAGGCACTCAAGGGTCAGGTACATAGGCAAGGAAACAACTTTATTGTTTGTCCCCGGTCATCGTATTATTCAGATCCTTCTGATATCTTTCATATCTAATATCTTTCATAATAATGGCAAAACCACCCCCTATGTTCCCCAAAAGAACGTGCTAAGTTTGTACCCCGCACTAACGGTACCAGCTTAGCGCTCACATCAAGGTTTTCTTTTGGCTGCAGCAGTTTATCGGACCCAGCCCGTAACAAGGAGACCCCTAGCCCAATCAGCACATGCTCAATTGTACAGCAGTCCAGATAGAGTCCAGAGTGACACGGTGGGGGGCTCTAAAAGAAGACACCAGGAAAAAAAAAGTTCTAGAAGAGGGGATACTGGATATCACCCTAGAACAGCTCTATAACTCCTGTAGCTGCTTTATACAGGACTTGAGGGAAAACAGTTCTCAGTTATACTTGGAGCACCAGTTTTTACCTGATATGCCATGCCTCAGCCACACCATCTAATGCTACCCACTTCACTTCATAGTGATTGGTTTAGCAAATATGTTTTTGCGTCCTGGTGGACGAGGAGAGGACATCCTCTCGTGGACTGGCCAATCTTTTGGAAATGTGTCCTTCACGGCCGATGACTAACCTGTTGGATAATATCCTCAGGGTTATGCACCTTTGTTGTCTACGAAATTATGCTCCAGACCACATTGCAAGCCCACCTGCGAGACCACACCTACACATAGATCGGTCCTGCTACAGTATGTAGTTACTCCTTGGAGGCCAGTTGAAAGTATGGGTTGAGTTTGCACCCAGAAGGACACTCTGTATTCAGAGTCATTGGTCGGGGTCGGTGGAAATATTTATATATAGAGACAGAGGGCCAGATTCACGTATCTGGGCGTATCTTTGTGCTGGCGTAGCATATCCTATTTACGCTATACCGCCCCAGCTTAGACAGGCAAGTGCAGTATTTACAAAGCATTTGCTCCGTAAGTTGAGGTGGCGTAGCATAAATTGGCCGGCGTAAGCCTGCGTAATTCAAATTTGGAAGAGGTGGGCGTGTTGTATTAAAATGATCCGTGACCCCATGCAAATGAGGGGCCGAATGAACGGCGCATGCGCCGTCCGTGGACGTATCCCAGTGCGCATGCGTCGGATAGAATGGCTAAGATATGTCGAACACTGCCTACGACGTGAACGCAACTTACGCACAGCCCTATTCACGTACGACTTACGTAAACGACGTAAAATTCGACGGCTGTTCCGACGTCCATACTTTGCATTGGCTGCGCCTCATATAGCAGGGGTAACTTTACGCCGGACGTAAGCCTAACGTAAACGGCGTAGCGGGCGCAAGTACATTTGTGAATCAGCGTATCTACCTCATTTGCATATTCTACGCCCCTTGCGGCCAGCGTAAATATGCACCCAAGATACGACGTATCTTGGCAATAGTGAGGCGTATCTGATTCTATGAATTCGGACTTACGATGGCATATCAGGAGATACGCCGTCGTAAGTCCTTTGTGAATCTGGGCCAGAGGGTTTTTTGGTTTCACTTAAAGGGCTAGAAGTTTTACTTCGGCAGGTAAATCAATCAAGCAAGCAATAAGTTAGATTGATTGGCTGTTTTCAGTTTTCCAGGTTCTTGCTGAGGTAGCCATCCTAGCATTTGAGACTTACATATGGAAACAGACCAGATGGCTAAGGATGCTGCATTACAGTCCCGGACACTTGATGGGTCTGTGCAACTCACAGATTCCACCTAGTTCTGGCATAGCTGGGAAAAATAATTCAACTTTAAGGACCCCAAAACGAGAAGAACAAGTGGTCTGCCAGCCACTCTGACCCCTCCACAGCCCCGCAGCCTGACACATGAAACGTGTCTTTAGTCAAAAGCAGTTATGGCTGCCCTGGTAAATGTTAGAGGCAAGGTTCACCACAGTTGGTTTTTATAATATACCACTTCTTGTTTTACCTGTTACCAAAGGTGTCACCAAAAGCTGAACCTCCCTTCCAGAAATATAAAAGATATATCCGGGTGCCCAAGTAAAGGTATCTGAAAAGTGCTGTGGTTGTAGCACCCAAACTTGGCCTCCTCGCTATGTTTTTATGCAGGGGACAATTATAAGATTATGACAGGTGTCCTTGCCAAAAAAAACATGGTGGAGAGCTTTGCCCTGTGGGGTCTTTTTCCCAAGGGTGGTCCCAGTTCAGGTTCAGGGTATGCCTCCTGAGTGATGGTGGTAGGGGATGGCAACATCATTTACCCTGGGCAGACCAACTACAATGGTACTTAAAATATTCACACCTGTCTGCTCAAAGTTTGGGCGCATATGGAGTTATTCCAAAAGCTAGGATTTTAATACCTTTTTTTGGGGGATTAAATAGGAGAACAGAGTGAGGTAGTGTCACAGCATGACTGTATACACATTTCTCAACGGGACACTTCCCCAGGTGATTTATGACTTCCACTGTTTTATCTGATGTACACAAGGGTTTTGTAGATTCTGCTGTTATTAGAGTGCATTTGCAGAGTCAGCTACTAGAGCAGCTAACACATACCAAAATGCCAGTACTAACACTATAGCACAATAGCACTGCTAGATCATTCATTATTAGATCTCCAGACACATGCCACAGAGAAAGATTTGAAGGTTTGCGAGGGATGACTCGGAAAAGACCATAAATGGACTTTTCCTCGAAGAGGGGAAGACAGGACATGATGCATCCCCGCAGCTAGTGCATCTTTGTTTATGGCCCAATACCATGGGGTCGGTCATAGAGGTTGGCAGAACACATTTTTACTGAAGGATTTATTTGTCGCTAACCTACCCAAGCTTGTTAAAAGCATATGTGTCATGGTGCATCACATGTATCATCACATCACATCACATGTATGTGCAAACATACCACACAAGGTGAAACATGAACACCTCCCGTATCCTACTACACCTTTCACTCATCTGCAAATAGATTTCACCCACATGCCAAAAAAAGGGACAGAATACCTTTTGGTCATCGTGGATGTATTCTCACGATGGGTGGAAGCATTCAAAACCACAAGAGAAGACACACATACAGTAGTGCGCATACTCACGCAGGGAATCATCCCTAGGTGGGGATGTCCATTGCAAATAGGAAAGCCACACAAGGAACTTTAAAAGATTGGCTAGTACATTTACCCTTGATACTATAAAAAATCAGAAACACCCCTAGTTCAAGAAATGGACTTTCTCCTTATGAAATTTTAATGGGTAGGCCAGTACAAAAGAGGAAATGGTTTATGGAAAATGAACAACAAGTGGATCCTAACCTTTACTCCCTACAGGAAGTTTATGTGAGAAATCTGGTAAGTACACTTAGCGAAAATTATGAAGCAATGGCTGTCACCTTTCCTCCTCTTTCCACAGATCTGATCCACCGGGTCATACAGGGAGACAAAGTCCTAATAAAACAACTCGCAGCGAGAAAACATATAGGACCCGTTTACACCGAACCACACGAAGTAGAAAAAGGTCTCCAGAACGGCTGTACTTACTTCCCAGGGACCACAATAGATCCGTGCATCCCTGATAAAGACGACCCCCCTTTTTCCACTTCCAACTCCAGAGGCACCGACAGAAGAGCAGAAAAGGAGGGACCAACAAGCCGCACAACTGGAGGACTTATTTCAATGATTGGAACAGGTCACAGTGCACTACCTTGAACATTGTCAAAGACTGGCCCCCAATTTGCTCCCCCGTTTCGGTCCCAGACCACTTACCAACTCCACATTGACCCAAGTTGCAAAATATTTTTCTTTGTCACCGATTGTTACATGCTGTGTTCTCCTTATTGCAATCCCAGGAAAATGACTAACCCCCATGTGAAAAGGGGTGAGAAGGTCAGCATGGGAATGTTGACCATAGAGCAGAAATTGTATAATGAGTGATCGCATAGGCTAGGGCCTACACGATCAAAGGAGGGATTGAAAGGCTAGGGTTCCCCCATAATATCAATGCATTTTAAGGCTTGCTAGAGTTCCCCCATAGTATTTAATGCTTGTATGAAGATGTATCCTTGAGCTTCTAGGATTAGTTACACAAAAGCTAAGAACCTTGCCAAATGTTATTATGTACTGGACAAAGAACCATAACATAGATAAGGTGCTGTAGAAACCAGATGTAGTCGGGCACACAGAAGATTGCTATATTTTACACACAGTCCATTAAGTTCAACCATAAGAAAACTGTTGAACTACATACATGATACCACACTCCCAACAATAGATCATCAGGCATCTTCCTCTTTGGATGAACCTTTGTCTGAATTGGCATTCTCACACACCATTAAAGGTTTGAAACTGGGGAAATATCCTGGGCAAAATAGATTTTTCCCCAGATTTTTATAAAACAAATGCTCATTTATTGGCTCCCTTAATGACTAAAGCATTAAATTCTATAGATGGAAATCAACTCCCATCTTCTCATTTAAGTAACACTCACATAACTATTCTTCCCAAGCCTGGCAAAAATTAATCTTCGTGCAAGTTGCTATCGTCCAATATCACTCTTGAATTTGGATCTTAAAATGTTTGTTTTCCATCATGTCTGACCCCACTATTGCCTCCCCTTATCCACCATGATCAAGTGGGCTTAATCTCAGGATGTGAGGCCAAAAATAATATAACCAAAACTCCCCACCTCATGTTGTACATCCAGAAACACAAGTTGAAGGTGCGTCTTTTATCATTTGACACCAAAAAGGCCTTTGATAGAGAAAATTGGAGATTTCTGCATTTAAGGCTAGTTCACAGCTTTATCTCTAGAATTATGCCATTATACTCCAACCCTATGTCATTCGTCCTGGTGAATGGATTTGTGTCAAATTTGTTTATCATTTTGAATGGAACCAGACAAGGATGCCCCTTTTCCCCACTCATTTTTGTCATAGTGATAGAGCACCTGGCACAGGACAGTAGGCAAAATAATCCTATTTCAGGGATACAGACCCCATCTGCCCATCATAAACTCTCCTTATACAGTAGGTGTTTGTGATATTGTGCTTTTAGCACGACAGCGTCGCGCTGATACTCGGCAACAGGGTGCCGAGATCTCGCCGACATCTCACACTCACTGGAATAGTGACAGCACATCCCAGCAAGCGCGTCATAGAAGCGACGGGAGATCCGACTTGGATTCCCGCCAATTCTACACGTGTGCGGCGTTTGTTATGAATCCTGAGGGGGAAGTCCCCGCCGGATTTTAAATAAAAATCCGGCATGGGTCCCCCCCTCAGGAGCACACCGGGCCCTTAGGTCTGTTATGGGTTGTAAGGAGAGCCCCCTACGCCGAAAAAAACGGCGTAGGGGGTCCCCCTACAATCCATACCAGACCCGTATCCAAAGCACGCTACCCGGCCAGCCAGGAAGGGAGTGGGGACGAGCGAGCGCCCCCCCCCCCCTCCTGAGCCGTACCAGGCTGCATGCCCTCAACATGGGGGGGTTGGGTGCTCTGGGGCAGGGGGGCGCACTGCGGCCCCCCACCTCAGAGCACCCTGTCCCCATGTTGATGAGGACAGGGCCCCTTCCCGACAACCCTGGCCGTTGGTTGTCGGGGTATGCGGGCGGGAGGCTTATCGGAATCTGGGAGCCCCCTTTAATAAGGGGGCCCCCAGATACCGGCCCCCCCACCCTAAGTGAATGAGTATGGGGTACATCGTACCCCTACCCATTCACCTGCAAGAAAAGTGGTAAAAACACAAATAAACCACACAGTGTATTAAAATATTTTATTTTTCTGCTCCGGAGGCCGCCCCCTGTCTTCTTTATTAGCTCTTTTACCAGGGGGGGCTTCTTCTTTGACGTCTTCGGGTGGGTGGGGGCCGCCGTCTGGTTCTCTTCCACCGCCGGGGGGGGGTGGCTTTTAAAAAAGCCCCCACCCCCCGGCGGGTTTCCTCCGGCGTCTTCGGCGGGGCTCTTCTTCTTCCGCTATCCCGACGGGTCTTCTCAACTCTCCGGGGTTCTCCTTCTGTCTTCGCCGCTCTCCGTTGTTGACTCGGCGCACCCCGGTTCTTCGTCTCGCTGTCCGGTGTCTTCTTCCGTGCTGTACGTCTTCTCCTTCCGTGCTGTGATGAGTTCTTCTTCCGTGCTGTGACGTCATGTTCTTCACTTCTCTCCTTCTCCCGATGTTGACACGCCGGTCCTCCTCGCTGAAATGACGGATGCGCGCCTTGCATCGGACCTATATAGGCCTCACAGTCCCATCATGCTCTGTACCTACCCATGTGATGGTAGGTATCACATGGGTAGGTACAGAGCATGATGGGACTGTGAGGCCTATATAGGTCCGATGCAAGGCGCGCATCCGTCATTTCAGCGAGGAGGACCGGCGTGTCAACATCGGGAGAAGGAGAGAAGTGAAGAACATGACGTCACAGCACGGAAGAAGAACTCATCACAGCACGGAAGGAGAAGACGTACAGCACGGAAGAAGACACCGGACAGCGAGACGAAGAACCGGGGTGCGCCGAGTCAACAACGGAGAGCGGCGAAGACAGAAGGAGAACCCCGGAGAGTTGAGAAGACCCGTCGGGATAGCGGAAGAAGAAGAGCCCCGCCGAAGACGCCGGAGGAAACCCGCCGGGGGGTGGGGGCTTTTTTAAAAGCCACCCCCCCCGACGGTGGAAGAGAACCAGACGGCGGCCCCCACCCACCCGAAGACGTCAAAGAAGAAGCCCCCCCTGGTAAAAGAGCTAATAAAGAAGACAGGGGGCGGCCTCCGGAGCAGAAAAATAAAATATTTTAATACACTGTGTGGTTTATTTGTGTTTTTACCACTTTTCTTGCAGGTGAATGGGTAGGGGTACGATGTACCCCATACTCATTCACTTAGGGTGGGGGGGCCGGTATCTGGGGGCCCCCTTATTAAAGGGGGCTCCCAGATTCCGATAAGCCTCCCGCCCGCATACCCCGACAACCAACGGCCAGGGTTGTCGGGAAGGGGCCCTGTCCTCATCAACATGGGAACAGGGTGCTCTGAGGTGGGGGGCAACAGTGCGCCCCCTGCCCCAGAGCACCCAACCCCCCCATGTTGAGGGCATGCAGCCTGGTACGGCTCAGGAGGGGGGGGGGGGCGCTCGCTCGTCCCCACTCCCTTCCTGGCTGGCCGGGTAGCGTGCTTTGGATACGGGTCTGGTATGGATTGTAGGGGGACCCCCTACGCCGTTTTTTTTCGGCGTAGGGGGCTCTCCTTACAACCCATAACAGACCTAAGGGCCCGGTATGCTCCTGAGGGGGGGACCCATGCCGGATTTTTATTTAAAATCCGGCGGGGACTTCCCCCTCAGGATTCATAACAAACGCCGCACGCGTGTAGAATTGGCGGGAATCCAAGTCGGATCTCCCGTCGCTTCTATGACGGCTCTGTCTCCATCGCGGCAAGCCAGCTCGGCGCTGGCTCCCGCGATGGGGCTCGTAGGTGCTCAATCTCGCCGAGAAAGAGAGCGAGATTGACACAAAATCGGGTTCACCTACTGTATGCCAATGATCTACTCCTCTGCATACAGCAACCACACATCACCATTCCTTTCATTCTGCAGAAGTTCCAGAGGTTTGGTTCCTTTACAAAATGTAAGTTGAACATGTCCAAGACAGAGGCATTAAATGGGTTTTGTGGTACCAATGAACCTTTCTGATTCATATGCTCTCAATTATAGTGCTCTTTTATCTAAAATCTGGTACCAGCTTGATTCCTGGACCTCCACCTCTATTCCTTGGTTTGGAAGAATAAATACCCTAAAAATGCACACCCTACTAAACCTTTATATATTTTTTTTAGATGGTCCATATACTCCTTCTACATGTTTTCTTCTGCACTCATAGCTCCTTGTCCATTCACTTTCTTTGCAACCATAGGTTCAAACTCCGATGCTGTGTCAAACACCATGGAAGTGTCGGCCTTTGTGATTTTACATTATACCACTCTGCAACTTTAATATCTTGTATGCTGGATTGGTTCCCATGGCCGTTGGACATGACTTTGACTATGATGGAACAGGATCTATCCCCTTTAGATCTATGTGCCTTACCCTGGGGCTTACCTCGTATAAATCCTGATATTCCTCTCCCTTAACAATCACCAATCTTCAAAAATTGTATTTCTCCAAATTTTCCAACCTCTTATTCTTACAACACCCTCCCTTAAACTCCCTCAATTGGCCCCTTTTGCAGAGCTTCCTGGCCTGTAACTCACGCTTTCATTCATCCCCAATTGAGCCTTCTAATGCCCCCACCATGAGGGATGTGTTAAGTTGATTAGCTCACCTGTTTTCATCTAACCAACTTCTGTAAGAAACTTCACTCTTCCAAGCTAATATACCATCCTTTAACAGATTTTTAAAAGCTGTGCTCCCTTTTAGAGGCCCCTAGACATTCCCTACTCCAATTTGACAGTAATGTATCCTTACCCCATTTAACCAAGACACGGTCCACTGGTTTGGGACATGAATTCACCCAAGAGGATTATCAGACCTCCTTTTTCTTTACTTGTATATCTTATTGTTTCCTGCTATGCTCAGAATAAAAATGTTAAAATAATATCCAGATGGTACAGGGATCCAATTACTCTGCACCAAGTTTCCTTCCACCCTGAGAGAATGCTGGAGAGGTGGACATAAGCGGGGCAGGTACCCAAATCGAATTGTCACAAAATCCTTTTAGATGGTTATTTTTGCTATGTACAATAGTATTTATGACGAGTCTTTAACACTTTCCCTTGAATTTGCCTTACTTTCCATCCTAACAGGTTCTGTTGCCTTTCAAAAGAGCTTTTTAAGATTTTTACTTTCAGCTACTAAACAGATCATACCTATGTTTTGGAAGTCCCCAACATCCCCTCAATTGTCAATATGGGTCTCCACTATGAATGATATTAAAAGCACGGAGGGGATGTTGGCTTTAAACTCCAATTCATTTGGTAAAGTTAAACCTTTATGGTTGTTCTGGATCCATATCACCTCATTGGATTCTCTAAAATACTTGGTCTCCTCCTTAACACCATCTACCATGTCCTCCTCCTGTCCCTCTACACGCAGCTGAATCTGGGGATAAACTTTGTGTGAATGTTATTTTTTATAGGAACCTCTTCATGCAACCATCTTACATAGAGATTATTCACAGGTTTCCATTTGTTTGTATATTAGGCAAGTCCCAGAGCTTCACCTACCTCTGTCTATCTAATATGTTTTTTCTTTTTTCTCCTGACATTGGGGTTTGCACCCCATTAGCCTTCCATTTTTTTTGCTATACTACACTGGTTTTACTGAACCAGAAAAATGATATTCCCTGCATAGTGGACAGCGGGCGTTAAGCTCCCTTCCCTTTCCCTCCCCTGCCTGTTTGCTTGTATATCTCCTATTGATTTCCTATAAATCAGAGAAAGAATATTGTTATGTAAGAGGTCTGTTTTAAATGGCAGATACTGTATATGTGAAGACGGATCAGAATATCTTTGTTGGTTTTTCTCTGTATGGTGCTGTACTATTTGTTTTTTCTCTTGTGAAAATAATTAAAAAGATATTTGACTATAAAAACAACAGAAAAACATTCAGATACACAAAGATGCCCTGGATGTGCTTCAAAACTACCAACCCCTATTAACAAGTGATGGCATCATCTTTCCCTCATCACAAAAGGTATGTAACAGGTGGCAGCACCACACCAAACATTAGTCCCATTCACAGATATATTCCCCTTTTTGGGTGTGGCTCAATTTTGTGGGGCTCCATGATGAGTAGATGCCTCCTCCCCTTCTTGTTTTCTCAATTCAACCTTTGCCCAGCCAGCCTTCTCCCTAACCATTCACATCCCCCTTTCCCTTATTTTTGGTCTTTGCCCCCTCCATATCTCTTCCCTCTACTCCCTATCAGAAACGGGAACAGGACATTACCAATATTAAGTGTGGATTCCCTTACTAACACTAACCTCAATTTATGCTTGGTTTACTTTGCTGGCCAACACTGGTATTCAGCTGCTGTTGAAATGGCTGACCCCCCTATCATTGTTGGCACTCAGAAGCGTACACAGCCATTTTACAGGTTTTCAGGACCAGGTACACCTATAGTGTTTCTATATACCAGGATGATGATACACACTATTAAAGAAATTTGAGAAAGGTTTCTGAAGATACTGTTTAAATTAGAACGTTATCTACATGTTGAATTTTAGAAGATTGGTTTCAGGGAACAGAACATTCAAACAGGTGATGTGAAGTCATATGAAGTATTTTGCAAAAGCAAAATGCAATTCATGATAACTTACTAATAATAATTCAAAAATGTAATTGTACAAGATTGATAATAACATCATGTAGAGCATTTATTGAAATCAGTCAATGCACAGTTTTACTTGATTATCAATAAACAGGATATGTTTGAAGTCCGAAGAGAGGCACATAGCAAGAGACCAATCTTCTTGTCAAATACAGTTTTACTAATTATCCAGATTCCAAGGCAATCATACAAACATAATCATTCACCTCACGCCTGGAAGCATAAGTCTTGTTCTTTTGATGAATATTTATAAGACAGTGTAAAGTAGCCTACTTCTCCCTTCAGGCAAGACAATTTGGAGTTCATCAATATGTATTACCAAGGACTTTTATAAAGGCACTTCAAAGGAAATTCATCAGGCATTCCTTTTGTCTTGATTTCTGTTAGACTGGTACTTCCTTTTGACAAGTATCAATAAATTATCCTCTGATGACTGGAAACTTGATGTCTTATTCAGAAAGCCCCTCATACAGCAGTATTTGAACTATATCTTAGCCTTCCAGTGAACTTGCTTTAATCTAATATGTAATTTGAAAACTAGGAAATATGGAGAATGAACTAAACAAAGTAACCCATACAAACTAATCTTGTGAAACATATCACCATCTTTTGTTTGACTTTTCCAAATTTCCTACTATAATTAATTATCTATAACAATTTTTGAATATGTACAACAGACACTTGCTAAATATATTAAATGGGAACTGTCAGAATAGAAACTTACAGAGTCAGCTTTAACTGCTGACTTTGTAAGCTCTATCTCTGAAGCTGGCATTTACGTTTGTGCTTCACAACA